>NW_025721123.1:300000-600000 GCF_922984935.1 Meles meles
TAGGGGTCAAGTCTTTTGGGTTTTCCACATAAAGTAGATTGTCATATGCAAGGGAAAAGAGTATGACTTCTTCTTTGCCAATTGTTATTGTTGTTCAAATGCTGAGGCTAGGATTTCTAGTACTATGCTGAACCACAGTAGTGAGAGTGGGAAAGTTTTCAGTTTTTCCCCATTACTAGTGATATTTGCTGTGGGCTTTTCATAGATGGCTTTTATGATATGAGATATGTTCCCTCTACCCCTCTATTTTGAGAAGTTTTAATCAGGAAAGGATGTTGTATTTTGCCAAATGATTTTTCTGCATCAGTTGAGAGGATGGTATGTTTCCCGTCTTTCCTTTGTTTATATGATAGATCACATTTGACTTGTGAATGTTGAACTACCTTTGTGTCCCAGGAATCAACCTTACATGGTCGTTGTGAATAACTTATTTATTTATTTAACTTTATTTTATTCTTTCAGTGTTCCAAGATTCATTGTTTATGCTAACTCTTTTACTGTTCCTTGGGATGGATGTGAGGGCGATTTGGCTGCAACATCTGTCACCCCATTGATTGCCAGGGTTGATTCGGCTGATCTGGCTGGGTAGGCAGGTGTCCCCTTCCTCCCTCACTGCTCCATGCACATCCCTCCCTAAGCTGCACGCTCGGTCGAAGAGGACCACTTCCCTGATAGAGGAGACCATTCTTTGGTGAAGGGTATACAAATAGCTGTGCTCCCCTGCTAGAACCTCCAAACAAGCTCTCAAGGTCCATTAATGTACCTTGGGATATTATTGGCTAGTATCTTCCTGAATATGTTGGTGTTCAAAAGGTTATTCGTTCATAATTCTCCTTTTGATGGGGTCTTTTTCTGCTTTTGGGAACAATGTAAAGCCTCTTAAAATGAGTTTGGAAGCCATCCATCTATTTCTATTTTTTGGAAACAGCTTCAGTAGAATAGGTATGAATATATATTTTTTTCAATATTTGATAAAATTCTCCTGGAAGCTATCTGGCCATGGACTTTTGTTTTGTTTTGTTTTGTTTTGTTTGGAAGTTTTTGGTTGCTGTTTCAATCTCCTCTCTGGCTATTCATCTGTTCAGATTGTCTGTTTCTTCCTGTTTCAGACTTGGTAGATTATAAGTTTCCAGGAATGCATCTATTGCTTCCAAATGGCCTAATTTGTTCGCATATATTTGCTGATAATATGCTCTAACAATTCTCTACTTCTTTTGCATTAGTCATGATCTCTCCCTTTTCCTTTCTGATTTTATTAATTTGAGTCCTTTATCTTTTCTTTTGGCTACGTCTGGCCAGAGGTTTATCGATCTTATTAATTCGTTCAGAGAACCAGTTTCTACTTTTGGTATCTGCTCTGTTCTTCTAGTTTCTATTTCATTGACATCTGCTCTAATCTTTATTCTTTCTCTTATACTGCTTGGTTTCAGCTCCATTTGCTGTTTTTTCTCTAGGTCCTGTAGGTGTAACGTCAGCTTGTGCACTTTGGATTTTTCTAATTTTTTTTTTTTTTTTTTTTTTTTGGAGAGAGCCTTGAATAGCCATGTAATTCCCTCTAAGTATCACCTTTTCAGTATCCCATATGTTTTGAACCAATGTGCTTTTATTTTCATTATAAATTCTTCTTTAATTTCCTGGTTGACCCAGTCATTCCTTTTTAGGATGCTCTTTAACCTCCAAATGTTTGAATTCCTTCCAAATTTCCTCTTCTGATTGATTGGGTTCCAGTTTGAAAGTATTATTTTCTGAAAAAAAATGCCAGGGAAAATCTCAAACTTTTGGTATTGGTTGAGAACTGATTTGTGACCCAGTATGTGATCTTTTTTTTTTAAAGTTTTTATTATGTTATGTTAGTCGCCATATAGTACATCATTATTTTTTGATGTAGTGTTCCAAGATTCATGGTTTACATATAACACCAATTGCTCCATGCAATATGTATTCTCCTTAATATCCACCACCAAGCTCTCCCATCACCCTAACCCCCTCCACTCTAAAACCCTCATTTTGTTTCTCAGAGTCATAGTCCCTCGTGGTTCATCTCCCCATCTGATTGCCTACCTCACTTTTCCCTTCCCTCTTCTACTGTCCTCCATGTTATTCCTAATCTTCCAAAAGTAAGGGAAACCAAGTAACAATTGACTTTCTCTGTTTGACTTTTTTCTCTCAGCATAATCTCCCCCAGTCCTATTCATGTTGATGCAAAATTGGGTATTTATCCTTTCTGATGGCTGACTAATATCCCATTGTCTATATGGACCACATCTTCTTTATCCATTCATCTGTTGTGGGGCATCTCATCAATTTCCACAGTTTGGCTATTGTGGACATTCCTGCTATGAACAATGAACATTGGAGTGCATGTGGCCACTACATTTCTATCTTTGGGGTAAATACCTAGTAGTGCAATTGGTAGTCCATAGGGTAGTTCTGTTTTTAATGTTTTGAGGAATCGCCACAGTTTTCCAAAGCGGGTACACCAACTGGCATTCCAGAAAAGGTAAAGAGGGTTCCCCTTCTCCGCATCCTCTCCAACATTTGATGTTTCTTGCCATGTTGATTTTTGCCATTCTAACTCTTGTAAGGTGGTATCTCAATGTAGTTTTGATTTGAACTTCCCTGATGACTAATGATAATGAATATGTTTTCATGAGTCTGTTAGCCATTCATGTCTTCATTGGAGAAGTGTCTGTTCATGTCTTCTGCCCATATTTTGGATTCATTATCTGTTTTGTGGGTGTTGAGTTTGAGAAGTTCTTTATATATCTTTGATAACAGCCCTTTGTAGTGTCATTTGTAAATATGTTCTCGCATTCCTGGGTTGCCTATTAGTTTTGTTGACTGTTTCCTTTGTTGTGCCGAAGCCTTTTATCTTGGTGAAGTCCCAAACCTTCCTTTTCACTTTTTTTTTCCCCTTGCCTTTGCAGACATGTCTTGAAAGAAGCGGCTCTGGCTGATGTCAGAGTGGTTACTGCCTATGTTCTCTTCTAGGTATTTGATGGTTCCTGTTTCACATTGAGGTCTTTCAGCCATTTTGAGTGTATCTTGGTGTATGGTGTAAGAGATGGTCAAATTTCATTCTTCTGTACATGTTGTCCAATTTATCGAGGAGATTTTTTTTCCAGATATTTTTTCTTCGTTTGTCAGAGATTATTTGATCATAGAGTTGAGGGTCTATATCTGGGTTCCTGACACTGTTCCTTTGGTCTATGTGTCTGGTTTTATGCCAGTACCGTACTGTCTTGGTGATCACAGCTATGTAATAACTTGGAATAAACATAACCAAAGAGTAAAGGATCTGTACTTGAACTACCAAACACTCATGAAAGAAACTGAAGAAGCCACAAAAGGATGGGAAAATATCATATGTTCATGGATCAGAATATTTAACATTGTTAAAATGTCCATGCTACCTGGAGTAATCTATACTTTCAGTGTCATCCCAATCAAAATACCATCTGCATTTTTCAAGGTGCAGGCACAAATAATCTAAAATGTGCATGGATCCAGTAAAGACCTCAAATTGCCAAAGAAATTTTGAAAAAGAAAACAAAGCTGGGGCATCACATTGCATTTTTTCCAGCTTATTACAAAGCTGTGGTCAACCCGTATGTGACATATTTTGGGAGAAAGATCTGTGTACACTCAATCAGAATGGCATTTTGTGCTTTTAGGGTTGAATGTTTTCTTTATATCTTTGAAGTACATCTCTTTCATTGTGTCATTCAATGCTCATTTTTTTAAACAGTTCACTACTTAGATGATCTATTTCTGTGAGTGGGGTATTGAGGTCTCCAACTATTAATATATGATGATGATGATGGTGGTGGTGGTGATGACTCTTTTTTTTTTTTTTTTTTTTTTTTGATTAACAGTTAGCTTATGGAGTTGGCTGCTCCCATTTTTGGGACTCAGATATTTACAGTTGCTAGATTTTGCTGTTGGATAGACCCTTGAAGTATGATACGGTATCCCTCTACATATCTTACTAGAGTTTTTGGTTTAAAATCTAATTTGTCTGATACAACTATTGCTACCCCAGTTTGTTTGTTTGTATTTCTTTAGGTCCTTTAGAATGAAGAATAGTTGTCTATCCCCTCACTTTCAGTCTGGTGGTGTCTTTAGGCTCAAAATGAGACTTTTGTATACAGCATATGCATGGGCCCTGTCTTGTCTTTTTATTCATGGGAGCATGTAGCCTGTCCACGTTTTGAGTAACTATTGAAAGTTACGATTCTATTGACATCATGTTGCCTGTGAAGTCCCTGCTTGTATAGATTGTCTCTGTAAATTTCCGGTCTATATTACTCTTGGGGTCTCCCTGCTTTTATAAAATTCCCCTTACTATTTCCTTCAGGGCTGCCTTGGTGGTCACATATTCTTTCACTTTTATTGTGTCCTGGAAGCTCCTTGTCTCTTCATCCATTCTGAATGATATCCTTGCTGGATAACATATTTTTAGCTCCATGTTCTTCTCATACAGTGTCCTAATTATGTCCTCCCGGTCTTGTCTGGCTTATCAGCTCTCTGTGGACAGGTCTGATGTTATTCTCATGTTGCCCTCTCTGTACATAATAAATATCATCCCCCAAGAAGCTATCAAAAAATCTTCTTTGGCTCTGATAATTGCAGGTTTCACTATTATGTACCTAGGGATTTTGTCTATTTTTATTGATCTTGGGTGGGGTCCACTCTTCCTCATGGGCATGGATGCTTGTCTCCTTCCCCAGATTAGGGCAGTTCTGTGCTTGATTTGACGTTGTCTTGAATGCTTTCCTCAAACCTAGCTATTGACTTCATGATTGCTACCCTGAAGTCCATCTCTGAGATTTTTGTTTATATCAATACCCATTAGATCTGTGGCCGGGACCACTGTCTCTGGTTCTTTTCCTTGTTGGGCATTCTTCCCCCTAGTCATCCTCTTGAGGTATTCTTGAGGGAACATACAAACTCCAAAATATCAACCACAACCCAAGTAAAATGCACCTAAGAAAAAAATCTGAAAGGGTCAAAATCTATCACAGATAAACTATCAAAGCTAAGATGATCCAAAACAATTAAAAAGGAAGAACAAAGGAAAGAGGGGAAGAAACAAGAGGGGGCTGGGGTGGAAACAGCAGGATGATCTCCCTGTTCTTGCTTGATTTTTGGTGTTAGAAAGCACTGTATCCCAAAATTGTAAAGAAGTCAGAACTTACAAATATAGCACAATAAAATTGAATTGGGTGAAATATAGGGTGGTGTAGGGTATAAACCTATAAAACATAATGATAAAAGAAAATAAAAGTTAAGAAGAGACCTCAAAACATAGGTTGGGAAATGTGAATCTATTTTAAATGGGATCAGGGTTAAAAATAAAAGAATTTAAAAAATAAGTAAGAAAAGAAACTGAACAGAAATGTAAAATTATAGCCTGAAGTATAAGTGAGTCCTGAGGGATCACCTAGAGCTCCCTTTATTATTTTCCCCTGGTGCTGGAGTTTTATAGGTCTGTGGGATATAAGCTTATCATTTATCTGTGCTTCCTGTCTGTCTTCTGGGAGAGGGGCCTGCTGCTTGCCTTCTCAGATGTCTTTGCCTTGGTGGAGTTGCCTACCCCTTGTTAGACGGATGGGATTAATATGAGCTGATTGGCTGCTCAGCTATTTTTCTGTGGCATCTTTCTGCTTCTCTTTAGAGGGTCAGAGGAAACCTGGCGGTGCAGAAATTCCCAGCCCAGAGCAGCAGCCACACAGTCTGTCCCCACTTTTGCAATAAATCCTGCAGGTCAATCTTTGTCCACCAGAGGTGTCACGGGGAGCTGTGAAGGTCTCTGAGATGTGTGGCTTTGCGATTGCTAGTGGTTGTGGGCTCACACTTGTACCCTTCCTATGCATTTCCTAGGTGACAGTGAGGGGGGCACTGCAGCATCTCCTCGTGGGCTACACTGCTTGAGGTCTGTCCCCGTTACAGGCACTAACATCCCTTAGGATGTTAGACAGTTCGCAACTTCTTGTCTTTTCAGGGTGGTCAGGCAGAGGGCAGTCTCACTACCAACTCGGCTAATAGTTTATTGTGTCTGGAACTGAAAAGTCCAGTCTGGGCTCAGTGACCATAACCAGTCTCCCTGCTCCACTGCTTGGGGACTCTATCGGCTGGGGCTCCCCCATTCCTTCTGAATCTCCTGGAATCCTTAGACCACAATGATCCCATTAGAGTTCTGCCCTGCTTGTCCCCTGTGCCCTTTTCAGAAGGGGGTATCTCTAACTTGAGCAGATTTCCAATGTCTCCATTTGTATTCTCCTGTGTTACATCACTTTCCGGTGGCCAGCTTTTGGGGCGCCCCAGCCTTCCATTTATCTTCAGTCATTTCCCCAGAAGACTCCACTTTCCATACCTAATTCTCTGCTTGTGGAGATCCAGATAAATATTCCATCTCAGGCTGAATTTGTGTGTGTTCAGAATGGCTTGATAGATATCCAGCTAACTTTGAGGAACCAGATTAAACGACCTCCCTACTCAGCAGCCCTCTTGCCCAAGAAACAATGTTTTCTAATGTAAGTCCTCTGCAAATGTCCACACTGTACATAGACGTGAGCATAGGGTGATTTTTTTTTCCTTTTGGATTTTCTTTTTAATTGAATATTTTTTTGTCTTCAAAAAGTTTTATAGTTACTATATAATAAACACTTCATTACATTATTATTTTTCCCAAAACAACATGATTTCTTTAAAATTTCTTTTCAGCGTTCCAGAGTTCATTGTGTATGCACCACCCCCAGTGCTCCATGCAATGCGTGCTCTCCACATACCCACCACCAGGCTCTCCCAGCCTCCCAAACCCCCTTCTCTCCAAAATCCTCAGTTAGTTCCTCAATTGAAATTTAAGAAATCTTATTATGTAAAACAAATAGATAAGTGGAAAAAGAAAAATTGGTATATATTCACAATGGAAAATTAGCCATAAAAAAAAAAAGGATGAAATTTTTTGCCATTTGGAACATGGATGGACCCAGAAGCTGTGCACTTAAATGAAATAGGCAAGACTGAAAAGACAAATACTATAGGATTTCACTCCTGTATGGATTCTGAAAAGCAAAACAAATGAATAAACAACCAATCCAAAAGCAAAATCAGAATGTAAATATAGAGAACAAACGACAGTTCTCAGAGGGGTAGTGAGGGGCGTGGGAGAAATGGGTGAAGGCATGTAGGACACACAGACTTCCCGTTGTGGGATGATTAAGTCTCAGGGATGAAAGGCACAGCATAGGGTGTATGGTCAATGGTATTCTAATGCTGTATCTGGTGACGGATGGTAGCTCTACTTGTGTTCCTAATAGTATAAGGTGAAAAGTTGTCCAATCATTATAACGTTCACCTGATGTGAACAAAATATTGTGTGTCAACTGTGCTTCAAAAAATGAGTCAGAATGTACATGAATATAACAGACATGGGTTTGTCCAGGTGCCATTCTCCTCAGTCTGCCGGTCTAGGGGCCGAAGGTAACTGGTCTCTTGGGGAGAGCCCACTCTTCACTTTTGTGGTAATTTTACTTTTAGTTCTCCTCTTTGCAGATTTCCATTTCGGTTTCCTGGGACAGTGTTTTCCTGTGTGCCCCTTTAGTTGATGTTCAGTCCTAGGCCACATGCAATTCTTCTCTTTACGGTCCACACCAGGAAGCCTGTCTCTCCCTTGTTTTCAGAGAACACATCTCTGCTCTTAATCTTCACTCCCCTGAGCTGTAGGGCCTGTGTATCTGCTCAGGGACAAGACAGCTCCATCTGGAGCTTACTCTTTCAACAAATAATATAGGGGACCCTCCTATGTGCTGCTGGGGAACAATTATGGAAGGTTCCTGAAGATTTTACTTTTTTTTTTTTTTTAAGTTTCAGGAGTACAATTTACTGATGTATCTGTCGCATTGAATACCTAGGGCTCATTCCATCAAGTGCCCTCCTGAATGCCCATCACCCAGTAACCCCATGTCTCAGCCACCTCCCTTTAGCAACCCTCAGTTTGTTCCCTATTGTTGAATCTCTCTCATATGATGTGCATCCCTCTCTATTTTCATCCTGTTTTATTTTTTCTTCCCTTCCATTTTGTTCGCTTGTTTTGTTTCTTATAGTAAACTTATGAGAGAAATCATATGACATTTGTCTTTCCCTTTTCTATATTCCTTATGCTTATCTAAAACATCCCAGAGTCTCTCCCAGAATAGCTAAAAGCAGTTAGCTACAGGGGGGAAGACCCTTTCCCAGTTTAGCCCCAGATTTTTTTAACAGTCCCAAGCGAAGACAAATAAATATGACCCAATGAAAATAAATCTGGACACAAGATTGGGAAAAAATAATAATAATAAAAAATAAAACAAAAACAAAATCGTGAGCACAAAATAAAGGGAAAAAAAAGTTTTGAACTCCTATCACAAATAGCACTAAACCCTTCATAACAATAGCTATGATTTAATAATTAGGAGCAGCTGGTGAATTGGGTTTTATTTTTAAGATTTTATCCGTAAGTCATGTCTGTACCCCAGGTAGGGCTTGAACCTACAATCTTGAGATCAAGAGCCCCATGTTCCACCCACTGAGCCACGCAGAGGCCCCAGGAACTGTTTTCAAGGGCAAGTGACATGCGGCGACAACTCACATTACAGGCATTCCAGCTCACCATAGTGAGAGTAACACCACAGAGATTGTCCCGAGGGGCCAGATGTCCCCCGTCAGGTGCGCACAGGGCACCGGCCAGCCAGCCCAGGTAAAGCGTGTGCCGAGCAAATGAGCTAGGAGACCCAGCCATGATTAGAGCAGGGCACGACTGAGAGCGATGCGGCAGAGCTCCATATCTAAGCATTCATGATTCTCTCCTGATCTTCCCTCCCCAGGCTCGTTCTCTCTCTCCACAGAGAGCGCAGCTTGAAATGTCAACCCCAGGCCCTCTATCCCTCCTCCCAGTCTCTTGTCACCCTCCCTAACCAGTCTGTCATGGCAGCCACCCACTGGGACTCCTCTATCTCTGGCTGGTTCAGGGAAACCTGCAGTCCTAACCCCGCACTCCCCCCTCTGCTCTCAGCCAACTTGACTCATCCATGCCATTGGACTCTGCTCCCTTGGTGTGCCCACTGGCCATACCTGGCAGGCCACCTCTGCTCCTCCTCCATGGGAGCACAGCTGTTGGAGGCTCCAGGCTTGGTCCCAGCCTTTCTTCTGTCGCGGCCTTGCAACAGAACAGTAACTGTCCTGTCTGGGCTGCTGTCCCCCTCCCGCTGTTATCCAGCCTCCACCTGTCTGTGGACCTTGGACTTGGAGACCTAAGCACTCACAGGCCCTCCCCACAGAAGGGACCTCAGCCCTTTTATGGCCACACAAGCCTGTCAGTCCCCATCAACCCTGCCCCCCATGGGGCACTATTCCCATATCAGGGCACCAAAACCCAATGAAAGCACAGGGCTGTCTTTCCACCTTCCTTTCCTTCTACCCCAAATTCAGCCCACCAGCTTACCCTGTCAGCCACACATTGTAAGTGCAGGTGCAGCTGCTGGGGTGCAGCCGTTGGGGGAGAAATCATGGCAATACTTCCAAGACTGAGCAGAGAATAACCTCACAATGCAGCAGTTACACTTCAGGGTCTCTGCTAGTTTCCCCCAGGATCCTGGGTGGTCTCTGCACTGCCCTGGGTATCAGTGCTGTGAGGTCACAGGCTTCTCTTGCCCCCTCCCTAGACAGTGCAGGCCCACAGTTGGAGCTCGACAAACAGCTGTGGACGGGAAACCTCCAGCCCACACCTGGAACAGCACAGCTGCCCATAGCTCAGGGCAGGGGTTTCCTTTGCCAGAGTCCTTCCCTGGGAGCTTCCACATTGCTGACACATACTCCCTGAGTGCCTCTCCCCACCCCTACCCCACCTTGCATGCTTTCAGTCTGTGTCCTTGTGGGACCCAGTGACTTAGAGACTGTTTTGGACCAGAGGCAGGGGAAAGACTGTCTGACCTTGGGTTGTGAGCGATGCAAATGCCCTATGTGGTGTGCCCTCCAGCTTTCTACACTCCCTTGGTGTGTGTGTGGGACCCAGGAGGAAGCAGCCGTGTCCTGACTGGGGTCAGGCTGTGGTATCCCAGCAGGAACAGGGGTCTCGGCCCTAAGATTGGTTGCATATCCACTAAAGGTTCCTCTAATCCATTGGGGGTTTCAGTGTGGCATAAGGAAAATTCTATGTCACAGAAACACAGAGGGAAAAAACAAAACAAAACAAAACAAAGAAACCCAGTCCCCCTTGAATTGGTGGGCAGAAACCAAGGCACCTCCTGGGTGATCCCACTTACAGAAACCTCCAGAACAGGTGAAGGAACAGAGAAAGAAAGCAGCTTAGGGGTTGGGACGGGCCGGCCTGGGGGAGAAATGGGCAGGGAGTGCTTGGGCTCAGGGTCTCCTTTGGGGAAGATGTTCCCTAGTGATGTTCTGTGCTATGGGGAGAGGATGCCAGGGATGGACTTAGTGCTCAGCACAAGTTCAACTGAAAAGAATGAATTTTATTTAAAATAGATGGTAGAGAGCATACAGGACATGGGCAGCTGCTATCAGAGTGACTATGTACCAGAGAGAAAGAACACAGGGGGAGGGGATGAAATGTTCTGTCAGGGCGGCGGGGTCAGAGGATGGAACTGAGGCTAATTGTTCAGGGAGTTCTCCCCGCAGAGCAGGGGGCTCTGGATAGGGCTCTGGGAGCCCCGCAGGAGCAAGTGTAGTGGCAGCGGTTGGGACAGGGACCAGGTCAGGAGCATGGCCAGATGCAAGAGCTGGGACAGGGCCAGGAGCAGGAGCAAGGGGAAGGACAGGGTCAGCAGGAGTGCCCAGCACAGGATGCAGAGCTGGAGCTGGGTCAGGGACAGGAACAGGAGTGCAGGCAGGGGTAGGGGAAAGGGCAGGAGCAAGGGGCAGGATCTGGGTGTGGGGCAGGAACAAGGACACAGGAAGGGACAGGCGAAGACTCAGTGGCCCTGGTATGGGCGAGGGAAGAGCCAGGGCCCTTGGAGGGGCAGGAGGAAGGGCAGGAGCAGGGCGAGGGGCTGGGTCTTGAGCAGGGACAGGGACACAGGAAGAAACATGGGAAGGTGCAGTGGTTCTGGCAGAAGGGGCAGGGGTAGGAACAGGGGCTGGACATGGGTGTGGAGCAGGAATAGGGGCAGAGGCAATGGCAGAGGAAGGGGCAGGAGGAGGATCCAGTGTAGGAACTGGGTCTGCGGCAGAACAAGAGCACAGTCGGGCAGGGGCAGCAGTCCTGGCAGGGATTGGGGAAAGGACGGGAGCTGGGTCAAGGGCAGGAACAGGGGCACAGGCAGGGGAAGGGATAGGGGTATGGGTAGGGGCACAGGCAGGGGCATGGGAAGGGCAGGAGCAGGGGCAGGGGCAAAGACTGAGTCTGGGGCAGGGCAAGGGGCAAGAGTCCTGGCAGGGTCAGGGGAAGGTGCAGCGGTTCTGGACAGGACAGGGGGAAGGCAAGGGTTAGGAGCAGAGGTGAGGACAGGGTCTGGGAAAGGGACAGTGTCACAGGCAGTGGGAGGGGCAGGGGAATGGGTCCTGGCAGGCGCTGGGGAAGGGGAAAAGGAAGGGGCTGGAGGTGGGACAAGAGCCCTGGTGCTGGCTGGTGGAGGATCCAGGGCAGGAGCTGGGACTGTGGCAGGATCAGGGGCAGAGTCAGGGATAGGGGAAGGGGAAGGGTCTGGAGCTGGGTCAGGTGCCCTGGTGATGGCTGGTGCAGGATCCAGGGCAGGAGTTGGGACTGTGGCAGGATCCAGGTCACAGGCAGGGACAGGGCAAGGGGCAGTGGCCTCGGTTGGGGCAGGTGAAGGGGCAGGATCAGGGACAGGAGCTGCATCTGGGAGAGTACCAGGGGCACAGGCACAGGTAGGGGAAGGAGCAGTGGCCCTCCGCCCTTGCAGCGGCGGGGGAAGGGGACTCGGTCCTGGCGCTGGCTGGTGCAGGATCCAGGGCAGGAGCTGCGTCTGTGGCGGGAAGGGATACAGGTAGGGGCAGGGTAAGGGACAGGATCACAAGAGTTGCAGGGGCTGGAGCAGGGACTGGGGCAGGAGCAGGCACCTGCTCTTCCTGGGCAGGGTCAGGCTCTCTGTGGCCTGGTTCCTGGTTACCTGTTGGCTGCTGGTCTCCTGCTGAGGTGGTGGCAGGCACCCACCCCACTCTGGGCAGTCCCCCACCTGATGATGTTGGGGCCAGCCTGAGCTCCTGGGAGCGGCTGTGAGAGGAGAGAAGGTCACACGGGTATGTGCCTCTCCGTGTGCCTTTGCGTAGAAAGGACCCAACCTGGCGCCTCCCAGAGAAGCCGCAGCCAAGAAAGAACCTTCAGTGGGAGGTCTCCCCGACCGTAGTCCACTGGCCGGGTGCTCTGAGCCCAGTCCTTGCTCCTGGCCCCCCACCAGCCTGTGGGGCTTGTCCCTGTGGGCCCAGCACCGACCCGTCCCCGCACACACCCAGGCACCCAGCCCCGCCCCGCCTTCTCACCCTGGGGCTCGGCTTCCACAGGTGGCCTGGCAGGCTCGGAAGCCTTCCCTGGGCCTGCGGACTCCTGGGTCAGAGAGGAGGTGGTGGCCGCCTGCCTCATCTCTCCCTCCGTGGCCTTCTACAAAGACAGGGACCGGTCGCTGGCCCGGAACCAACCCAGGTCCGCCCGGCCGACCCCACTCTCCTCTTGCCCGGTCCCCCTGCTGCTCCCACGTGGGCCCCAGACCTGTGCCTGCCCAGCCCTACCCCCGGTCCCGGGACCCACACCTGCAGGGCTCTGGGGATCGACCCTGGCCAGGAGCTCACATCCCCCACAACTGTCCCACCCAGCCAGCCTTCACCTTGACCGCGACCTGCCCACCGGGCATCTTAGCCCTCATCCACCTGCTCCTGCTCAGGAAGGCCCCACCGCACGTGAGCCCTCCTTCCAGACACATACCTGCACAGGCACGCTCTCAGACACACACACACACACACAACTACACACACACACACACACACACAAAGACACTTACACACACAAGCCCAGCAGTTGAGGGGACCCGTGGCTGCGCCAGTCGATGCGAGCATGTGGGGCTGGGCGGCCGGCTCTGGCCTCCCGGTGTCACCTTAGTCTCCTTTCGGCCGAAAGGCCAGAGGCGTCGGGCAGCCCTGAAAGGACCTCCAGAGCGCGGGGAAGTGGTAGCCGGGCGCGCTGTCCTCCGTCTCCACCGTCCCGAGTTTGGGAGGCAGCATGCGAACATGGTGTCGGTTGGACGATGTCCAAAGCAACGAGCTGCGCAGGGGGGTGTCCTTGGAATGTGGGTGCCTGGTGACGTGGGTTCCAATTCTGTTGGGCTCTGTGGTCCGGGAAGTGAGGTCACCGCTTCCTGGAGACCCCTGCCCCGACTTCCTCCTCACACCGGAGCCCCCGCGGGCCCCTCCCCCAGCCGCTCCGTGCTCACCCCTCACCCCATGCCGCGTCCAGACAGTGGCCCCCACACATCGGACTTGTTTCGGTGGTGCTGATGGCAGCAGGCCACCGCGCTGAGCCCTGCCCGCATGCAGGGGCCCGTCGGTGTTGGGCATGCACCCGCGTGTGCAATGGGGTGGGGGGCGGTCAGGGAGTCAGCATGGGTCCGGCTCGGGAGATCCTCCCGAGGAGACTCCCAGGTTCCCACTCACAGCTGCGTGTGTGTTCCCGTGGGTCCACGCCCTGTCCGACCCGGGGTGTGCTCAGCGTGTGCGTTTCAGCCACGTGGTCTGTGCCAGGAGGGTTCTCACGGGGATGCCGTGGCAGGAGGCAGTTCCTGGGCAGGAGCGACGGGGTTCTTCAGGAACCTCGAGACCGTCAGCGAGCATCTGTTCCCACGACGGGTCGAGGGACTCGTCGTGGGCTGCGCGTGCGTGGGTGTGTCCCTGCGTGGGTGCGGGCGTGCACGGGGCCCGATGGGAACGGGGTTCCGGACCCGGCAGCGGCCAGGGTGTGTGTGGGGTGCTTCGGGGGAGGGGACCGAGCTAGGCCAGGGCCTGGCCATCCCTGCTGAGGGGAAGGTGAGCCAGCCCACACGGAGGCCCGGCGGGCAGGAGGAGCCTTGTGGCCACGGGGCCGGCGAGCCCGGGCTGATCCTTCCTTGGCAGGACGCATGTGGGCAGCTCCGGTTCCTGCTCGGAGCCCGGGGGACCCGCGGCCCCCACGGGAGATCGTTTCTTGTGCAGCGGGAGGCCTTGTGCCCTCGGGCTCCGGGCTCCCGGGAGCACAGCTGAGGATGAGCCCATCCTCGGAGCCGCCATCCGCCGTGGGTGCGGGGGTCCTCCCACGCCGTCCCGTCCACATCTTCGTCCTTGTTGTCGGCATAGTCGATGCAGGGAGGGCGGCAGAGGGGGCCGTGGGTGAAGAGCCCGGCCTGGGAAGTGGGGCCCACACTCACGGTGCTGGGGGTTCCTCCTTCCGAGGAAGCCGGGGCAGGACTCCAGGCAGAAGCAGAGGGGGAGCTGGGGCATGGTGGCCGCCCGGTCCCTCACCGGCTGAGCGAGGTCGTGGATACCCCCAGGCCCCTCTGGTCCTTGTTTTGGACCTCAGTCCACAGAGGGTAGCCGCTCGGTCCAGGCAGGATGGCAAGTCCGGTGCAAAGACAGCAAGCGGCCGAGACCCGGCACAGTGGGGTTGTCGGTGGAGACAAGAGGGTGCGGGGGCCAATGCTGGAGAGGGTCTCGGCCTTGGCCTCGGGGCACCGGGGCTGGCGCGGCTCTGCCTTCCGGCGGAGGCCGGCGCACGCCGCCCGCCCTCGGGCACCTGCCGCCGCGGGAGCACCTGCCCCCTCCTCTCTGCCGAGGGCTCTCTCCTGCGCCAGCCGTGCCTCCTCCCACGCCAGCCAGCGGCTGCCGGCCGTGCAGCCCGGGAGCCTGGACATCCCGACGACCACCTTCCCCCGCCAGGGGACCGAGCCCTGTGGGGGGGATGTGGTCTCCCAGTGGGCCCGAGGTCAAGGCACCCCCCCCCCCCGGAGCTCTCTGCCCAGCTTGGGCTCATTGTGCCCTGTCCCCACTCAGCTCCCTGGGCCCAGGTCCTCCTCCGTTGGGGGAGCAGCCTCGGCCCGGGCTCCCCACACTGGGCCCGGGAGCGGCTCGTCCGGACCTCCTGGCCTGGCGCCTCCCTGCCTGGCCTAGGGGCCCCCCGGCTGGCCTCCCGGGCTGGTCTGAGGCGACCCAGCGCCGGCAGGCTCAGGGCACTGCACCGGAGATGTCCGGGGACCCCCGAGCGAGCGCCCAGGCCTGGCCCAGCGCACCGGGCTTGTGAGGGGCCCAGCGTTGGAGGCGGGCGTCCGCCACGGGGCACAGGGTGTGTCCTGGTCATGGCAGCCCCACGTGGTGGGTGTGGCCATGAGGGATCCCAGAAGAGGCAGGAGACAGACACGGGGGTCGACAGGACATTGCTTCCCAAGGAGGACGACGTCAGGCTCAGAGGACCTGCGAGGTCCTTAGGAAAACTCGGAGGCCCTGGGGATGTTGGCTGCGATGCTGTTCCTGGGGCCCAAGAGCGGTGCCCCAAAGCCCCAGTCAACACGGCCCGACGCAGTCTTTGGGGCTTCGGGGGATTGGGGCCGGTGGGCCACGAGGACGCCCAGGGCGTCACGTGGAGGACTCGATGTTTCTGGAGGCAGTGCTAAGCCTCGTTCTCTTCCGCCCTCTGTGCAGCCGGCCCCCGTGTTCCGCAGCGGATTCCAAGTGGCCATCCCGCTGCTCAACCTGAGGACCGGGCCCCGTCAGCGCCCACAGTGACCGTGAGTGCCCCGGGGACAGGGACCATGTGGTTGGGGCTGCTCCCGGATGAAGCCCCAGGGCTCAGTTCCCTGCTGGGACCCCAGAGCCTCTGCTGGGTGAGGGAGGAATGGAGGGAGTCAAGCTGGGGGAGAGGGAGGAAAGGAGGGAGGGAAAGAAGAGGAAGGCCTAGAGGGGGAGGGAGGGCAGGAGGGAGGGAAGGAAGGACTGAGGGACTGAAGGCATGAGGGAGGGAGGCCGTGAAAGCCCAGGAGTGCGGCCCATGCCTCTGGAGTCCTTGGGTGGAGGGAGGTGCGAGGGCATCCCCGGCCAGACCCTGGATGGTGGCTCAGGGCAGGTGCATCTGTCCTCGCCGTCCTGCCCTTCCTCCTCCTGGGCCATCCTGGATGGCCTTCTGCCATCCTGGACCCTGTCCACCTCCTCGTCCACCAATTGTGACTGTTCCCAGGAGCAGGGGGGGCAGGAGGGCTCTCAGGAGGGGCTTCCCGGATCCGGTGCCCCGGAGGAGACTGGGACGGTTAGCTCCAGGACGTTGTCACCTGAGCACTGGGACCGAGGACGGCGTCCACGTCCCTGGGCATGAGCGCTCCCCGACTGCCTCACCCTGCTCTCTCCCTTCTGGCGTGAAACACCGTGCCAGAGGTGGCGGGCTGAGTCCCCGGACGAGCACTGCTAGGTGATGGGTGCCCCTGCGGGCTGGGATGGGTGCTGCCCGCTGTGGTCCCAGACAGGGGTGCCCGTCCTCTCCGTGCCTCTCCGGGGGACGTGCCCTGGACCTCCGTGTCGGCACGTTCTCCCCAGGGCTGCTGGTCCTCAGGCCAGACACCGGCCGGTCTGAGGGGGACGCGCGCTGCCTCCGTAGGGTTTCCTTGGCCAGAGGCCTTCCCGGGGAGCTCCCGCATCGCTGACACGGGCTCCCCGCGTGGCCTGTCCGCCGCCGGCCCCCCGCACCCCCCTCCCCATCCACCTGGCATGCTTTCGGTCTGTGTCGTTGTGGGACCCGGTGCCTTGGAGCCTGGGGGGCACCAGAGGCCGGGGAGAGCTTTCTCTGGCCTTGGGTTGTGAGCGATGGGTATGCCGTGTGGGGTGTGTCTTCCAGCTGTGTGCCTCGCCCTGGTGTGTGTGCAGGCCCCGGGAGGAAGCTGCCGGGTCGCATCTGGGGTCAGGCTGTGGTGTCCCGGCGGGAACAGGGGTCACGGCCCCGACCTTGGACCCCTCTGCACTCAAGGGGCCTCCGTGATCCCATCTCCTCTAGAACCCTTCGGGGTTTTCGGTATGGCAGGGGGCAAGTTCCATGTCCAAGACGCCCAGGACAAAACCCAGTCCCCTTTGAAAAGAGGTGGGCAGACACCCGGGCACCTCCAGAGTGATCCCCCTCCCAGAAACGTCCAGAACAGGGGAAGGAAGGGAGAGAGAAATCAGCTGAGGCGTGGCGAGGGGCCGGACTGGGGGAGCAATGGGCAGGGAGGGCTTGGGCTCAGGGTCCCCTTCGGGGAAGGAGTTGTTCCACAGCGATGTTCTGGGCTGTTGGGGGCGGTGGGGGGGGGGGCGGGGAGGGCGGCGCCGCCGGGGACGGACTTAGGGTTGAGCACGGGTTCCACGGAAAAACGATGCATTTTATTTAAAAGAGATAGGCGAGAGCGTCGAGGGCATGCAAAGCTAGGATGATGGTGAGACCGAAGCAGAGAGAAAGAACCCAGGCGGAGGGGATGAACCGTGGCGGCGGGCCATCGGGGTCGGGGCATGGAACGGAGGGTACCCGTCCAGGGAGCTCTCCCCGCAGGGCGGGGGCCTCTGGATGGGGCTCTGGGAGCCCCGCAGGAGCAGGTGTAGGGGCAGGTGTTGGGACAGGGGCCGGCACAGGAGCTGGGCCTGGTGCAAGAGCTGGGACCGGGGCAGGAGCAGGAGCAAGGGGACGGAAAGGGTCAGCAGGAGCGGCCGCTGCAGCATGCAGGGCTGGAGCTGGGTCAGGGCCAGGAAGAGGAGTGCAGGCAGGGCCAGGGGAAAGGGCAGGAGCAAGGGGCAGGAGCTGGGTGTGGGGCTGGAACAGGTGTCCGGTGGGAACAGGGAGAGGCAGGGGAAGAGACAGTGGCCCTGTGAGGGGCAAAGGGAGGGGCAGCGGTCCTGGCCGAGGCCGGGGAAGCGGCAGGGCCTGGGTGTGGAGCAGCAAGAGGGACCCAGGCAGGAGCAGGAGAAGGGGCAGGAGCAGGGGCAGGACCTGGGTCTCGGGCAGGAGCAGGGGCCCAGGCAGGGAGAGGCGAAGACAGAGGGGCCCTGAGAGGGGCAAGGGAAGGGCCAGTGGTCCTTGGAGGGGCAGGGGAAGGGGGTGGGCAAGCGGCAGGGGCAGGGGCAGGAGCAGGAGGACGGGTGGGGTCTGGAGCAGGAACAGGGACCCAGGGAGGAACACGGGAAGGGGCAGTCTTCCAGGCAGGGAAAGGGGCAGGGGCAGGAAGAGGTGCAGGACATGCGTGTGGGGCAGGAATCGGGGCAGAGGCAATGGCATGGGCATGGGCATGGGCAGGGGCAGGGCCAGGGGCAGGGGCAGGGGCAGGATCCCGGGTAGGAACTGGGCCTGGGGCAGGAAGGAGGGCAGAGGCAGGGGCAGGGGAGTGGCCAGTGGTCCTGGCGGGGTTTGGAGAAGGGGCAGGAGCTGGGTCTGGGGCAGGAGCAGGGTCACAGGCAGGTGAAGGGGTAGGGGTCCTGGCAGGGGCAGAGGCAGGGGCAGGCCAAGGGGCAGGGATCCTGGCAGGGGCAAGGGAAGGGGCCGTGGAAGGGGCTGGAGCTGGGAGAGGTGTCCCGGCGATGGCTGGCGCAGGATCCAGGGCCCGAGCCGGGACTGGGTCAGGATCAGGGGTACAGGCGGGGACAGGGGAGGTGTCCGTGGCCTGGGTCGGGGCAGGCAAAGGGGCAGGATCAGATACACGAGCTGGGTGTGGGGCAAGAAGAAGGGCAGAGGCACGGGCAGGGGAAGGGGCAGCAGCTGTCTCCGTGGCAGGCGAAGGGGCAGGGGCCAGGCAAGGAGAATCAGTCCTTGCAGGGGCTGGGGCAGGGGCTGGGTGTGGGGCAGTAAGAGGGGCGCAGGCCGGGGAAGGGGCCGTGGCCAAGGCCGGGGCAGGGGACGGGGCAGGGGCAGCGGCAGGGTTTGCAGCTGGGTCAGGTGCGGTGGTGCTGGCTGGTGCAGGATGCAGGGCAGGACCTGGGCCTGTGGCAGGATGAGGGGCCCGGGCGGGGACGGGGGAAGGCGCAGGATCCTGAGAGGAGCAGGAGCAGGAGCACGGCCTGGGGCAGGAGCAGGCCGCAGCTCTTCCTGGGCAGCGTCAGGCTCCGCGGGGCCCGGTTCCTGGTCACCTGCTGGCGGCGGGTCCCCGGCTGAGGAGGCGGCAGGCACCGTCTCCCAATCCCCAGCTCCTGCTGATGTCAGGAGGGGCCCGAGCTCCTTGCCAGGAGCAGCTGTGAGAGGAGAGAAGGTCCCGCGCTTGCCTGCCTCTGCATGTGCCTTGGCGCCCCCAGGACCCAGGCGGGGCGTCGCGGAGAGGCCGCAGCCAGGGAAGGAACCCTCAGCGGGATGGCTCCCCGAGGGCAGTGTCCCCGCTGGGTGCTCTGAGCCCAGTCCTTGCTCCTGGCCCCGCACCAGCCTGTGGGGCTTGTCCCTGTGGGCCCAGCACCGACCCGTCCCAGCACACACCCAGGCACCCAGCCCCGCCCCGCCTTCTCACCCTGGGGCTCGGCTTCCGCAGGTGGCCTGGCAGGCTCGGAAGCCTTTCCTGGGCCTGCGGACTCCTGGGTCAGGGAGGAGGTGGTGGCCGCCTGCCTCGTCTCTTCCTCCGTGGCCTTCTGCAAAGACAGGGACCGGTCGCTGGCCCGGAGCCATCCCAGCCCCGCCCGGCCGACCCCACTCTCCTCTTGCCCGGTCCCCCTGCTGCTCCCACATGGGCCCCAGACCTGTGCCTGCCCAGCCCTACCCCCGGTCCCGGGACCCACACCTGCAGGGCTCTGGGGATCGACCCTGGCCAGGAGCTCACATCCCCCACACCTGTCCCACCCAGCCAGCCTTCACCTTGACCGCGACCTGCCCACCGGCATCTTAGCCCTCATCCACCTGCTCCTGCTCAGGAAGGCCCCACCGCACGTGAGCCCTCCTTCCAGACACATACCTGCACAGGCACGCTCTCAGACACACACACACACACACACACACACACACACACACACACACACACACACACACAAAGACCCTTACACACACAAGCCCAGCAGTTGAGGGGACCCGTGGCTGCGCCCGTCGATGCGAGCGTGTGGGGCTGGGCGGCCGGCTCTGGCCTCCCGGTGTCACCTTAGTCTCCTTTCGGCCGAAAGGCCAGAGGCGTCGGGCAGCCCTGAAAGGACCTCCAGAGCGCGGGGAAGTGGTAGCCGGGCGCGCTGTCCTCCGTCTCCACCGTCCCGAGTTTGGGAGGCAGCATGCGAACATGGTGTCGGTTGGACGATGTCCAAAGCAACGAGCTGCGCAGGGGGGCGTCCCTGGAATGTGGGTGCCTGGTGACGTGGGTTCCAATTCTGTTGGGCTCTGTGGTCAGGGAAGTGAGGTCACCGCTTCCTGGGGACCCCTGCCCCGACTTCCTCCTCACACCCGAGTCCCCGAGGGCCCCTCCCCCAGCCGCTCCGTGCTCACCCCTCACCCCATGCCGCGTCCAGACAGTGGCCCCCACACATCGGACTTGTTTCGGTGGTGCTGATGGCAGCAGGCCACCGCGCTGAGCCCTGCCCGCATGCAGGGGCCCGTCGGTGTTGGGCATGCACCCGCGTGTGCAATGGGGTGGGGGGCGGTCAGGGAGTCAGCATGGGTCCGGCTCGGGAGATCCTCCCGAGGAGACTCCCAGGTTCCCACTCACAGCTGCGTGTGTGTTCCCGTGGGTCCACGCCCTGTCCGACCCGGGGTGTGCTCAGCGTGTGCGTTTCAGCCACGTGGTCTGTGCCAGGAGGGTTCTCACGGGGATGCCGTGGCAGGAGGCAGTTCCTGGGCAGGAGCGACGGGGTTCTTCAGGAACCTCGAGACCGTCAGCGAGCATCTGTTCCCACGACGGGTCGAGGGACTCGTCGTGGGCTGCGCGTGCGTGGGTGTGTCCCTGCGTGGGTGCGGGCGTGCACGGGGCCCGATGGGAACGGGGTTCCGGACCCGGCAGCGGCCAGGGTGTGTGTGGGGTGCTTCGGGGGAGGGGACCGAGCTAGGCCAGGGCCTGGCCATCCCTGCTGAGGGGAAGGTGAGCCAGCCCACACGGAGGACCGGCGGGCAGGAGGAGCCTTGTGGCCACGGGGCCGGCGAGCCCGGGCTGATCCTTCCTTGGCAGGACGCATGTGGGCAGCTCCGGTTCCTGCTCGGAGCCCGGGGGACCCGCGGCCCCCACGGGAGATCGTTTCTTGTGCAGCTGGAGGCCTTGTGCCCTCGGGCTCCGGGCTCCCGGGAGCACAGCTGAGGATAAGCCCATCCTCGGAGCCGCCATCCGCCGTGGGTGCGGGGGTCCTCCCACGCCGTCCCGTCCACATCTTCGTCCTTGTTGTCGGCATAGTCGATGCAGGGAGGGCGGCAGAGGGGGCCGTGGGTGAAGAGCCCGGCCTGGGAAGTGGGGCCCACACTCACGGTGCTGGGGGTTCCTCCTTCCGAGGAAGCCGGGGCAGGACTCCAGGCAGAAGTACAGGGGGAGCTGGGGCATGGTGGCCGCCCGGTCCCTCACCGGCTGAGCGAGGTCGTGGATACCCCCAGGCCCCTCTGGTCCTTGTTTTGGACCTCAGTCCACAGAGGGTAGCCGCTCGGTCAAGGCAGGATGGCAAGTCCGGTGCAAAGACAGCAAGCGGCCGAGACCCGGCACAGTGGGGTTGTCGGTGGAGACAAGAGGGTGCGGTGGCCAATGCTGGAGAGGGTCTCGGCCTTGGCCTCGGGGCACCGGGGCTGGCGCGGCTCTGCCTTCTGGCGGAGGCCGGCGCACGCCGCCCGCCCTCGGGCACCTGCCGCCGCGAGAGCACCTGCCCCCTCCTCTCTGCCGAGGGCTCTCTCCTGCGCCAGCCGTGCCTCCTCCCACGCCAGCCAGCGGCTGCCGGCCGTGCAGCCCGGGAGCCTGGACATCCCGACGACCACCTTCCCCCGCCAGGGGACCGAGCCCTGTGGGGGGGATGTGGTCTCCCAGTGGGCCCGAGGTCAAGGCACCCCCCCCCCGGAGCTCTCTGCCCAGCTTGGGCTCATTGTGCCCTGTCCCCACTCAGCTCCCTGGGCCCAGGTCCTCCTCCGTTGGGGGAGCAGCCTCGGCCCGGGCTCCCCACACTGGGCCCGGGAGCGGCTCGTCCGGACCTCCTGGCCTGGCGCCTCCCTGCATGGCCTAGGGGCCCCCCGGCTGGCCTCCCGGGCTGGTCTGAGGCGACCCAGCGCCGGCAGGCTCAGGGCACTGCACCGGAGATGTCCGGGGACCCCCGAGCGAGCGCCCAGGCCTGGCCCAGCGCACCGGGCTTGTGAGGGGCCCAGCGTTGGAGGCGGGCGTCCGCCACGGGGCACAGGGTGTGTCCTGGTCATGGCAGCCCCACGTGGTGGGTGTGGCCGTGAGGGATCCCAGAAGAGGCAGGAGACAGACACGGGGGTCGACAGGACATTGCTTCCCAAGGAGGACGACGTCAGGCTCAGAGGACCTGCGAGGTCCTTAGGAAAACTCGGAGGCCCTGGGGATGTTGGCTGCGATGCTGTTCCTGGGGCCCAAGAGCGGTGCCCCAAAGCCCCAGTCAACACGGCCCGACGCAGTCTTTGGGGCTTCGGGGGATTGGGGCCGGTGGGCCACGAGGACGCCCAGGGCGTCACGTGGAGGACTCGATGTTTCTGGAGGCAGTGCTAAGCCTCGTTCTCTTCCGCCCTCTGTGCAGCCGGCCCCCGTGTTCCGCAGCGGATTCCAAGTGGCCATCCCGCTGCTCAACCTGAGGACCGGGCCCCGTCAGCGCCCACAGTGACCGTGAGTGCCCCGGGGACAGGGACCATGTGGTTGGGGCTGCTCCCGGATGAAGCCCCAGGGCTCAGTTCCCTGCTGGGACCCCAGAGCCTCTGCTGGGTGAGGGAGGAATGGAGGGAGTCAAGCTGGGGGAGAGGGAGGAAAGGAGGGAGGGAAAGAAGAGGAAGGCCTAGAGGGGGAGGGAGGGCAGGAGGGAGGGAAGGAAGGACTGAGGGACTGAAGGCATGAGGGAGGGAGGCCGTGAAAGCCCAGGAGTGCGGCCCATGCCTCTGGAGTCCTTGGGTGGAGGGAGGTGCGAGGGCATCCCCGGCCAGACCCTGGATGGTGGCTCAGGGCAGGTGCATCTGTCCTCGCCGTCCTGCCCTTCCTCCTCCTGGGCCATCCTGGATGGCCTTCTGCCATCCTGGACCCTGTCCACCTCCTCGTCCACCAATTGTGACTGTTCCCAGGAGCAGGGGGGGCAGGAGGGCTCTCAGGAGGGGCTTCCCGGATCCGGTGCCCCGGAGGAGACTGGGACGGTTAGCTCCAGGACGTTGTCACCTGAGCACTGGGACCGAGGACGGCGTCCACGTCCCTGGGCATGAGCGCTCCCCGACTGCCTCACCCTGCTCTCTCCCTTCTGGCGTGAAACACCGTGCCAGAGGTGGCGGGCTGAGTCCCCGGACAAGCACTGCTAGGTGATGGGTGCCCCTGCGGGCTGGGATGGGTGCTGCCCGCTGTGGTCCCAGACAGGGGTGCCCGTCCCCCTTCTCTCCGGGGGACGTGCCCTGGACCTCCGTGTCGGCACGTTCTCCCCAGGGCTGCTGGTCCTCAGGCCAGACACCGGCCGGTCTGAGGGGGACGCGCGCTGCCTCCGTAGGGTTTCCTTGGCCAGAGGCCTTCCCGGGGAGCTCCCGCATCGCTGACACGGGCTCCCCGCGTGGCCTGTCCGCCGCCGGCCCCCCGCACCCCCCTCCCCTTCCACCTGGCATGCTTTCGGTCTGTGTCGTTGTGGGACCCGGTGCCTTGGAGCCTGGGGGGCACCAGAGGCCGGGGAGAGCTTTCTCTGGCCTTGGGGTGTGAGCGATGGGTATGCCGTGTGGGGTGTGTCTTCCAGCTGTGTGCCTCGCCCTGGTGTGTGTGCAGGCCCCGGGAGGAAGCTGCCGGGTCGCATCTGGGGTCAGGCTGTGGTGTCCCGGCGGGAACAGGGGTCACGGCCCCGACCTTGGACCCCTCTGCACTCAAGGGGCCTCCGTGATCCCATCTCCTCTAGAACCCTTCGGGGTTTTCGGTATGGCAGGGGGCAAGTTCCATGTCCAAGACGCCCAGGACAAAACCCAGTCCCCTTTGAAAAGAGGTGGGCAGACACCCGGGCACCTCCAGAGTGATCCCCCTCCCAGAAACGTCCAGAACAGGGGAAGGAAGGGAGAGAGAAATCAGCTGAGGCGTGGCGAGGGGCCGGACTGGGGGAGCAATGGGCAGGGAGGGCTTGGGCTCAGGGTCCCCTTCGGGGAAGGAGTTGTTCCACAGCGATGTTCTGGGCTGTTGGGGGCGGTGGGGGGGGGGGCGGGTGGGGCGGCGCCGCCGGGGACGGACTTAGGGTTGAGCACGGGTTCCACGGAAAAACGATGCATTTTATTTAAAAGAGATAGGCGAGAGCGTCGAGGGCATGCAAAGCTAGGATGATGGTGAGACCGAAGCAGAGAGAAAGAACCCAGGCGGAGGGGATGAACCGTGGCGGCGGGCCATCGGGGTCGGGGCATGGAACGGAGGGTACCCGTCCAGGGAGCTCTCCCCGCAGGGCGGGGGCCTCTGGATGGGGCTCTGGGAGCCCCGCAGGAGCAGGTGTAGGGGCAGGTGTTGGGACAGGGGCCGGCACAGGAGCTGGGCCTGGTGCAAGAGCTGGGACCGGGGCAGGAGCAGGAGCAAGGGGACGGAAAGGGTCAGCAGGAGCGGCCGCTGCAGCATGCAGGGCTGGAGCTGGGTCAGGGCCAGGAAGAGGAGTGCAGGCAGGGCCAGGGGAAAGGGCAGGAGCAAGGGGCAGGAGCTGGGTGTGGGGCTGGAACAGGTGTCCGGTGGGAACAGGGAGAGGCAGGGGAAGAGACAGTGGCCCTGTGAGGGGCAAAGGGAGGGGCAGCGGTCCTGGCCGAGGCCGGGGAAGCGGCAGGGCCTGGGTGTGGAGCAGCAAGAGGGACCCAGGCAGGAGCAGGAGAAGGGGCAGGAGCAGGGGCAGGACCTGGGTCTCGGGCAGGAGCAGGGGCCCAGGCAGGGAGAGGCGAAGACAGAGGGGCCCTGAGAGGGGCAAGGGAAGGGCCAGTGGTCCTTGGAGGGGCAGGGGAAGGGGGTGGGCAAGCGGCAGGGGCAGGGGCAGGAGCAGGAGGACGGGTGGGGTCTGGAGCAGGAACAGGGACCCAGGGAGGAACACGGGAAGGGGCAGTCTTCCAGGCAGGGAAAGGGGCAGGGGCAGGAAGAGGTGCAGGACATGCGTGTGGGGCAGGAATCGGGGCAGAGGCAATGGCATGGGCATGGGCAGGGGCAGGGCCAGGGGCAGGGGCAGGGGCAGGATCCCGGGTAGGAACTGGGCCTGGGGCAGGAAGGAGGGCAGAGGCAGGGGCAGGGGAGTGGCCAGTGGTCCTGGCGGGGTTTGGAGAAGGGGCAGGAGCTGGGTCTGGGGCAGGAGCAGGGTCACAGGCAGGTGAAGGGGTAGGGGTCCTGGCAGGGGCAGAGGCAGGGGCAGGCCAAGGGGCAGGGATCCTGGCAGGGGCAAGGGAAGGGGCCGTGGAAGGGGCTGGAGCTGGGAGAGGTGTCCCGGCGATGGCTGGCGCAGGATCCAGGGCCCGAGCCGGGACTGGGTCAGGATCAGGGGTACAGGCGGGGACAGGGGAGGTGTCCGTGGCCTGGGTCGGGGCAGGCGAAGGGGCAGGATCAGATACACGAGCTGGGTGTGGGGCAAGAAGAAGGGCAGAGGCACGGGCAGGGGAAGGGGCAGCAGCTGTCTCCGTGGCAGGCGAAGGGGCAGGGGCCAGGCAAGGAGAATCAGTCCTTGCAGGGGCTGGGGCAGGGGCTGGGTGTGGGGCAGTAAGAGGGGCGCAGGCCGGGGAAGGGGCCGTGGCCAAGGCCGGGGCAGGGGACGGGGCAGGGGCAGCGGCAGGGTTTGCAGCTGGGTCAGGTGCGGTGGTGCTGGCTGGTGCAGGATGCAGGGCAGGACCTGGGCCTGTGGCAGGATGAGGGGCCCGGGCGGGGACGGGGGAAGGCGCAGGATCCTGAGAGGAGCAGGAGCAGGAGCACGGCCTGGGGCAGGAGCAGGCCTCAGCTCTTCCTGGGCAGCGTCAGGCTCCGCGGGGCCCGGTTCCTGGTCACCTGCTGGCGGCGGGTCCCCGGCTGAGGAGGCGGCAGGCACCGTCTCCCAATCCCCAGCTCCTGCTGATGTCAGGAGGGGCCCGAGCTCCTTGCCAGGAGCAGCTGTGAGAGGAGAGAAGGTCCCGCGCTTGCCTGCCTCTGCATGTGCCTTGGCGCCCCCAGGACCCAGGCGGGGCGTCGCGGAGAGGCCGCAGCCAGGGAAGGAACCCTCAGCGGGATGGCTCCCCGAGGGCAGTGTCCCCGCTGGGTGCTCTGAGCCCAGTCCTTGCTCCTGGCCCCGCACCAGCCTGTGGGGCTTGTCCCTGTGGGCCCAGCACCGACCCATCCCCGCACACACCCAGGCACCCAGCCCCGCCCCGCCTTCTCACCCTGGGGCTCGGCTTCCGCAGGTGGCCTGGCAGGCTCGGAAGCCTTTCCTGGGCCTGCGGACTCCTGGGTCAGGGAGGAGGTGGTGGCCGCCTGCCTCGTCTCTTCCTCCGTGGCCTTCTGCAAAGACAGGGACCGGTCGCTGGCCCGGAGCCATCCCAGCCCCGCCCGGCCGACCCCACTCTCCTCTTGCCCGGTCCCCCTGCTGCTCCCACATGGGCCCCAGACCTGTGCCTGCCCAGCCCTACCCCCGGTCCCGGGACCCACACCTGCAGGGCTCTGGGGATCGACCCTGGCCAGGAGCTCACATCCCCCACACCTGTCCCACCCAGCCAGCCTTCACCTTGACCGCGACCTGCCCACCGGGCATCTTAGCCCTCATCCACCTGCTCCTGCTCAGGAAGGCCCCACCGCACGTCAGCCCTCCTTCCAGACACATACCTGCACAGGCACGCTCTCAGACACACACACACACACACACACACACACACAAGACACTTACACACACAAGCCCAGCAGTTGAGGGGACCCGTGGCTGCGCCCGTCGATGCGAGCGTGTGGGGCTGGGCGGCCGGCTCTGGCCTCCCGGTGTCACCTTAGTCTCCTTTCGGCCGAAAGGCCAGAGGCGTCGGGCAGCCCTGAAAGGACCTCCAGAGCGCGGGGAAGTGGTAGCCGGGCGCGCTGTCCTCCGTCTCCACCGTCCCGAGTTTGGGAGGCAGCATGCGAACATGGTGTCGGTTGGACGATGTCCAAAGCAACGAGCTGCGCAGGGGGGCGTCCCTGGAATGTGGGTGCCTGGTGACGTGGGTTCCAATTCTGTTGGGCTCTGAGGTCAGGGAAGTGAAGTCACCGCTTCCTGGGGACCCCTGCCCCGACTTCCTCCTCACACCCGAGTCCCCGAGGGCCCCTCCCCCAGCCGCTCCGTGCTCACCCCTCACCCCATGCCGCGTCCAGACAGTGGCCCCCACACATCGGACTTGTTTCGGTGGTGCTGATGGCAGCAGGCCACCGCGCTGAGCCCTGCCCGCATGCAGGGGCCCGTCGGTGTTGGGCATGCACCCGCGTGTGCAATGGGGTGGGGGGCGGTCAGGGAGTCAGCGTGGGTCCGGCTCGGGAGATCCTCCCGAGGAGACTCCCAGGTTCCCACTCACAGCTGCGTGTGTGTTCCCGTGGGTCCACGCCCTGTCCGACCCGGGGTGTGCTCAGCGTGTGCGTTTCAGCCACGTGGTCTGTGCCAGGAGGGTTCTCACGGGGATGCCGTGGCAGGAGGCAGTTCCTGGGCAGGAGCGACGGGGTTCTTCAGGAACCTCGAGACCGTCAGCGAGCATCTGTTCCCACGACGGGTCGAGGGACTCGTCGTAGGCTGCGCGTGCGTGGGTGTGTCCCTGCGTGGGTGCGGGCGTGCACGGGGCCCGATGGGAACGGGGTTCCGGACCCGGCAGCGGCCAGGGTGTGTGTGGGGTGCTTCGGGGGAGGGGACCGAGCTAGGCCAGGGCCTGGCCATCCCTGCTGAGGGGAAGGTGAGCCAGCCCACACGGAGGCCCGGCGGGCAGGAGGAGCCTTGTGGCCACGGGGCCGGCGAGCCCGGGCTGATCCTTCCTTGGCAGGACGCATGTGGGCAGCTCCGGTTCTTGCTCGGAGCCCGGGGGACCCGCGGCCCCCACGGGAGATCGTTTCTTGTGCAGCGGGGGGCCTTGTGCCCTCGGGCTCCGGGCTCCCGGGAGCACAGCTGAGGATGAGCCCATCCTCGGAGCCGCCATCCGCCGTGGGTGCGGGGGTCCTCCCACGCCGTCCCGTCCACATCTTCGTCCTTGTTGTCGGCATAGTCGATGCAGGGAGGGCGGCAGAGGGGGCCCTGGGTGAAGAGCCCGGCCTGGGAAGTGGGGCCCACACTCACGGTGCTGGGGGTTCCTCCTTCCGAGGAAGCCGGGGCAGGACTCCAGGCAGAAGCACAGGGGGAGCTGGGGCATGGTGGCCGCCCGGTCCCTCACCGGCTGAGCGAGGTCGTGGATACCCCCAGGCCCCTCTGGTCCTTGTTTTGGACCTCAGTCCACAGAGGTTAGCCGCTCGGTCAAGGCAGGATGGCAAGTCCGGTGCAAAGACAGCAAGCGGCCGAGACCCGGCACAGTGGGGTTGTCGGTGGAGACAAGAGGGTGCGGGGGCCAATGCTGGAGAGGGTCTCGGCCTTGGCCTCGGGGCACCGGGGCTGGCGCGGCTCTGCCTTCCGGTGGAGGCCGGTGCACGCCGCCCGCCCTCGGGCACCTGCCGCCGCGGGAGCAACTGCCCCCTCCTCTCTGCCGAGGGCTCTCTCCTGCGCCAGCCGTGCCTCCTCCCACGCCAGCCAGCGGCTGCCGGCCGTGCAGCCCGGGAGCCTGGACATCCCGACGACCACCTTCCCCCGCCAGGGGACCGAGCCCTGTGGGGGGGATGTGGTCTCCCAGTGGGCCCGAGGTCAAGGCACCCCCCCCCGGAGCTCTCTGCCCAGCTTGGGCTCATTGTGCCCTGTCCCCACTCAGCTCCCTGGGCCCAGGTCCTCCTCCGTTGGGGGAGCAGCCTCGGCCCGGGCTCCCCACACTGGGCCCGGGAACGGCTCGTCCGGACCTCCTGGCCTGGCGCCTCCCTGCATGGCCTAGGGGCCCCCCGGCTGGCCTCCCGGGCTGGTCTGAGGCGACCCAGCGCCGGCAGGCTCAGGGCACTGCACCGGAGATGTCCGGGGACCCCCGAGCGAGCGCCCAGGCCTGGCCCAGCGCACCGGGCTTGTGAGTGGCCCAGCGTTGGAGGCGGGCGTCCGCCATGGGGCACAGGGTGTGTCCTGGTCATGGCAGCCCCACGTGGTGGGTGTGGCCGTGAGGGATCCCAGAAGAGGCAGGAGACAGACACGGGGGTCGACAGGACATTGCTTCCCAAGGAGGACGACGTCAGGCTCAGAGGACCTGCGAGGTCCTTAGGAAAACTCGGAGGCCCTGGGGATGTTGGCTGCGATGCTGTTCCTGGGGCCCAAGAGCGGTGCCCCAAAGCCCCAGTCAACACGGCCCGACGCAGTCTTTGGGGCTTCGGGGGATTGGGGCCGGTGGGCCACGAGGACGCCCAGGGCGTCACGTGGAGGACTCGATGTTTCTGGAGGCAGTGCTAAGCCTCGTTCTCTTCCGCCCTCTGTGCAGCCGGCCCCCGTGTTCCGCAGCGGATTCCAAGTGGCCATCCCGCTGCTCAACCTGAGGACCGGGCCCCGTCAGCGCCCACAGTGACCGTGAGTGCCCCGGGGACAGGGACCATGTGGTTGGGGCTGCTCCCGGATGAAGCCCCAGGGCTCAGTTCCCTGCTGGGACCCCAGAGCCTCTGCTGGGTGAGGGAGGAATGGAGGGAGTCAAGCTGGGGGAGAGGGAGGAAAGGAGGGAGGGAAAGAAGAGGAAGGCCTAGAGGGGGAGGGAGGGCAGGAGGGAGGGAAGGAAGGACTGAGGGACTGAAGGCATGAGGGAGGGAGGCCGTGAAAGCCCAGGAGTGCGGCCCATGCCTCTGGAGTCCTTGGGTGGAGGGAGGTGCGAGGGCATCCCCGGCCAGACCCTGGATGGTGGCTCAGGGCAGGTGCATCTGTCCTCGCCGTCCTGCCCTTCCTCCTCCTGGGCCATCCTGGATGGCCTTCTGCCATCCTGGACCCTGTCCACCTCCTCGTCCACCAATTGTGACTGTTCCCAGGAGCAGGGGGGGCAGGAGGGCTCTCAGGAGGGGCTTCCCGGATCCGGTGCCCCGGAGGAGACTGGGACGGTTAGCTCCAGGACGTTGTCACCTGAGCACTGGGACCGAGGACGGCGTCCACGTCCCTGGGCATGAGCGCTCCCCGACTGCCTCACCCTGCTCTCTCCCTTCTGGCGTGAAACACCGTGCCAGAGGTGGCGGGCTGAGTCCCCGGACAAGCACTGCTAGGTGATGGGTGCCCCTGCGGGCTGGGATGGGTGCTGCCCGCTGTGGTCCCAGACAGGGGTGCCCGTCCCCCTTCTCTCCGGGGGACGTGCCCTGGACCTCCGTGTCGGCACGTTCTCCCCAGGGCTGCTGGTCCTCAGGCCAGACACCGGCCGGTCTGAGGGGGACGCGCGCTGCCTCCGTAGGGTTTCCTTGGCCAGAGGCCTTCCCGGGGAGCTCCCGCATCGCTGACACGGGCTCCCCGCGTGGCCTGTCCGCCGCCGGCCCCCCGCACCCCCCTCCCCTTCCACCTGGCATGCTTTCGGTCTGTGTCGTTGTGGGACCCGGTGCCTTGGAGCCTGGGGGGCACCAGAGGCCGGGGAGAGCTTTCTCTGGCCTTGGGGTGTGAGCGATGGGTATGCCGTGTGGGGTGTGTCTTCCAGCTGTGTGCCTCGCCCTGGTGTGTGTGCAGGCCCCGGGAGGAAGCTGCCGGGTCGCATCTGGGGTCAGGCTGTGGTGTCCCGGCGGGAACAGGGGTCACGGCCCCGACCTTGGACCCCTCTGCACTCAAGGGGCCTCCGTGATCCCATCTCCTCTAGAACCCTTCGGGGTTTTCGGTATGGCAGGGGGCAAGTTCCATGTCCAAGACGCCCAGGACAAAACCCAGTCCCCTTTGAAAAGAGGTGGGCAGACACCCGGGCACCTCCAGAGTGATCCCCCTCCCAGAAACGTCCAGAACAGGGGAAGGAAGGGAGAGAGAAATCAGCTGAGGCGTGGCGAGGGGCCGGACTGGGGGAGCAATGGGCAGGGAGGGCTTGGGCTCAGGGTCCCCTTCGGGGAAGGAGTTGTTCCACAGCGATGTTCTGGGCTGTTGGGGGCGGTGGGGGGGGGGCGGGTGGGGCGGCGCCGCCGGGGACGGACTTAGGGTTGAGCACGGGTTCCACGGAAAAACGATGCATTTTATTTAAAAGAGATAGGCGAGAGCGTCGAGGGCATGCAAAGCTAGGATGATGGTGAGACCGAAGCAGAGAGAAAGAACCCAGGCGGAGGGGATGAACCGTGGCGGCGGGCCATCGGGGTCGGGGCATGGAACGGAGGGTACCCGTCCAGGGAGCTCTCCCCGCAGGGCGGGGGCCTCTGGATGGGGCTCTGGGAGCCCCGCAGGAGCAGGTGTAGGGGCAGGTGTTGGGACAGGGGCCGGCACAGGAGCTGGGCCTGGTGCAAGAGCTGGGACCGGGGCAGGAGCAGGAGCAAGGGGACGGAAAGGGTCAGCAGGAGCGGCCGCTGCAGCATGCAGGGCTGGAGCTGGGTCAGGGCCAGGAAGAGGAGTGCAGGCAGGGCCAGGGGAAAGGGCAGGAGCAAGGGGCAGGAGCTGGGTGTGGGGCTGGAACAGGTGTCCGGTGGGAACAGGGAGAGGCAGGGGAAGAGACAGTGGCCCTGTGAGGGGCAAAGGGAGGGGCAGCGGTCCTGGCCGAGGCCGGGGAAGCGGCAGGGCCTGGGTGTGGAGCAGCAAGAGGGACCCAGGCAGGAGCAGGAGAAGGGGCAGGAGCAGGGGCAGGACCTGGGTCTCGGGCAGGAGCAGGGGCCCAGGCAGGGAGAGGCGAAGACAGAGGGGCCCTGAGAGGGGCAAGGGAAGGGCCAGTGGTCCTTGGAGGGGCAGGGGAAGGGGGTGGGCAAGCGGCAGGGGCAGGGGCAGGAGCAGGAGGACGGGTGGGGTCTGGAGCAGGAACAGGGACCCAGGGAGGAACACGGGAAGGGGCAGTCTTCCAGGCAGGGAAAGGGGCAGGGGCAGGAAGAGGTGCAGGACATGCGTGTGGGGCAGGAATCGGGGCAGAGGCAATGGCATGGGCATGGGCAGGGGCAGGGCCAGGGGCAGGGGCAGGGGCAGGGGCAGGATCCCGGGTAGGAACTGGGCCTGGGGCAGGAAGGAGGGCAGAGGCAGGGGCAGGGGAGTGGCCAGTGGTCCTGGCGGGGTTTGGAGAAGGGGCAGGAGCTGGGTCTGGGGCAGGAGCAGGGTCACAGGCAGGTGAAGGGGTAGGGGTCCTGGCAGGGGCAGAGGCAGGGGCAGGCCAAGGGGCAGGGATCCTGGCAGGGGCAAGGGAAGGGGCCGTGGAAGGGGCTGGAGCTGGGAGAGGTGTCCCGGCGATGGCTGGCGCAGGATCCAGGGCCCGAGCCGGGACTGGGTCAGGATCAGGGGTACAGGCGGGGACAGGGGAGGTGTCCGTGGCCTGGGTCGGGGCAGGCGAAGGGGCAGGATCAGATACACGAGCTGGGTGTGGGGCAAGAAGAAGGGCAGAGGCACGGGCAGGGGAAGGGGCAGCAGCTGTCTCCGTGGCAGGCGAAGGGGCAGGGGCCAGGCAAGGAGAATCAGTCCTTGCAGGGGCTGGGGCAGGGGCTGGGTGTGGGGCAGTAAGAGGGGCGCAGGCCGGGGAAGGGGCCGTGGCCAAGGCCGGGGCAGGGGACGGGGCAGGGGCAGCGGCAGGGTTTGCAGCTGGGTCAGGTGCGGTGGTGCTGGCTGGTGCAGGATGCAGGGCAGGACCTGGGCCTGTGGCAGGATGAGGGGCCCGGGCAGGGACGGGGGAAGGCGCAGGATCCTGAGAGGAGCAGGAGCAGGAGCACGGCCTGGGGCAGGAGCAGGCCGCAGCTCTTCCTGGGCAGCGTCAGGCTCCGCGGGGCCCGGTTCCTGGTCACCTGCTGGCGGCGGGTCCCCGGCTGAGGAGGCGGCAGGCACCGTCTCCCAATCCCCAGCTCCTGCTGATGTCAGGAGGGGCCCGAGCTCCTTGCCAGGAGCAGCTGTGAGAGGAGAGAAGGTCCCGCGCTTGCCTGCCTCTGCATGTGCCTTGGCGCCCCCAGGACCCAGGCGGGGCGTCGCGGAGAGGCCGCAGCCAGGGAAGGAACCCTCAGCGGGATGGCTCCCCGAGGGCAGTGTCCCCGCTGGGTGCTCTGAGCCCAGTCCTTGCTCCTGGCCCCGCACCAGCCTGTGGGGCTTGTCCCTGTGGGCCCAGCACCGACCCGTCCCCGCACACACCCAGGCACCCAGCCCCGCCCCGCCTTCTCACCCTGGGGCTCGGCTTCCGCAGGTGGCCTGGCAGGCTCGGAAGCCTTTCCTGGGCCTGCGGACTCCTGGGTCAGGGAGGAGGTGGTGGCCGCCTGCCTCGTCTCTTCCTCCGTGGCCTTCTGCAAAGACAGGGACCGGTCGCTGGCCCGGAGCCATCCCAGCCCCGCCCGGCCGACCCCACTCTCCTCTTGCCCGGTCCCCCTGCTGCTCCCACATGGGCCCCAGACCTGTGCCTGCCCAGCCCTACCCCCGGTCCCGGGACCCACACCTGCAGGGCTCTGGGGATCGACCCTGGCCAGGAGCTCACATCCCCCACACCTGTCCCACCCAGCCAGCCTTCACCTTGACCGCGACCTGCCCACCGGGCATCTTAGCCCTCATCCACCTGCTCCTGCTCAGGAAGGCCCCACCGCACGTCAGCCCTCCTTCCAGACACATACCTGCACAGGCACGCTCTCAGACACACACACACACACACACACACACACACACACACACACACACACACACACAAAGACACTTACACACACAAGCCCAGCAGTTGAGGGGACCCGTGGCTGCGCCCGTCGATGCGAGCGTGTGGGGCTGGGCGGCCGGCTCTGGCCTCCCGGTGTCACCTTAGTCTCCTTTCGGCCGAAAGGCCAGAGGCGTCGGGCAGCCCTGAAAGGACCTCCAGAGCGCGGGGAAGTGGTAGCCGGGCGCGCTGTCCTCCGTCTCCACCGTCGCGAGTTTGGGAGGCAGCATGCGAACATGGTGTCGGTTGGACGATGTCCAAAGCAACGAGCTGCGCAGGGGGGCGTCCCTGGAATGTGGGTGCCTGGTGACGTGGGTTCCAATTCTGTTGGGCTCTGTGGTCAGGGAAGTGAGGTCACCGCTTCCTGGGGACCCCTGCCCCGACTTCCTCCTCACACCCGAGTCCCCGAGGGCCCCTCCCCCAGCCGCTCCGTGCTCACCCCTCACCCCATGCCGCGTCCAGACAGTGGCCCCCACACATCGGACTTGTTTCGGTGGTGCTGATGGCAGCAGGCCACCGCCCTGAGCCCTGCCCGCATGCAGGGGCCCGTCGGTGTTGGGCATGCACCCGCGTGTGCAATGGGGTGGGGGGCGGTCAGGGAGTCAGCATGGGTCCGGCTCGGGAGATCCTCCCGAGGAGACTCCCAGGTTCCCACTCACAGCTGCGTGTGTGTTCCCGTGGGTCCACGCCCTGTCCGACCCGGGGTGTGCTCAGCGTGTGCGTTTCAGCCACGTGGTCTGTGCCAGGAGGGTTCTCACGGGGATGCCGTGGCAGGAGGCAGTTCCTGGGCAGGAGCGACGGGGTTCTTCAGGAACCTCGAGACCGTCAGCGAGCATCTGTTCCCACGATGGGTCGAGGGACTCGTCGTGGGCTGCGCGTGCGTGGGTGTGTCCCTGCGTGGGTGCGGGCGTGCACGGGGCCCGATGGGAACGGGGTTCCGGACCCGGCAGCGGCCAGGGTGTGTGTGGGGTGCTTCGGGGGAGGGGACCGAGCTAGGCCAGGGCCTGGCCATCCCTGCTGAGGGGAAGGTGAGCCAGCCCACACGGAGGCCCGGCGGGCAGGAGGAGCCTTGTGGCCACGGGGCCGGCGAGCCCGGGCTGATCCTTCCTTGGCAGGACGCATGTGGGCAGCTCCGGTTCCTGCTCGGAGCCCGGGGGACCCGCGGCCCCCACGGGAGATCGTTTCTTGTGCAGCGGGAGGCCTTGTGCCCTCGGGCTCCGGGCTCCCGGGAGCACAGCTGAGGATGAGCCCATCCTCGGAGCCGCCATCCGCCGTGGGTGCGGGGGTCCTCCCTCGCCGTCCCGTCCACATCTTCGTCCTTGTTGTCGGCATAGTCGATGCAGGGAGGGCGGCAGAGGGGGCCCTGGGTGAAGAGCCCGGCCTGGGAAGTGGGGCCCACACTCACGGTGCTGGGGGTTCCTCCTTCCGAGGAAGCCGGGGCAGGACTCCAGGCAGAAGCACAGGGGGAGCTGGGGCATGGTGGCCGCCCGGTCCCTCACCGGCTGAGCGAGGTCGTGGATACCCCCAGGCCCCTCTGGTCCTTGTTTTGGACCTCAGTCCACAGAGGGTAGCCGCTCGGTCAAGGCAGGATGGCAAGTCCGGTGCAAAGACAGCAAGCGGCCGAGACCCGGCACAGTGGGGTTGTCGGTGGAGACAAGAGGGTGCGGGGGCCAATGCTGGAGAGGGTCTCGGCCTTGGCCTCGGGGCACCGGGGCTGGCGCGGCTCTGCCTTCCGGCGGAGGCCGCGGGAGCACCTGCCCCCTCCTCTCTGCCGAGGGCTCTCTCCTGCGCCAGCCGTGCCTCCTCCCACGCCAGCCAGCGGCTGCCGGCCGTGCAGCCCGGGAGCCTGGACATCCCGACGACCACCTTCCCCCGCCAGGGGACCGAGCCCTGTGGGGGGGATGTGGTCTCCCAGTGGGCCCGAGGTCAAGGCACCCCCCCCCGGAGCTCTCTGCCCAGCTTGGGCTCATTGTGCCCTGTCCCCACTCAGCTCCCTGGGCCCAGGTCCTCCTCCGTTGGGGGAGCAGCCTCGGCCCGGGCTCCCCACACTGGGCCCGGGAGCGGCTCGTCCGGACCTCCTGGCCTGGCGCCTCCCTGCATGGCCTAGGGGCCCCCCGGCTGGCCTCCCGGGCTGGTCTGAGGCGACCCAGCGCCGGCAGGCTCAGGGCACTGCACCGGAGATGTCCGGGGACCCCCGAGCGAGCGCCCAGGCCTGGCCCAGCGCACCGGGCTTGTGAGGGGCCCAGCGTTGGAGGCGGGCGTCCGCCACGGGGCACAGGGTGTGTCCTGGTCATGGCAGCCCCACGTGGTGGGTGTGGCCGTGAGGGATCCCAGAAGAGGCAGGAGACAGACACGGGGGTCGACAGGACATTGCTTCCCAAGGAGGACGACGTCAGGCTCAGAGGACCTGCGAGGTCCTTAGGAAAACTCGGAGGCCCTGGGGATGTTGGCTGCGATGCTGTTCCTGGGGCCCAAGAGCGGTGCCCCAAAGCCCCAGTCAACACGGCCCGACGCAGTCTTTGGGGCTTCGGGGGATTGGGGCCGGTGGGCCACGAGGACGCCCAGGGCGTCACGTGGAGGACTCGATGTTTCTGGAGGCAGTGCTAAGCCTCGTTCTCTTCCGCCCTCTGTGCAGCCGGCCCCCGTGTTCCGCAGCGGATTCCAAGTGGCCATCCCGCTGCTCAACCTGAGGACCGGGCCCCGTCAGCGCCCACAGTGACCGTGAGTGCCCCGGGGACAGGGACCATGTGGTTGGGGCTGCTCCCGGATGAAGCCCCAGGGCTCAGTTCCCTGCTGGGACCCCAGAGCCTCTGCTGGGTGAGGGAGGAATGGAGGGAGTCAAGCTGGGGGAGAGGGAGGAAAGGAGGGAGGGAAAGAAGAGGAAGGCCTAGAGGGGGAGGGAGGGCAGGAGGGAGGGAAGGAAGGACTGAGGGACTGAAGGCATGAGGGAGGGAGGCCGTGAAAGCCCAGGAGTGCGGCCCATGCCTCTGGAGTCCTTGGGTGGAGGGAGGTGCGAGGGCATCCCCGGCCAGACCCTGGATGGTGGCTCAGGGCAGGTGCATCTGTCCTCGCCGTCCTGCCCTTCCTCCTCCTGGGCCATCCTGGATGGCCTTCTGCCATCCTGGACCCTGTCCACCTCCTCGTCCACCAATTGTGACTGTTCCCAGGAGCAGGGGGGGCAGGAGGGCTCTCAGGAGGGGCTTCCCGGATCCGGTGCCCCGGAGGAGACTGGGACGGTTAGCTCCAGGACGTTGTCACCTGAGCACTGGGACCGAGGACGGCGTCCACGTCCCTGGGCATGAGCGCTCCCCGACTGCCTCACCCTGCTCTCTCCCTTCTGGCGTGAAACACCGTGCCAGAGGTGGCGGGCTGAGTCCCCGGACGAGCACTGCTAGGTGATGGGTGCCCCTGCGGGCTGGGATGGGTGCTGCCCGCTGTGGTCCCAGACAGGGGTGCCCGTCCCCCTTCTCTCCGGGGGACGTGCCCTGGACCACCGTGTCGGCACGTTCTCCCCAGGGCTGCTGGTCCTCAGGCCAGACACCGGCCGGTCTGAGGGGGACGCGCGCTGCCTCCGTAGGGTTTCCTTGGCCAGAGGCCTTCCCGGGGAGCTCCCGCATCGCTGACACGGGCTCCCCGCGTGGCCTGTCCGCCGCCGGCCCCCCGCACCCCCCTCCCCATCCACCTGGCATGCTTTCGGTCTGTGTCGTTGTGGGACCCGGTGCCTTGGAGCCTGGGGGGCACCAGAGGCCGGGGAGAGCTTTCTCTGGCCTTGGGTTGTGAGCGATGGGTATGCCGTGTGGGGTGTGTCTTCCAGCTGTGTGCCTCGCCCTGGTGTGTGTGCAGGCCCCGGGAGGAAGCTGCCGGGTCGCATCTGGGGTCAGGCTGTGGTGTCCCGGCGGGAACAGGGGTCACGGCCCCGACCTTGGACCCCTCTGCACTCAAGGGGCCTCCGTGATCCCATCTCCTCTAGAACCCTTCGGGGTTTTCGGTATGGCAGGGGGCAAGTTCCATGTCCAAGACGCCCAGGACAAAACCCAGTCCCCTTTGAAAAGAGGTGGGCAGACACCCGGGCACCTCCAGAGTGATCCCCCTCCCAGAAACGTCCAGAACAGGGGAAGGAAGGGAGAGAGAAATCAGCTGAGGCGTGGCGAGGGGCCGGACTGGGGGAGCAATGGGCAGGGAGGGCTTGGGCTCAGGGTCCCCTTCGGGGAAGGAGTTGTTCCACAGCGATGTTCTGGGCTGTTGGGGGCGGTGGGGGGGGGGGGGCGGGTGGGGCGGCGCCGCCGGGGACGGACTTAGGGTTGAGCACGGGTTCCACGGAAAAACGATGCATTTTATTTAAAAGAGATAGGCGAGAGCGTCGAGGGCATGCAAAGCTAGGATGATGGTGAGACCGAAGCAGAGAGAAAGAACCCAGGCGGAGGGGATGAACCGTGGCGGCGGGCCATCGGGGTCGGGGCATGGAACGGAGGGTACCCGTCCAGGGAGCTCTCCCCGCAGGGCGGGGGCCTCTGGATGGGGCTCTGGGAGCCCCGCAGGAGCAGGTGTAGGGGCAGGTGTTGGGACAGGGGCCGGCACAGGAGCTGGGCCTGGTGCAAGAGCTGGGACCGGGGCAGGAGCAGGAGCAAGGGGACGGAAAGGGTCAGCAGGAGCGGCCGCTGCAGCATGCAGGGCTGGAGCTGGGTCAGGGCCAGGAAGAGGAGTGCAGGCAGGGCCAGGGGAAAGGGCAGGAGCAAGGGGCAGGAGCTGGGTGTGGGGCTGGAACAGGTGTCCGGTGGGAACAGGGAGAGGCAGGGGAAGAGACAGTGGCCCTGTGAGGGGCAAAGGGAGGGGCAGCGGTCCTGGCCGAGGCCGGGGAAGCGGCAGGGCCTGGGTGTGGAGCAGCAAGAGGGACCCAGGCAGGAGCAGGAGAAGGGGCAGGAGCAGGGGCAGGACCTGGGTCTCGGGCAGGAGCAGGGGCCCAGGCAGGGAGAGGCGAAGACAGAGGGGCCCTGAGAGGGGCAAGGGAAGGGCCAGTGGTCCTTGGAGGGGCAGGGGAAGGGGGTGGGCAAGCGGCAGGGGCAGGGGCAGGAGCAGGAGGACGGGTGGGGTCTGGAGCAGGAACAGGGACCCAGGGAGGAACACGGGAAGGGGCAGTCTTCCAGGCAGGGAAAGGGGCAGGGGCAGGAAGAGGTGCAGGACATGCGTGTGGGGCAGGAATCGGGGCAGAGGCAATGGCATGGGCATGGGCAGGGGCAGGGCCAGGGGCAGGGGCAGGGGCAGGATCCCGGGTAGGAACTGGGCCTGGGGCAGGAAGGAGGGCAGAGGCAGGGGCAGGGGAGTGGCCAGTGGTCCTGGCGGGGTTTGGAGAAGGGGCAGGAGCTGGGTCTGGGGCAGGAGCAGGGTCACAGGCAGGTGAAGGGGTAGGGGTCCTGGCAGGGGCAGAGGCAGGGGCAGGCCAAGGGGCAGGGATCCTGGCAGGGGCAAGGGAAGGGGCCGCGGAAGGGGCTGGAGCTGGGAGAGGTGTCCCGGCGATGGCTGGCGCAGGATCCAGGGCCCGAGCCGGGACTGGGTCAGGATCAGGGGTACAGGCGGGGACAGGGGAGGTGTCCGTGGCCTGGGTCGGGGCAGGCGAAGGGGCAGGATCAGATACACGAGCTGGGTGTGGGGCAAGAAGAAGGGCAGAGGCACGGGCAGGGGAAGGGGCAGCAGCTGTCTCCGTGGCAGGCGAAGGGGCAGGGGCCAGGCAAGGAGAATCAGTCCTTGCAGGGGCTGGGGCAGGGGCTGGGTGTGGGGCAGTAAGAGGGGCGCAGGCCGGGGAAGGGGCCGTGGCCAAGGCCGGGGCAGGGGACGGGGCAGGGGCAGCGGCAGGGTTTGCAGCTGGGTCAGGTGCGGTGGTGCTGGCTGGTGCAGGATGCAGGGCAGGACCTGGGCCTGTGGCAGGATGAGGGGCCCGGGCAGGGACGGGGGAAGGCGCAGGATCCTGAGAGGAGCAGGAGCAGGAGCACGGCCTGGGGCAGGAGCAGGCCGCAGCTCTTCCTGGGCAGCGTCAGGCTCCGCGGGGCCCGGTTCCTGGTCACCTGCTGGCGGCGGGTCCCCGGCTGAGGAGGCGGCAGGCACCGTCTCCCAATCCCCAGCTCCTGCTGATGTCAGGAGGGGCCCGAGCTCCTTGCCAGGAGCAGCTGTGAGAGGAGAGAAGGTCCCGCGCTTGCCTGCCTCTGCATGTGCCTTGGCGCCCCCAGGACCCAGGCGGGGCGTCGCGGAGAGGCCGCACCCAGGGAAGGAACCCTCAGCGGGATGGCTCCCCGAGGGCAGTGTCCCCGCTGGGTGCTCTGAGCCCAGTCCTTGCTCCTGGCCCCGCACCAGCCTGTGGGGCTTGTCCCTGTGGGCCCAGCACCGACCCGTCCCCGCACACACCCAGGCACCCAGCCCCGCCCCGCCTTCTCACCCTGGGGCTCGGCTTCCGCAGGTGGCCTGGCAGGCTCGGAAGCCTTTCCTGGGCCTGCGGACTCCTGGGTCAGGGAGGAGGTGGTGGCCGCCTGCCTCGTCTCTTCCTCCGTGGCCTTCTGCAAAGACAGGGACCGGTCGCTGGCCCGGAGCCATCCCAGCCCCGCCCGGCCGACCCCACTCTCCTCTTGCCCGGTCCCCCTGCTGCTCCCACATGGGCCCCAGACCTGTGCCTGCCCAGCCCTACCCCCGGTCCCGGGACCCACACCTGCAGGGCTCTGGGGATCGACCCTGGCCAGGAGCTCACATCCCCCACACCTGTCCCACACAGCCAGCCTTCACCTTGACCGCGACCTGCCCACCGGGCATCTTAGCCCTCATCCACCTGCTCCTGCTCAGGAAGGCCCCACCGCACGTCAGCCCTCCTTCCAGACACATACCTGCACAGGCACGCTCTCAGACACACACACACACACACACACACACACACACAAGACACTTACACACACAAGCCCAGCAGTTGAGGGGACCCGTCGATGCGAGCGTGTGGGGCTGGGCGGCCGGCTCTGGCCTCCCGGTGTCACCTTAGTCTCCTTTCGGCCGAAAGGCCAGAGGCGTCGGGCAGCCCTGAAAGGACCTCCAGAGCTCGGGGAAGTGGTAGCCGGGCGCGCTGTCCTCCGTCTCCACCGTCCCGAGTTTGGGAGGCAGCATGCGAACATGGTGTCGGTTGGACGATATCCAAAGCAACGAGCTGCGCAAGGGGGCGTCCCTGGAATGTGGGTGCCTGGTGACGTGAGTTCCAATTCTGTTGGGCTCTGTGGTCAGGGAAGTGAAGTCACCGCTTCCTGGGGACCCCTGCCCCGACTTCCTCCTCACACCCGAGTCCCCGAGGGCCCCTCCCCCAGCCGCTCCGTGCTCACCCCTCACCCCATGCCGCGTCCAGACAGTGGCCCCCACACATCGGACTTGTTTCGGTGGCAGCAGGCCACCGGCTGAGCCCTGCCCGCATGCAGGGGCCCGTCGGTGTTGGGCATGCACCCGCGTGTGCAATGGGGTGGGGGGCGGTCAGGGAGTCAGCATGGGTCCGGCTCGGGAGATCCTCCCGAGGAGACTCCCAGGTTCCCACTCACAGCTGCGTGTGTGTTCCCGTGGGTCCACGCCCTGTCCGACCCGGGGTGTGCTCAGCGTGTGCGTTTCAGCCACGTGGTCTGTGCCAGGAGGGTTCTCACGGGGATGCCGTGGCAGGAGGCAGTTCCTGGGCAGGAGCGACGGGGTTCTTCAGGAACCTCGAGACCGTCAGCGAGCATCTGTTCCCACGACGGGTCGAGGGACTCGTCGTGGGCTGCGCGTGCGTGGGTGTGTCCCTGCGTGGGTGCGGGCGTGCATGGGCCCGATGGGAACGGGGTTCCGGACCCGGCAGCGGCCAGGGTGTGTGTGGGGTGCTTCGGGGGAGGGGACCGAGCTAGGCCAGGGCCTGGCCATCCCTGCTGAGGGGAAGGTGAGCCAGCCCACACGGAGGCCCGGCGGGCAGGAGGAGCCTTGTGGCCACGGGGCCGGCGAGCCCGGGCTGATCCTTCCTTGGCAGGACGCATGTGGGCAGCTCCGGTTCCTGCTCGGAGCCCGGGGGACCCGCGGCCCCCACGGGAGATCGTTTCTTGTGCAGCGGGAGGCCTTGTGCCCTCGGGCTCCGGGCTCCCGGGAGCACAGCTGAGGATGAGCCCATCCTCGGAGCCGCCATCCGCCGTGGGTGCGGGGGTCCTCCCACGCCGTCCCGTCCACATCTTCGTCCTTGTTGTCGGCATAGTCGATGCAGGGAGGGCGGCAGAGGGGGCCGTGGGTGAAGAGCCCGGCCTGGGAAGTGGGGCCCACACTCACGGTGCTGGGGGTTCCTCCTTCCGAGGAAGCCGGGGCAGGACTCCAGGCAGAAGCACAGGGGGAGCTGGGGCATGGTGGCCGCCCGGTCCCTCACCGGCTGAGCGAGGTCGTGGATACCCCCAGGCCCCTCTGGTCCTTGTTTTGGACCTCAGTCCACAGAGGGTAGCCGCTCGGTCAAGGCAGGATGGCAAGTCCGGTGCAAAGACAGCAAGCGGCCGAGACCCGGCACAGTGGGGTTGTCGGTGGAGACAAGAGGGTGCGGTGGCCAATGCTGGAGAGGGTCTCGGCCTTGGCCTCGGGGCACCGGGGCTGGCGCGGCTCTGCCTTCCGGCGGAGGCCAGCGCACGCCGCCCGCCCTCGGGCACCTGCCGCCGCGGGAGCACCTGCCCCCTCCTCTCTGCCGAGGGCTCTCTCCTGCGCCAGCCGTGCCTCCTCCCACGCCAGCCAGCGGCTGCCGGCCGTGCACCCCGGGAGCCTGGACATCCCGACGACCACCTTCCCCCGCCAGGGGACCGAGCCCTGTGGGGGGGATGTGGTCTCCCAGTGGGCCCGAGGTCAAGGCACCCCCCCCCGGAGCTCTCTGCCCAGCTTGGGCTCATTGTGCCCTGTCCCCACTCAGCTCCCTGGGCCCAGGTCCTCCTCCGTTGGGGGAGCAGCCTCGGCCCGGGCTCCCCACACTGGGCCCGGGAACGGCTCGTCCGGACCTCCTGGCCTGGCGCCTCCCTGCCTGGCCTAGGGGCCCCCCGGCTGGCCTCCCGGGCTGGTCTGAGGCGACCCAGCGCCGGCAGGCTCAGGGCACTGCACCGGAGATGTCCGGGGACCCCCGAGCGAGCGCCCAGGCCTGGCCCAGCGCACCGGGCTTGTGAGGGGCCCAGCGTTGGAGGCGGGCGTCCGCCACGGGGCACAGGGTGTGTCCTGGTCATGGCAGCCCCACGTGGTGGGTGTGGCCGTGAGGGATCCCAGAAGAGGCAGGAGACAGACACGGGGGTCGACAGGACATTGCTTCCCAAGGAGGACGACGTCAGGCTCAGAGGACCTGCGAGGTCCTTAGGAAAACTCGGAGGCCCTGGGGATGTTGGCTGCGATGCTGTTCCTGGGGCCCAAGAGCGGTGCCCCAAAGCCCCAGTCAACACGGCCCGACGCAGTCTTTGGGGCTTCGGGGGATTGGGGCCGGTGGGCCACGAGGACGCCCAGGGCGTCACGTGGAGGACTCGATGTTTCTGGAGGCAGTGCTAAGCCTCGTTCTCTTCCGCCCTCTGTGCAGCCGGCCCCCGTGTTCCGCAGCGGATTCCAAGTGGCCATCCCGCTGCTCAACCTGAGGACCGGGCCCCGTCAGCGCCCACAGTGACCGTGAGTGCCCCGGGGACAGGGACCATGTGGTTGGGGCTGCTCCCGGATGAAGCCCCAGGGCTCAGTTCCCTGCTGGGACCCCAGAGCCTCTGCTGGGTGAGGGAGGAATGGAGGGAGTCAAGCTGGGGGAGAGGGAGGAAAGGAGGGAGGGAAAGAAGAGGAAGGCCTAGAGGGGGAGGGAGGGCAGGAGGGAGGGAAGGAAGGACTGAGGGACTGAAGGCATGAGGGAGGGAGGCCGTGAAAGCCCAGGAGTGCGGCCCATGCCTCTGGAGTCCTTGGGTGGAGGGAGGTGCGAGGGCATCCCCGGCCAGACCCTGGATGGTGGCTCAGGGCAGGTGCATCTGTCCTCGCCGTCCTGCCCTTCCTCCTCCTGGGCCATCCTGGATGGCCTTCTGCCATCCTGGACCCTGTCCACCTCCTCGTCCACCAATTGTGACTGTTCCCAGGAGCAGGGGGGGCAGGAGGGCTCTCAGGAGGGGCTTCCCGGATCCGGTGCCCCGGAGGAGACTGGGACGGTTAGCTCCAGGACGTTGTCACCTGAGCACTGGGACCGAGGACGGCGTCCACGTCCCTGGGCATGAGCGCTCCCCGACTGCCTCACCCTGCTCTCTCCCTTCTGGCGTGAAACACCGTGCCAGAGGTGGCGGGCTGAGTCCCCGGACGAGCACTGCTAGGTGATGGGTGCCCCTGCGGGCTGGGATGGGTGCTGCCCGCTGTGGTCCCAGACAGGGGTGCCCGTCCCCCTTCTCTCCGGGGGACGTGCCCTGGACCTCCGTGTCGGCACGTTCTCCCCAGGGCTGCTGGTCCTCAGGCCAGACACCGGCCGGTCTGAGGGGGACGCGCGCTGCCTCCGTAGGGTTTCCTTGGCCAGAGGCCTTCCCGGGGAGCTCCCGCATCGCTGACACGGGCTCCCCGCGTGGCCTGTCCGCCGCCGGCCCCCCGCACCCCCCTCCCCATCCACCTGGCATGCTTTCGGTCTGTGTCGTTGTGGGACCCGGTGCCTTGGAGCCTGGGGGGCACCAGAGGCCGGGGAGAGCTTTCTCTGGCCTTGGGTTGTGAGCGATGGGTATGCCGTGTGGGGTGTGTCTTCCAGCTGTGTGCCTCGCCCTGGTGTGTGTGCAGGCCCCGGGAGGAAGCTGCCGGGTCGCATCTGGGGTCAGGCTGTGGTGTCCCGGCGGGAACAGGGGTCACGGCCCCGACCTTGGACCCCTCTGCACTCAAGGGGCCTCCGTGATCCCATCTCCTCTAGAACCCTTCGGGGTTTTCGGTATGGCAGGGGGCAAGTTCCATGTCCAAGACGCCCAGGACAAAACCCAGTCCCCTTTGAAAAGAGGTGGGCAGACACCCGGGCACCTCCAGAGTGATCCCCCTCCCAGAAACGTCCAGAACAGGGGAAGGAAGGGAGAGAGAAATCAGCTGAGGCGTGGCGAGGGGCCGGACTGGAGGAGCAATGGGCAGGGAGGGCTTGGGCTCAGGGTCCCCTTCGGGGAAGGAGTTGTTCCACAGCGATGTTCTGGGCTGTTGGGGGCGGTGGGGGGGGGGGGGCGGGTGGGGCGGCGCCGCCTGGGACGGACTTAGGGTTGAGCACGGGTTCCACGGAAAAACGATGCATTTTATTTAAAAGAGATAGGCGAGAGCGTCGAGGGCATGCAAAGCTAGGATGATGGTGAGACCGAAGCAGAGAGAAAGAACCCAGGCGGAGGGGATGAACCGTGGCGGCGGGCCATCGGGGTCGGGGCATGGAACGGAGGGTACCCGTCCAGGGAGCTCTCCCCGCAGGGCGGGGGCCTCTGGATGGGGCTCTGGGAGCCCCGCAGGAGCAGGTGTAGGGGCAGGTGTTGGGACAGGGGCCGGCACAGGAGCTGGGCCTGGTGCAAGAGCTGGGACCGGGGCAGGAGCAGGAGCAAGGGGACGGAAAGGGTCAGCAGGAGCGGCCGCTGCAGCATGCAGGGCTGGAGCTGGGTCAGGGCCAGGAAGAGGAGTGCAGGCAGGGCCAGGGGAAAGGGCAGGAGCAAGGGGCAGGAGCTGGGTGTGGGGCTGGAACAGGTGTCCGGTGGGAACAGGGAGAGGCAGGGGAAGAGACAGTGGCCCTGTGAGGGGCAAAGGGAGGGGCAGCGGTCCTGGCCGAGGCCGGGGAAGCGGCAGGGCCTGGGTGTGGAGCAGCAAGAGGGACCCAGGCAGGAGCAGGAGAAGGGGCAGGAGCAGGGGCAGGACCTGGGTCTCGGGCAGGAGCAGGGGCCCAGGCAGGGAGAGGCGAAGACAGAGGGGCCCTGAGAGGGGCAAGGGAAGGGCCAGTGGTCCTTGGAGGGGCAGGGGAAGGGGGTGGGCAAGCGGCAGGGGCAGGGGCAGGAGCAGGAGGACGGGTGGGGTCTGGAGCAGGAACAGGGACCCAGGGAGGAACACGGGAAGGGGCAGTCTTCCAGGCAGGGAAAGGGGCAGGGGCAGGAAGAGGTGCAGGACATGCGTGTGGGGCAGGAATCGGGGCAGAGGCAATGGCATGGGCATGGGCAGGGGCAGGGCCAGGGGCAGGGGCAGGGGCAGGGGCAGGATCCCGGGTAGGAACTGGGCCTGGGGCAGGAAGGAGGGCAGAGGCAGGGGCAGGGGAGTGGCCAGTGGTCCTGGCGGGGTTTGGAGAAGGGGCAGGAGCTGGGTCTGGGGCAGGAGCAGGGTCACAGGCAGGTGAAGGGGTAGGGGTCCTGGCAGGGGCAGAGGCAGGGGCAGGCCAAGGGGCAGGGATCCTGGCAGGGGCAAGGGAAGGGGCCGTGGAAGGGGCTGGAGCTGGGAGAGGTGTCCCGGCGATGGCTGGCGCAGGATCCAGGGCCCGAGCCGGGACTGGGTCAGGATCAGGGGTACAGGCGGGGACAGGGGAGGTGTCCGTGGCCTGGGTCGGGGCAGGCGAAGGGGCAGGATCAGATACACGAGCTGGGTGTGGGGCAAGAAGAAGGGCAGAGGCACGGGCAGGGGAAGGGGCAGCAGCTGTCTCCGTGGCAGGCGAAGGGGCAGGGGCCAGGCAAGGAGAATCAGTCCTTGCAGGGGCTGGGGCAGGGGCTGGGTGTGGGGCAGTAAGAGGGGCGCAGGCCGGGGAAGGGGCCGTGGCCAAGGCCGGGGCAGGGGACGGGGCAGGGGCAGCGGCAGGGTTTGCAGCTGGGTCAGGTGCGGTGGTGCTGGCTGGTGCAGGATGCAGGGCAGGACCTGGGCCTGTGGCAGGATGAGGGGCCCGGGCGGGGACGGGGGAAGGCGCAGGATCCTGAGAGGAGCAGGAGCAGGAGCACGGCCTGGGGCAGGAGCAGGCCGCAGCTCTTCCTGGGCAGCGTCAGGCTCCGCGGGGCCCGGTTCCTGGTCACCTGCTGGCGGCGGGTCCCCGGCTGAGGAGGCGGCAGGCACCGTCTCCCAATCCCCAGCTCCTGCTGATGTCAGGAGGGGCCCGAGCTCCTTGCCAGGAGCAGCTGTGAGAGGAGAGAAGGTCCCGCGCTTGCCTGCCTCTGCATGTGCCTTGGCGCCCCCAGGACCCAGGCGGGGCTTCGTGGAGAGGCCGCAGCCAGGGAAGGAACCCTCAGCGGGATGGCTCCCCGAGGGCAGTGTCCCCGCTGGGTGCTCTGAGCCCAGTCCTTGCTCCTGGCCCCGCACCAGCCTGTGGGGCTTGTCCCTGTGGGCCCAGCACCGACCCGTCCCCGCACACACCCAGGCACCCAGCCCCGCCCCGCCTTCTCACCCTGGGGCTCGGCTTCCGCAGGTGGCCTGGCAGGCTCGGAAGCCTTTCCTGGGCCTGCGGACTCCTGGGTCAGGGAGGAGGTGGTGGCCGCCTGCCTCGTCTCTTCCTCCGTGGCCTTCTGCAAAGACAGGGACCGGTCGCTGGCCCGGAGCCATCCCAGCCCCGCCCGGCCGACCCCACTCTCCTCTTGCCCGGTCCCCCTGCTGCTCCCACATGGGCCCCAGACCTGTGCCTGCCCAGCCCTACCCCCGGTCCCGGGACCCACACCTGCAGGGCTCTGGGGATCGACCCTGGCCAGGAGCTCACATCCCCCACACCTGTCCCACCCAGCCAGCCTTCACCTTGACCGCGACCTGCCCACCGGGCATCTTAGCCCTCATCCACCTGCTCCTGCTCAGGAAGGCCCCACCGCACGTCAGCCCTCCTTCCAGACACATACCTGCACAGGCACGCTCTCAGACACACACACACACACACACACACACACACACAGACACTTACACACACACACACACACACACAGACACTTACACACACAAGCCTAGCAGTTGAGGGGACCCGTGGCTGCGCCCGTCGATGCGAGCGTGTGGGGCTGGGCGGCCGGCTCTGGCCTCCCGGTGTCACCTTAGTCTCCTTTCGGCCGAAAGGCCAGAGGCGTCGGGCAGCCCTGAAAGGACCTCCAGAGCGCGGGGAAGTGGTAGCCGGGCGCGCTGTCCTCCGTCTCCACCGTCCCGAGTTTGGGAGGCAGCATGCGAACATGGTGTCGGTTGGACGATGTCCAAAGCAACGAGCTGCGCAGGGGGGCGTCCCTGGAATGTGGGTGCCTGGTGACGTGGGTTCCAATTCTGTTGGGCTCTGTGGTCAGGGAAGTGAGGTCACCGCTTCCTGGGGACCCCAGCCCCGACTTCCTCCTCACACCCGAGTCCCCGAGGGCCCCTCCCCCAGCCGCTCCGTGCTCACCCCTCACCCCATGCCGCGTCCAGACAGCGGCCCCCACACATCGGACTTGTTTCGGTGGTGCTGATGGCAGCAGGCCACCGCCCTGAGCCCTGCCCGCATGCAGGGGCCCGTCGGTGTTGGGCATGCACCCGCGTGTGCAATGGGGTGGGGGGCGGTCAGGGAGTCAGCATGGGTCCGGCTCGGGAGATCCTCCCGAGGAGACTCCCAGGTTCCCACTCACAGCTGCGTGTGTGTTCCCGTGGGTCCACGCCCTGTCCGACCCGGGGTGTGCTCAGCGTGTGCGTTTCAGCCACGTGGTCTGTGCCAGGAGGGTTCTCACGGGGATGCCGTGGCAGGAGGCAGTTCCTGGGCAGGAGCGACGGGGTTCTTCAGGAACCTCGAGACCGTCAGCGAGCATCTGTTGCCACGACGGGTCGAGGGACTCGTCGTGGGCTGCGCGTGCGTGGGTGTGTCCCTGCGTGGGTGCGGGCGTGCACGGGTCCCGATGGGAACGGGGTTCCGGACCCGGCAGCGGCCAGGGTGTGTGTGGGGTGCTTCGGGGGAGGGGACCGAGCTAGGCCAGGGCCTGGCCATCCCTGCTGAGGGGAAGGTGAGCCAGCCCACACGGAGGCCCGGCGGGCAGGAGGAGCCTTGTGGCCACGGGGCCGGCGAGCCCGGGCTGATCCTTCCTTGGCAGGACGCATGTGGGCAGCTCCGGTTCCTGCTCGGAGCCCGGGGGACCCGCGGCCCCCACGGGAGATCGTTTCTTGTGCAGCGGGAGGCCTTGTGCCCTCGGGCTCCGGGCTCCCGGGAGCACAGCTGAGGATGAGCCCATCCTCGGAGCCGCCATCCGCCGTGGGTGCGGGGGTCCTCCCACGCCGTCCCGTCCACATCTTCGTCCTTGTTGTCGGCATAGTCGATGCAGGGAGGGCGGCAGAGGGGGCCGTGGGTGAAGAGCCCGGCCTGGGAAGTGGGGCCCACACTCACGGTGCTGGGGGTTCCTCCTTCCGAGGAAGCCGGGGCAGGACTCCAGGCAGAAGCACAGGGGGAGCTGGGGCATGGTGGCCGCCCGGTCCCTCACCGGCTGAGCGAGGTCGTGGATACCCCCAGGCCCCTCTGGTCCTTGTTTTGGACCTCAGTCCACAGAGGGTAGCCGCTCGGTCAAGGCAGGATGGCAAGTCCGGTGCAAAGACAGCAAGCGGCCGAGACCCGGCACAGTGGGGTTGTCGGTGGAGACAAGAGGGTGCGGTGGCCAATGCTGGAGAGGGTCTCGGCCTTGGCCTCGGGGCACCGGGGCTGGCGCGGCTCTGCCTTCCGGCGGAGGCCGGCGCACGCCGCCCGCCCTCGGGCACCTGCCGCCGCGGGAGCACCTGCCCCCTCCTCTCTGCCGAGGGCTCTCTCCTGCGCCAGCCGTGCCTCCTCCCACGCCAGCCAGCGGCTGCCGGCCGTGCAGCCCGGGAGCCTGGACATCCCGACGACCACCTTCCCCCGCCAGGGGACCGAGCCCTGTGGGGGGGATGTGGTCTCCCAGTGGGCCCGAGGTCAAGGCACCCCCCCCCCCCGGAGCTCTCTGCCCAGCTTGGGCTCATTGTGCCCTGTCCCCACTCAGCTCCCTGGGCCCAGGTCCTCCTCCGTTGGGGGAGCAGCCTCGGCCCGGGCTCCCCACACTGGGCCCGGGAGCGGCTCGTCCGGACCTCCTGGCCTGGCGCCTCCCTGCCTGGCCTAGGGGCCCCCCGGCTGGCCTCCCGGGCTGGTCTGAGGCGACCCAGCGCCGGCAGGCTCAGGGCACTGCACCGGAGATGTCCGGGGACCCCCGAGCGAGCGCCCAGGCCTGGCCCAGCGCACCGGGCTTGTGAGGGGCCCAGCGTTGGAGGCGGGCGTCCGCCACGGGGCACAGGGTGTGTCCTGGTCATGGCAGCCCCACGTGGTGGGTGTGGCCGTGAGGGATCCCAGAAGAGGCAGGAGACAGACACGGGGGTCGACAGGACATTGCTTCCCAAGGAGGACGACGTCAGGCTCAGAGGACCTGCGAGGTCCTTAGGAAAACTCGGAGGCCCTGGGGATGTTGGCTGCGATGCTGTTCCTGGGGCCCAAGAGCGGTGCCCCAAAGCCCCAGTCAACACGGCCCGACGCAGTCTTTGGGGCTTCGGGGGATTGGGGCCGGTGGGCCACGAGGACGCCCAGGGCGTCACGTGGAGGACTCGGTGTTTCTGGAGGCAGTGCTAAGCCTCGTTCTCTTCCGCCCTCTGTGCAGCCGGCCCCCGTGTTCCGCAGCGGATTCCAAGTGGCCATCCCGCTGCTCAACCTGAGGACCGGGCCCCGTCAGCGCCCACAGTGACCGTGAGTGCCCCGGGGACAGGGACCATGTGGTTGGGGCTGCTCCCGGATGAAGCCCCAGGGCTCAGTTCCCTGCTGGGACCCCAGAGCCTCTGCTGGGTGAGGGAGGAATGGAGGGAGTCAAGCTGGGGGAGAGGGAGGAAAGGAGGGAGGGAAAGAAGAGGAAGGCCTAGAGGGGGAGGGAGGGCAGGAGGGAGGGAAGGAAGGACTGAGGGACTGAAGGCATGAGGGAGGGAGGCCGTGAAAGCCCAGGAGTGCGGCCCATGCCTCTGGAGTCCTTGGGTGGAGGGAGGTGCGAGGGCATCCCCGGCCAGACCCTGGATGGTGGCTCAGGGCAGGTGCATCTGTCCTCGCCGTCCTGCCCTTCCTCCTCCTGGGCCATCCTGGATGGCCTTCTGCCATCCTGGACCCTGTCCACCTCCTCGTCCACCAATTGTGACTGTTCCCAGGAGCAGGGGGGGCAGGAGGGCTCTCAGGAGGGGCTTCCCGGATCCGGTGCCCCAGAGGAGACTGGGACGGTTAGCTCCAGGACGTTGTCACCTGAGCACTGGGACCGAGGACGGCGTCCACGTCCCTGGGCATGAGCGCTCCCCGACTGCCTCACCCTGCTCTCTCCCTTCTGGCGTGAAACACCGTGCCAGAGGTGGCGGGCTGAGTCCCCGGACGAGCACTGCTAGGTGATGGGTGCCCCTGCGGGCTGGGATGGGTGCTGCCCGCTGTGGTCCCAGACAGGGGTGCCCGTCCCCCTTCTCTCCGGGGGACGTGCCCTGGACCTCCGTGTCGGCACGTTCTCCCCAGGGCTGCTGGTCCTCAGGCCAGACACCGGCCGGTCTGAGGGGGACGCGCGCTGCCTCCGTAGGGTTTCCTTGGCCAGAGGCCTTCCCGGGGAGCTCCCGCATCGCTGACACGGGCTCCCCGCGTGGCCTGTCCGCCGCCGGCCCCCCGCACCCCCCTCCCCATCCACCTGGCATGCTTTCGGTCTGTGTCGTTGTGGGACCCGGTGCCTTGGAGCCTGGGGGGCACCAGAGGCCGGGGAGAGCTTTCTCTGGCCTTGGGTTGTGAGCGATGGGTATGCCGTGTGGGGTGTGTCTTCCAGCTGTGTGCCTCGCCCTGGTGTGTGTGCAGGCCCCGGGAGGAAGCTGCCGGGTCGCATCTGGGGTCAGGCTGTGGTGTCCCGGCGGGAACAGGGGTCACGGCCCCGACCTTGGACCCCTCTGCACTCAAGGGGCCTCCGTGATCCCATCTCCTCTAGAACCCTTCGGGGTTTTCGGTATGGCAGGGGGCAAGTTCCATGTCCAAGACGCCCAGGACAAAACCCAGTCCCCTTTGAAAAGAGGTGGGCAGACACCCGGGCACCTCCAGAGTGATCCCCCTCCCAGAAACGTCCAGAACAGGGGAAGGAAGGGAGAGAGAAATCAGCTGAGGCGTGGCGAGGGGCCGGACTGGGGGAGCAATGGGCAGGGAGGGCTTGGGCTCAGGGTCCCCTTCGGGGAAGGAGTAGTTCCACAGCGATGTTCTGGGCTGTTGGGGGCGGTGGGAGGGGGCGGGTGGGGCGGCGCCGCCGGGGACGGACTTAGGGTTGAGCACGGGTTCCACGGAAAAACGATGCATTTTATTTAAAAGAGATAGGCGAGAGCGTCGAGGGCATGCAAAGCTAGGATGATGGTGAGACCGAAGCAGAGAGAAAGAACCCAGGCGGAGGGGATGAACCGTGGCGGCGGGCCATCGGGGTCGGGGCATGGAACGGAGGGTACCCGTCCAGGGAGCTCTCCCCGCAGGGCGGGGGCCTCTGGATGGGGCTCTGGGAGCCCCGCAGGAGCAGGTGTAGGGGCAGGTGTTGGGACAGGGGCCGGCACAGGAGCTGGGCCTGGTGCAAGAGCTGGGACCGGGGCAGGAGCAGGAGCAAGGGGACGGAAAGGGTCAGCAGGAGCGGCCGCTGCAGCATGCAGGGCTGGAGCTGGGTCAGGGCCAGGAAGAGGAGTGCAGGCAGGGCCAGGGGAAAGGGCAGGAGCAAGGGGCAGGAGCTGGGTGTGGGGCTGGAACAGGTGTCCGGTGGGAACAGGGAGAGGCAGGGGAAGAGACAGTGGCCCTGTGAGGGGCAAAGGGAGGGGCAGCGGTCCTGGCCGAGGCCGGGGAAGCGGCAGGGCCTGGGTGTGGAGCAGCAAGAGGGACCCAGGCAGGAGCAGGAGAAGGGGCAGGAGCAGGGGCAGGACCTGGGTCTCGGGCAGGAGCAGGGGCCCAGGCAGGGAGAGGCGAAGACAGAGGGGCCCTGAGAGGGGCAAGGGAAGGGCCAGTGGTCCTTGGAGGGGCAGGGGAAGGGGGTGGGCAAGCGGCAGGGGCAGGGGCAGGAGCAGGAGGACGGGTGGGGTCTGGAGCAGGAACAGGGACCCAGGGAGGAACACGGGAAGGGGCAGTCTTCCAGGCAGGGAAAGGGGCAGGGGCAGGAAGAGGTGCAGGACATGCGTGTGGGGCAGGAATCGGGGCAGAGGCAATGGCATGGGCATGGGCAGGGGCAGGGCCAGGGGCAGGGGCAGGGGCAGGGGCAGGATCCCGGGTAGGAACTGGGCCTGGGGCAGGAAGGAGGGCAGAGGCAGGGGCAGGGGAGTGGCCAGTGGTCCTGGCGGGGTTTGGAGAAGGGGCAGGAGCTGGGTCTGGGGCAGGAGCAGGGTCACAGGCAGGTGAAGGGGTAGGGGTCCTGGCAGGGGCAGAGGCAGGGGCAGGCCAAGGGGCAGGGATCCTGGCAGGGGCAAGGGAAGGGGCCGTGGAAGGGGCTGGAGCTGGGAGAGGTGTCCCGGCGATGGCTGGCGCAGGATCCAGGGCCCGAGCCGGGACTGGGTCAGGATCAGGGGTACAGGCGGGGACAGGGGAGGTGTCCGTGGCCTGGGTCGGGGCAGGCGAAGGGGCAGGATCAGATACACGAGCTGGGTGTGGGGCAAGAAGAAGGGCAGAGGCACGGGCAGGGGAAGGGGCAGCAGCTGTCTCCGTGGCAGGCGAAGGGGCAGGGGCCAGGCAAGGAGAATCAGTCCTTGCAGGGGCTGGGGCAGGGGCTGGGTGTGGGGCAGTAAGAGGGGCGCAGGCCGGGGAAGGGGCCGTGGCCAAGGCCGGGGCAGGGGACGGGGCAGGGGCAGCGGCAGGGTTTGCAGCTGGGTCAGGTGCGGTGGTGCTGGCTGGTGCAGGATGCAGGGCAGGACCTGGGCCTGTGGCAGGATGAGGGGCCCGGGCGGGGACGGGGGAAGGCGCAGGATCCTGAGAGGAGCAGGAGCAGGAGCACGGCCTGGGGCAGGAGCAGGCCGCAGCTCTTCCTGGGCAGCGTCAGGCTCCGCGGGGCCCGGTTCCTGGTCACCTGCTGGCGGCGGGTCCCCGGCTGAGGAGGCGGCAGGCACCGTCTCCCAATCCCCAGCTCCTGCTGATGTCAGGAGGGGCCCGAGCTCCTTGCCAGGAGCAGCTGTGAGAGGAGAGAAGGTCCCGCGCTTGCCTGCCTCTGCATGTGCCTTGGCGCCCCCAGGACCCAGGCGGGGCTTCGCGGAGAGGCCGCAGCCAGGGAAGGAACCCTCAGCGGGATGGCTCCCCGAGGGCAGTGTCCCCGCTGGGTGCTCTGAGCCCAGTCCTTGCTCCTGGCCCCGCACCAGCCTGTGGGGCTTGTCCCTGTGGGCCCAGCACCGACCCGTCCCCGCACACACCCAGGCACCCAGCCCCGCCCCGCCTTCTCACCCTGGGGCTCGGCTTCCGCAGGTGGCCTGGCAGGCTCGGAAGCCTTTCCTGGGCCTGCGGACTCCTGGGTCAGGGAGGAGGTGGTGGCCGCCTGCCTCGTCTCTTCCTCCGTGGCCTTCTGCAAAGACAGGGACCGGTCGCTGGCCCGGAGCCATCCCAGCCCCGCCCGGCCGACCCCACTCTCCTCTTGCCCGGTCCCCCTGCTGCTCCCACATGGGCCCCAGACCTGTGCCTGCCCAGCCCTACCCCCGGTCCCGGGACCCACACCTGCAGGGCTCTGGGGATCGACCCTGGCCAGGAGCTCACATCCCCCACACCTGTCCCACCCAGCCAGCCTTCACCTTGACCGCGACCTGCCCACCGGGCATCTTAGCCCTCATCCACCTGCTCCTGCTCAGGAAGGCCCCACCGCACGTCAGCCCTCCTTCCAGACACATACCTGCACAGGCACGCTCTCAGACACACACACACACACACACACACACACACACACACAGACACTTACACACACACACACACACACACAGACACTTACACACACAAGCCCAGCAGTTGAGGGGACCCGTGGCTGCGCCCGTCGATGCGAGCGTGTGGGGCTGGGCGGCCGGCTCTGGCCTCCCGGTGTCACCTTAGTCTCCTTTCGGCCGAAAGGCCAGAGGCGTCGGGCAGCCCTGAAAGGACCTCCAGAGCGCGGGGAAGTGGTAGCCGGGCGCGCTGTCCTCCGTCTCCACCGTCCCGAGTTTGGGAGGCAGCATGCGAACATGGTGTCGGTTGGACGATGTCCAAAGCAACGAGCTGCGCAGGGGGGCGTCCCTGGAATGTGGGTGCCTGGTGACGTGGGTTCCAATTCTGTTGGGCTCTGTGGTCAGGGAAGTGAGGTCACCGCTTCCTGGGGACCCCAGCCCCGACTTCCTCCTCACACCCGAGTCCCCGAGGGCCCCTCCCCCAGCCGCTCCGTGCTCACCCCTCACCCCATGCCGCGTCCAGACAGCGGCCCCCACACATCGGACTTGTTTCGGTGGTGCTGATGGCAGCAGGCCACCGCCCTGAGCCCTGCCCGCATGCAGGGGCCCGTCGGTGTTGGGCATGCACCCGCGTGTGCAATGGGGTGGGGGGCGGTCAGGGAGTCAGCATGGGTCCGGCTCGGGAGATCCTCCCGAGGAGACTCCCAGGTTCCCACTCACAGCTGCGTGTGTGTTCCCGTGGGTCCACGCCCTGTCCGACCCGGGGTGTGCTCAGCGTGTGCGTTTCAGCCACGTGGTCTGTGCCAGGAGGGTTCTCACGGGGATGCCGTGGCAGGAGGCAGTTCCTGGGCAGGAGCGACGGGGTTCTTCAGGAACCTCGAGACCGTCAGCGAGCATCTGTTGCCACGACGGGTCGAGGGACTCGTCGTGGGCTGCGCGTGCGTGGGTGTGTCCCTGCGTGGGTGCGGGCGTGCACGGGTCCCGATGGGAACGGGGTTCCGGACCCGGCAGCGGCCAGGGTGTGTGTGGGGTGCTTCGGGGGAGGGGACCGAGCTAGGCCAGGGCCTGGCCATCCCTGCTGAGGGGAAGGTGAGCCAGCCCACACGGAGGCCCGGCGGGCAGGAGGAGCCTTGTGGCCACGGGGCCGGCGAGCCCGGGCTGATCCTTCCTTGGCAGGACGCATGTGGGCAGCTCCGGTTCCTGCTCGGAGCCCGGGGGACCCGCGGCCCCCACGGGAGATCGTTTCTTGTGCAGCGGGAGGCCTTGTGCCCTCGGGCTCCGGGCTCCCGGGAGCACAGCTGAGGATGAGCCCATCCTCGGAGCCGCCATCCGCCGTGGGTGCGGGGGTCCTCCCACGCCGTCCCGTCCACATCTTCGTCCTTGTTGTCGGCATAGTCGATGCAGGGAGGGCGGCAGAGGGGGCCGTGGGTGAAGAGCCCGGCCTGGGAAGTGGGGCCCACACTCACGGTGCTGGGGGTTCCTCCTTCCGAGGAAGCCGGGGCAGGACTCCAGGCAGAAGCACAGGGGGAGCTGGGGCATGGTGGCCGCCCGGTCCCTCACCGGCTGAGCGAGGTCGTGGATACCCCCAGGCCCCTCTGGTCCTTGTTTTGGACCTCAGTCCACAGAGGGTAGCCGCTCGGTCAAGGCAGGATGGCAAGTCCGGTGCAAAGACAGCAAGCGGCCGAGACCCGGCACAGTGGGGTTGTCGGTGGAGACAAGAGGGTGCGGTGGCCAATGCTGGAGAGGGTCTCGGCCTTGGCCTCGGGGCACCGGGGCTGGCGCGGCTCTGCCTTCCGGCGGAGGCCGGCGCACGCCGCCCGCCCTCGGGCACCTGCCGCCGCGGGAGCACCTGCCCCCTCCTCTCTGCCGAGGGCTCTCTCCTGCGCCAGCCGTGCCTCCTCCCACGCCAGCCAGCGGCTGCCGGCCGTGCAGCCCGGGAGCCTGGACATCCCGACGACCACCTTCCCCCGCCAGGGGACCGAGCCCTGTGGGGGGGATGTGGTCTCCCAGTGGGCCCGAGGTCAAGGCACCCCCCCCCCCCGGAGCTCTCTGCCCAGCTTGGGCTCATTGTGCCCTGTCCCCACTCAGCTCCCTGGGCCCAGGTCCTCCTCCGTTGGGGGAGCAGCCTCGGCCCGGGCTCCCCACACTGGGCCCGGGAGCGGCTCGTCCGGACCTCCTGGCCTGGCGCCTCCCTGCCTGGCCTAGGGGCCCCCCGGCTGGCCTCCCGGGCTGGTCTGAGGCGACCCAGCGCCGGCAGGCTCAGGGCACTGCACCGGAGATGTCCGGGGACCCCCGAGCGAGCGCCCAGGCCTGGCCCAGCGCACCGGGCTTGTGAGGGGCCCAGCGTTGGAGGCGGGCGTCCGCCACGGGGCACAGGGTGTGTCCTGGTCATGGCAGCCCCACGTGGTGGGTGTGGCCGTGAGGGATCCCAGAAGAGGCAGGAGACAGACACGGGGGTCGACAGGACATTGCTTCCCAAGGAGGACGACGTCAGGCTCAGAGGACCTGCGAGGTCCTTAGGAAAACTCGGAGGCCCTGGGGATGTTGGCTGCGATGCTGTTCCTGGGGCCCAAGAGCGGTGCCCCAAAGCCCCAGTCAACACGGCCCGACGCAGTCTTTGGGGCTTCGGGGGATTGGGGCCGGTGGGCCACGAGGACGCCCAGGGCGTCACGTGGAGGACTCGATGTTTCTGGAGGCAGTGCTAAGCCTCGTTCTCTTCCGCCCTCTGTGCAGCCGGCCCCCGTGTTCCGCAGCGGATTCCAAGTGGCCATCCCGCTGCTCAACCTGAGGACCGGGCCCCGTCAGCGCCCACAGTGACCGTGAGTGCCCCGGGGACAGGGACCATGTGGTTGGGGCTGCTCCCGGATGAAGCCCCAGGGCTCAGTTCCCTGCTGGGACCCCAGAGCCTCTGCTGGGTGAGGGAGGAATGGAGGGAGTCAAGCTGGGGGAGAGGGAGGAAAGGAGGGAGGGAAAGAAGAGGAAGGCCTAGAGGGGGAGGGAGGGCAGGAGGGAGGGAAGGAAGGACTGAGGGACTGAAGGCATGAGGGAGGGAGGCCGTGAAAGCCCGGGAGTGCGGCCCATGCCTCTGGAGTCCTTGGGTGGAGGGAGGTGCGAGGGCATCCCCGGCCAGACCCTGGATGGTGGCTCAGGGCAGGTGCATCTGTCCTCACCGTCCTGCCCTTCCTCCTCCTGGGCCATCCTGGATGGCCTTCTGCCATCCTGGACCCTGTCCACCTCCTCGTCCACCAATTGTGACTGTTCCCAGGAGCAGGGGGGGCAGGAGGGCTCTCAGGAGGGGCTTCCCGGATCCGGTGCCCCGGAGGAGACTGGGACGGTTAGCTCCAGGACGTTGTCACCTGAGCACTGGGACCGAGGACGGCGTCCACGTCCCTGGGCATGAGCGCTCCCCGACTGCCTCACCCTGCTCTCTCCCTTCTGGCGTGAAACACCGTGCCAGAGGTGGCGGGCTGAGTCCCCGGACGAGCACTGCTAGGTGATGGGTGCCCCTGCGGGCTGGGATGGGTGCTGCCCGCTGTGGTCCCAGACAGGGGTGCCCGTCCCCCTTCTCTCCGGGGGACGTGCCCTGGACCTCCGTGTCGGCACGTTCTCCCCAGGGCTGCTGGTCCTCAGGCCAGACACCGGCCGGTCTGAGGGGGACGCGCGCTGCCTCCGTAGGGTTTCCTTGGCCAGAGGCCTTCCCGGGGAGCTCCCGCATCGCTGACACGGGCTCCCCGCGTGGCCTGTCCGCCGCCGGCCCCCCGCACCCCCCTCCCCATCCACCTGGCATGCTTTCGGTCTGTGTCGTTGTGGGACCCGGTGCCTTGGAGCCTGGGGGGCACCAGAGGCCGGGGAGAGCTTTCTCTGGCCTTGGGGTGTGAGCGATGGGTATGCCGTGTGGGGTGTGTCTTCCAGCTGTGTGCCTCGCCCTGGTGTGTGTGCAGGCCCCGGGAGGAAGCTGCCGGGTCGCATCTGGGGTCAGGCTGTGGTGTCCCGGCGGGAACAGGGGTCACGGCCCCGACCTTGGACCCCTCTGCACTCAAGGGGCCTCCGTGATCCCATCTCCTCTAGAACCCTTCGGGGTTTTCGGTATGGCAGGGGGCAAGTTCCATGTCCAAGACGCCCAGGACAAAACCCAGTCCCCTTTGAAAAGAGGTGGGCAGACACCCGGGCACCTCCAGAGTGATCCCCCTCCCAGAAACGTCCAGAACAGGGGAAGGAAGGGAGAGAGAAATCAGCTGAGGCGTGGCGAGGGGCCGGACTGGGGGAGCAATGGGCAGGGAGGGCTTGGGCTCAGGGTCCCCTTCGGGGAAGGAGTTGTTCCACAGCGATGTTCTGGGCTGTTGGGGGCGGTGGGGGGGGGGGGGCGGGTGGGGCGGCGCCGCCGGGGACGGACTTAGGGTTGAGCACGGGTTCCACGGAAAAACGATGCATTTTATTTAAAAGAGATAGGCGAGAGCGTCGAGGGCATGCAAAGCTAGGATGATGGTGAGACCGAAGCAGAGAGAAAGAACCCAGGCGGAGGGGATGAACCGTGGCGGCGGGCCATCGGGGTCGGGGCATGGAACGGAGGGTACCCGTCCAGGGAGCTCTCCCCGCAGGGCGGGGGCCTCTGGATGGGGCTCTGGGAGCCCCGCAGGAGCAGGTGTAGGGGCAGGTGTTGGGACAGGGGCCGGCACAGGAGCTGGGCCTGGTGCAAGAGCTGGGACCGGGGCAGGAGCAGGAGCAAGGGGACGGAAAGGGTCAGCAGGAGCGGCCGCTGCAGCATGCAGGGCTGGAGCTGGGTCAGGGCCAGGAAGAGGAGTGCAGGCAGGGCCAGGGGAAAGGGCAGGAGCAAGGGGCAGGAGCTGGGTGTGGGGCTGGAACAGGTGTCCGGTGGGAACAGGGAGAGGCAGGGGAAGAGACAGTGGCCCTGTGAGGGGCAAAGGGAGGGGCAGCGGTCCTGGCCGAGGCCGGGGAAGCGGCAGGGCCTGGGTGTGGAGCAGCAAGAGGGACCCAGGCAGGAGCAGGAGAAGGGGCAGGAGCAGGGGCAGGACCTGGGTCTCAGGCAGGAGCAGGGGCCCAGGCAGGGAGAGGCGAAGACAGAGGGGCCCTGAGAGGGGCAAGGGAAGGGCCAGTGGTCCTTGGAGGGGCAGGGGAAGGGGGTGGGCAAGCGGCAGGGGCAGGGGCAGGAGCAGGAGGACGGGTGGGGTCTGGAGCAGGAACAGGGACCCAGGGAGGAACACGGGAAGGGGCAGTCTTCCAGGCAGGGAAAGGGGCAGGGGCAGGAAGAGGTGCAGGACATGCGTGTGGGGCAGGAATCGGGGCAGAGGCAATGGCATGGGCATGGGCAGGGGCAGGGCCAGGGGCAGGGGCAGGGGCAGGGGCAGGATCCCGGGTAGGAACTGGGCCTGGGGCAGGAAGGAGGGCAGAGGCAGGGGCAGGGGAGTGGCCAGTGGTCCTGGCGGGGTTTGGAGAAGGGGCAGGAGCTGGGTCTGGGGCAGGAGCAGGGTCACAGGCAGGTGAAGGGGTAGGGGTCCTGGCAGGGGCAGAGGCAGGGGCAGGCCAAGGGGCAGGGATCCTGGCAGGGGCAAGGGAAGGGGCCGTGGAAGGGGCTGGAGCTGGGAGAGGTGTCCCGGCGATGGCTGGCGCAGGATCCAGGGCCCGAGCCGGGACTGGGTCAGGATCAGGGGTACAGGCGGGGACAGGGGAGGTGTCCGTGGCCTGGGTCGGGGCAGGCGAAGGGGCAGGATCAGATACACGAGCTGGGTGTGGGGCAAGAAGAAGGGCAGAGGCACGGGCAGGGGAAGGGGCAGCAGCTGTCTCCGTGGCAGGCGAAGGGGCAGGGGCCAGGCAAGGAGAATCAGTCCTTGCAGGGGCTGGGGCAGGGGCTGGGTGTGGGGCAGTAAGAGGGGCGCAGGCCGGGGAAGGGGCCGTGGCCAAGGCCGGGGCAGGGGACGGGGCAGGGGCAGCGGCAGGGTTTGCAGCTGGGTCAGGTGCGGTGGTGCTGGCTGGTGCAGGATGCAGGGCAGGACCTGGGCCTGTGGCAGGATGAGGGGCCCGGGCAGGGACGGGGGAAGGCGCAGGATCCTGAGAGGAGCAGGAGCAGGAGCACGGCCTGGGGCAGGAGCAGGCCGCAGCTCTTCCTGGGCAGCGTCAGGCTCCGCGGGGCCCGGTTCCTGGTCACCTGCTGGCGGCGGGTCCCCGGCTGAGGAGGCGGCAGGCACCGTCTCCCAATCCCCAGCTCCTGCTGATGTCAGGAGGGGCCCGAGCTCCTTGCCAGGAGCAGCTGTGAGAGGAGAGAAGGTCCCGCGCTTGCCTGCCTCTGCATGTGCCTTGGCGCCCCCAGGACCCAGGCGGGGCGTCGCGGAGAGGCCGCAGCCAGGGAAGGAACCCTCAGCGGGATGGCTCCCCGAGGGCAGTGTCCCCGCTGGGTGCTCTGAGCCCAGTCCTTGCTCCTGGCCCCGCACCAGCCTGTGGGGCTTGTCCCTGTGGGCCCAGCACCGACCCGTCCCCGCACACACCCAGGCACCCAGCCCCGCCCCGCCTTCTCACCCTGGGGCTCGGCTTCCGCAGGTGGCCTGGCAGGCTCGGAAGCCTTTCCTGGGCCTGCGGACTCCTGGGTCAGGGAGGAGGTGGTGGCCGCCTGCCTCGTCTCTTCCTCCGTGGCCTTCTGCAAAGACAGGGACCGGTCGCTGGCCCGGAGCCATCCCAGCCCCGCCCGGCCGACCCCACTCTCCTCTTGCCCGGTCCCCCTGCTGCTCCCACATGGGCCCCAGACCTGTGCCTGCCCAGCCCTACCCCCGGTCCCGGGACCCACACCTGCAGGGCTCTGGGGATCGACCCTGGCCAGGAGCTCACATCCCCCACACCTGTCCCACCCAGCCAGCCTTCACCTTGACCGCGACCTGCCCACCGGGCATCTTAGCCCTCATCCACCTGCTCCTGCTCAGGAAGGCCCCACCGCACGTCAGCCCTCCTTCCAGACACATACCTGCACAGGCACGCTCTCAGACACACACACACACACACACACACACACACACAAAGACACTTACACACACAAGCCCAGCAGTTGAGGGGACCCGTGGCTGCGCCCGTCGATGCGAGCGTGTGGGGCTGGGCGGCCGGCTCTGGCCTCCCGGTGTCACCTTAGTCTCCTTTCGGCCGAAAGGCCAGAGGCGTCGGGCAGCCCTGAAAGGACCTCCAGAGCGCGGGGAAGTGGTAGCCGGGCGCGCTGTCCTCCGTCTCCACCGTCCCGAGTTTGGGAGGCAGCATGCGAACATGGTGTCGGTTGGACGATGTCCAAAGCAACGAGCTGCGCAGGGGGGCGTCCCTGGAATGTGGGTGCCTGGTGATGTGGGTTCCAATTCTGTTGGGCTCTGTGGTCAGGGAAGTGAGGTCACCGCTTCCTGGGGACCCCTGCCCCGACTTCCTCCTCACACCCGAGTCCCCGAGGGCCCCTCCCCCAGCCGCTCCGTGCTCACCCCTCACCCCATGCCGCGTCCAGACAGTGGCCCCCACACATCGGACTTGTTTCGGTGGTGCTGATGGCAGCAGGCCACCGCGCTGAGCCCTGCCCGCATGCAGGGGCCCATCGGTGTTGGGCATGCACCCGCGTGTGCAATGGGGTGGGGGGCGGTCAGGGAGTCAGCATGGGTCCGGCTCGGGAGATCCTCCCGAGGAGACTCCCAGGTTCCCACTCACAGCTGCGTGTGTGTTCCCGTGGGTCCACGCCCTGTCCGACCCGGGGTGTGCTCAGCGTGTGCGTTTCAGCCACGTGGTCTGTGCCAGGAGGGTTCTCACGGGGATGCCGTGGCAGGAGGCAGTTCCTGGGCAGGAGCGACGGGGTTCTTCAGGAACCTCGAGACCGTCAGCGAGCATCTGTTGCCACGACGGGTCGAGGGACTCGTCGTGGGCTGCGCGTGCGTGGGTGTGTCCCTGCGTGGGTGCGGGCGTGCACGGGTCCCGATGGGAACGGGGTTCCGGACCCGGCAGCGGCCAGGGTGTGTGTGGGGTGCTTCGGGGGAGGGGACCGAGCTAGGCCAGGGCCTGGCCATCCCTGCTGAGGGGAAGGTGAGCCAGCCCACACGGAGGCCCGGCGGGCAGGAGGAGCCTTGTGGCCACGGGGCCGGCGAGCCCGGGCTGATCCTTCCTTGGCAGGACGCATGTGGGCAGCTCCGGTTCCTGCTCGGAGCCCGGGGGACCCGCGGCCCCCACGGGAGATCGTTTCTTGTGCAGCGGGAGGCCTTGTGCCCTCGGGCTCCGGGCTCCCGGGAGCACAGCTGAGGATGAGCCCATCCTCGGAGCCGCCATCCGCCGTGGGTGCGGGGGTCCTCCCACGCCGTCCCGTCCACATCTTCGTCCTTGTTGTCGGCATAGTCGATGCAGGGAGGGCGGCAGAGGGGGCCGTGGGTGAAGAGCCCGGCCTGGGAAGTGGGGCCCACACTCACGGTGCTGGGGGTTCCTCCTTCCGAGGAAGCCGGGGCAGGACTCCAGGCAGAAGCACAGGGGGAGCTGGGGCATGGTGGCCGCCCGGTCCCTCACCGGCTGAGCGAGGTCGTGGATACCCCCAGGCCCCTCTGGTCCTTGTTTTGGACCTCAGTCCACAGAGGGTAGCCGCTCGGTCAAGGCAGGATGGCAAGTCCGGTGCAAAGACAGCAAGCGGCCGAGACCCGGCACAGTGGGGTTGTCGGTGGAGACAAGAGGGTGCGGTGGCCAATGCTGGAGAGGGTCTCGGCCTTGGCCTCGGGGCACCGGGGCTGGCGCGGCTCTGCCTTCCGGCGGAGGCCGGCGCACGCCGCCCGCCCTCGGGCACCTGCCGCCGCGGGAGCACCTGCCCCCTCCTCTCTGCCGAGGGCTCTCTCCTGCGCCAGCCGTGCCTCCTCCCACGCCAGCCAGCGGCTGCCGGCCGTGCAGCCCGGGAGCCTGGACATCCCGACGACCACCTTCCCCCGCCAGGGGACCGAGCCCTGTGGGGGGGATGTGGTCTCCCAGTGGGCCCGAGGTCAAGGCACCCCCCCCCCCCGGAGCTCTCTGCCCAGCTTGGGCTCATTGTGCCCTGTCCCCACTCAGCTCCCTGGGCCCAGGTCCTCCTCCGTTGGGGGAGCAGCCTCGGCCCGGGCTCCCCACACTGGGCCCGGGAGCGGCTCGTCCGGACCTCCTGGCCTGGCGCCTCCCTGCCTGGCCTAGGGGCCCCCCGGCTGGCCTCCCGGGCTGGTCTGAGGCGACCCAGCGCCGGCAGGCTCAGGGCACTGCACCGGAGATGTCCGGGGACCCCCGAGCGAGCGCCCAGGCCTGGCCCAGCGCACCGGGCTTGTGAGGGGCCCAGCGTTGGAGGCGGGCGTCCGCCACGGGGCACAGGGTGTGTCCTGGTCATGGCAGCCCCATGTGGTGGGTGTGGCCGTGAGGGATCCCAGAAGAGGCAGGAGACAGACACGGGGGTCGACAGGACATTGCTTCCCAAGGAGGACGACGTCAGGCTCAGAGGACCTGCGAGGTCCTTAGGAAAACTCGGAGGCCCTGGGGATGTTGGCTGCGATGCTGTTCCTGGGGCCCAAGAGCGGTGCCCCAAAGCCCCAGTCAACACGGCCCGACGCAGTCTTTGGGGCTTCGGGGGATTGGGGCCGGTGGGCCACGAGGACGCCCAGGGCGTCACGTGGAGGACTCGATGTTTCTGGAGGCAGTGCTAAGCCTCGTTCTCTTCCGCCCTCTGTGCAGCCGGCCCCCGTGTTCCGCAGCGGATTCCAAGTGGCCATCCCGCTGCTCAACCTGAGGACCGGGCCCCGTCAGCGCCCACAGTGACCGTGAGTGCCCCGGGGACAGGGACCATGTGGTTGGGGCTGCTCCCGGATGAAGCCCCAGGGCTCAGTTCCCTGCTGGGACCCCAGAGCCTCTGCTGGGTGAGGGAGGAATGGAGGGAGTCAAGCTGGGGGAGAGGGAGGAAAGGAGGGAGGGAAAGAAGAGGAAGGCCTAGAGGGGGAGGGAGGGCAGGAGGGAGGGAAGGAAGGACTGAGGGACTGAAGGCATGAGGGAGGGAGGCCGTGAAAGCCCAGGAGTGCGGCCCATGCCTCTGGAGTCCTTGGGTGGAGGGAGGTGCGAGGGCATCCCCGGCCAGACCCTGGATGGTGGCTCAGGGCAGGTGCATCTGTCCTCGCCGTCCTGCCCTTCCTCCTCCTGGGCCATCCTGGATGGCCTTCTGCCATCCTGGACCCTGTCCACCTCCTCGTCCACCAATTGTGACTGTTCCCAGGAGCAGGGGGGGCAGGAGGGCTCTCAGGAGGGGCTTCCCGGATCCGGTGCCCCGGAGGAGACTGGGACGGTTAGCTCCAGGACGTTGTCACCTGAGCACTGGGACCGAGGACGGCGTCCACGTCCCTGGGCATGAGCGCTCCCCGACTGCCTCACCCTGCTCTCTCCCTTCTGGCGTGAAACACCGTGCCAGAGGTGGCGGGCTGAGTCCCCGGACGAGCACTGCTAGGTGATGGGTGCCCCTGCGGGCTGGGATGGGTGCTGCCCGCTGTGGTCCCAGACAGGGGTGCCCGTCCCCCTTCTCTCCGGGGGACGTGCCCTGGACCTCCGTGTCGGCACGTTCTCCCCAGGGCTGCTGGTCCTCAGGCCAGACACCGGCCGGTCTGAGGGGGACGCGCGCTGCCTCCGTAGGGTTTCCTTGGCCAGAGGCCTTCCCGGGGAGCTCCCGCATCGCTGACACGGGCTCCCCGCGTGGCCTGTCCGCCGCCGGCCCCCCGCACCCCCCTCCCCTTCCACCTGGCATGCTTTCGGTCTGTGTCGTTGTGGGACCCGGTGCCTTGGAGCCTGGGGGGCACCAGAGGCCGGGGAGAGCTTTCTCTGGCCTTGGGGTGTGAGCGATGGGTATGCCGTGTGGGGTGTGTCTTCCAGCTGTGTGCCTCGCCCTGGTGTGTGTGCAGGCCCCGGGAGGAAGCTGCCGGGTCGCATCTGGGGTCAGGCTGTGGTGTCCCGGCGGGAACAGGGGTCACGGCCCCGACCTTGGACCCCTCTGCACTCAAGGGGCCTCCGTGATCCCATCTCCTCTAGAACCCTTCGGGGTTTTCGGTATGGCAGGGGGCAAGTTCCATGTCCAAGACGCCCAGGACAAAACCCAGTCCCCTTTGAAAAGAGGTGGGCAGACACCCGGGCACCTCCAGAGTGATCCCCCTCCCAGAAACGTCCAGAACAGGGGAAGGAAGGGAGAGAGAAATCAGCTGAGGCGTGGCGAGGGGCCGGACTGGGGGAGCAATGGGCAGGGAGGGCTTGGGCTCAGGGTCCCCTTCGGGGAAGGAGTTGTTCCACAGCGATGTTCTGGGCTGTTGGGGGCGGTGGGGGGGGGCGGGTGGGGCGGCGCCGCCGGGGACGGACTTAGGGTTGAGCACGGGTTCCAGGGAAAAACGATGCATTTTATTTAAAAGAGATAGGCGAGAGCGTCGAGGGCATGCAAAGCTAGGATGATGGTGAGACCGAAGCAGAGAGAAAGAACCCAGGCGGAGGGGATGAACCGTGGCGGCGGGCCATCGGGGTCGGGGCATGGAACGGAGGGTACCCGTCCAGGGAGCTCTCCCCGCAGGGCGGGGGCCTCTGGATGGGGCTCTGGGAGCCCCGCAGGAGCAGGTGTAGGGGCAGGTGTTGGGACAGGGGCCGGCACAGGAGCTGGGCCTGGTGCAAGAGCTGGGACCGGGGCAGGAGCAGGAGCAAGGGGACGGAAAGGGTCAGCAGGAGCGGCCGCTGCAGCATGCAGGGCTGGAGCTGGGTCAGGGCCAGGAAGAGGAGTGCAGGCAGGGCCAGGGGAAAGGGCAGGAGCAAGGGGCAGGAGCTGGGTGTGGGGCTGGAACAGGTGTCCGGTGGGAACAGGGAGAGGCAGGGGAAGAGACAGTGGCCCTGTGAGGGGCAAAGGGAGGGGCAGCGGTCCTGGCCGAGGCCGGGGAAGCGGCAGGGCCTGGGTGTGGAGCAGCAAGAGGGACCCAGGCAGGAGCAGGAGAAGGGGCAGGAGCAGGGGCAGGACCTGGGTCTCGGGCAGGAGCAGGGGCCCAGGCAGGGAGAGGCGAAGACAGAGGGGCCCTGAGAGGGGCAAGGGAAGGGCCAGTGGTCCTTGGAGGGGCAGGGGAAGGGGGTGGGCAAGCGGCAGGGGCAGGGGCAGGAGCAGGAGGACGGGTGGGGTCTGGAGCAGGAACAGGGACCCAGGGAGGAACACGGGAAGGGGCAGTCTTCCAGGCAGGGAAAGGGGCAGGGGCAGGAAGAGGTGCAGGACATGCGTGTGGGGCAGGAATCGGGGCAGAGGCAATGGCATGGGCATGGGCAGGGGCAGGGCCAGGGGCAGGGGCAGGGGCAGGGGCAGGATCCCGGGTAGGAACTGGGCCTGGGGCAGGAAGGAGGGCAGAGGCAGGGGCAGGGGAGTGGCCAGTGGTCCTGGCAGGGTTTGGAGAAGGGGCAGGAGCTGGGTCTGGGGCAGGAGCAGGGTCACAGGCAGGTGAAGGGGCAGGGATCCTGGCAGGGGCAAGGGAAGGGGCCGTGGAAGGGGCTGGAGCTGGGAGAGGTGTCCCGGCGATGGCTGGCGCAGGATCCAGGGCCCGAGCCGGGACTGGGTCAGGATCAGGGGTACAGGCGGGGACAGGGGAGGTGTCCGTGGCCTGGGTCGGGGCAGGCGAAGGGGCAGGATCAGATACACGAGCTGGGTGTGGGGCAAGAAGAAGGGCAGAGGCACGGGCAGGGGAAGGGGCAGCAGCTGTCTCCGTGGCAGGCGACGGGGCAGGGGCCAGGCAAGGAGAATCAGTCCTTGCAGGGGCTGGGGCAGGGGCTGGGTGTGGGGCAGTAAGAGGGGCGCAGGCCGGGGAAGGGGCCGTGGCCAAGGCCGGGGCAGGGGACGGGGCAGGGGCAGCGGCAGGGTTTGCAGCTGGGTCAGGTGCGGTGGTGCTGGCTGGTGCAGGATGCAGGGCAGGACCTGGGCCTGTGGCAGGATGAGGGGCCCGGGCAGGGACGGGGGAAGGCGCAGGATCCTGAGAGGAGCAGGAGCAGGAGCACGGCCTGGGGCAGGAGCAGGCCGCAGCTCTTCCTGGGCAGCGTCAGGCTCCGCGGGGCCCGGTTCCTGGTCACCTGCTGGCGGCGGGTCCCCGGCTGAGGAGGCGGCAGGCACCGTCTCCCAATCCCCAGCTCCTGCTGATGTCAGGAGGGGCCCGAGCTCCTTGCCAGGAGCAGCTGTGAGAGGAGAGAAGGTCCCGCGCTTGCCTGCCTCTGCATGTGCCTTGGCGCCCCCAGGACCCAGGCGGGGCGTCGCGGAGAGGCCGCAGCCAGGGAAGGAACCCTCAGCGGGATGGCTCCCCGAGGGCAGTGTCCCCGCTGGGTGCTCTGAGCCCAGTCCTTGCTCCTGGCCCCGCACCAGCCTGTGGGGCTTGTCCCTGTGGGCCCAGCACCGACCCGTCCCCGCACACACCCAGGCACCCAGCCCCGCCCCGCCTTCTCACCCTGGGGCTCGGCTTCCGCAGGTGGCCTGGCAGGCTCGGAAGCCTTTCCTGGGCCTGCGGACTCCTGGGTCAGGGAGGAGGTGGTGGCCGCCTGCCTCGTCTCTTCCTCCGTGGCCTTCTGCAAAGACAGGGACCGGTCGCTGGCCCGGAGCCATCCCAGCCCCGCCCGGCCGACCCCACTCTCCTCTTGCCCGGTCCCCCTGCTGCTCCCACATGGGCCCCAGACCTGTGCCTGCCCAGCCCTACCCCCGGTCCCGGGACCCACACCTGCAGGGCTCTGGGGATCGACCCTGGCCAGGAGCTCACATCCCCCACACCTGTCCCACCCAGCCAGCCTTCACCTTGACCGCGACCTGCCCACCGGGCATCTTAGCCCTCATCCACCTGCTCCTGCTCAGGAAGGCCCCACCGCACGTCAGCCCTCCTTCCAGACACATACCTGCACAGGCACGCTCTCAGACACACACACACACACACACACACACACAAGACACTTACACACACAAGCCCAGCAGTTGAGGGGACCCGTGGCTGCGCCCGTCGATGCGAGCGTGTGGGGCTGGGCGGCCGGCTCTGGCCTCCCGGTGTCACCTTAGTCTCCTTTCGGCCGAAAGGCCAGAGGCGTCGGGCAGCCCTGAAAGGACCTCCAGAGCGCGGGGAAGTGGTAGCCGGGCGCGCTGTCCTCCGTCTCCACCGTCCCGAGTTTGGGAGGCAGCATGCGAACATGGTGTCGGTTGGACGATGTCCAAAGCAACGAGCTGCGCAGGGGGGCGTCCCTGGAATGTGGGTGCCTGGTGACGTGGGTTCCAATTCTGTTGGGCTCTGAGGTCAGGGAAGTGAAGTCACCGCTTCCTGGGGACCCCTGCCCCGACTTCCTCCTCACACCCGAGTCCCCGAGGGCCCCTCCCCCAGCCGCTCCGTGCTCACCCCTCACCCCATGCCGCGTCCAGACAGTGGCCCCCACACATCGGACTTGTTTCGGTGGTGCTGATGGCAGCAGGCCACCGCGCTGAGCCCTGCCCGCATGCAGGGGCCCGTCGGTGTTGGGCATGCACCCGCGTGTGCAATGGGGTGGGGGGCGGTCAGGGAGTCAGCGTGGGTCCGGCTCGGGAGATCCTCCCGAGGAGACTCCCAGGTTCCCACTCACAGCTGCGTGTGTGTTCCCGTGGGTCCACGCCCTGTCCGACCCGGGGTGTGCTCAGCGTGTGCGTTTCAGCCACGTGGTCTGTGCCAGGAGGGTTCTCACGGGGATGCCGTGGCAGGAGGCAGTTCCTGGGCAGGAGCGACGGGGTTCTTCAGGAACCTCGAGACCGTCAGCGAGCATCTGTTGCCACGACGGGTCGAGGGACTCGTCGTGGGCTGCGCGTGCGTGGGTGTGTCCCTGCGTGGGTGCGGGCGTGCACGGGTCCCGATGGGAACGGGGTTCCGGACCCGGCAGCGGCCAGGGTGTGTGTGGGGTGCTTCGGGGGAGGGGACCGAGCTAGGCCAGGGCCTGGCCATCCCTGCTGAGGGGAAGGTGAGCCAGCCCACACGGAGGCCCGGCGGGCAGGAGGAGCCTTGTGGCCACGGGGCCGGCGAGCCCGGGCTGATCCTTCCTTGGCAGGACGCATGTGGGCAGCTCCGGTTCCTGCTCGGAGCCCGGGGGACCCGCGGCCCCCACGGGAGATCGTTTCTTGTGCAGCGGGAGGCCTTGTGCCCTCGGGCTCCGGGCTCCCGGGAGCACAGCTGAGGATGAGCCCATCCTCGGAGCCGCCATCCGCCGTGGGTGCGGGGGTCCTCCCACGCCGTCCCGTCCACATCTTCGTCCTTGTTGTCGGCATAGTCGATGCAGGGAGGGCGGCAGAGGGGGCCGTGGGTGAAGAGCCCGGCCTGGGAAGTGGGGCCCACACTCACGGTGCTGGGGGTTCCTCCTTCCGAGGAAGCCGGGGCAGGACTCCAGGCAGAAGCACAGGGGGAGCTGGGGCATGGTGGCCGCCCGGTCCCTCACCGGCTGAGCGAGGTCGTGGATACCCCCAGGCCCCTCTGGTCCTTGTTTTGGACCTCAGTCCACAGAGGGTAGCCGCTCGGTCAAGGCAGGATGGCAAGTCCGGTGCAAAGACAGCAAGCGGCCGAGACCCGGCACAGTGGGGTTGTCGGTGGAGACAAGAGGGTGCGGTGGCCAATGCTGGAGAGGGTCTCGGCCTTGGCCTCGGGGCACCGGGGCTGGCGCGGCTCTGCCTTCCGGCGGAGGCCGGCGCACGCCGCCCGCCCTCGGGCACCTGCCGCCGCGGGAGCACCTGCCCCCTCCTCTCTGCCGAGGGCTCTCTCCTGCGCCAGCCGTGCCTCCTCCCACGCCAGCCAGCGGCTGCCGGCCGTGCAGCCCGGGAGCCTGGACATCCCGACGACCACCTTCCCCCGCCAGGGGACCGAGCCCTGTGGGGGGGATGTGGTCTCCCAGTGGGCCCGAGGTCAAGGCACCCCCCCCCCCCGGAGCTCTCTGCCCAGCTTGGGCTCATTGTGCCCTGTCCCCACTCAGCTCCCTGGGCCCAGGTCCTCCTCCGTTGGGGGAGCAGCCTCGGCCCGGGCTCCCCACACTGGGCCCGGGAGCGGCTCGTCCGGACCTCCTGGCCTGGCGCCTCCCTGCCTGGCCTAGGGGCCCCCCGGCTGGCCTCCCGGGCTGGTCTGAGGCGACCCAGCGCCGGCAGGCTCAGGGCACTGCACCGGAGATGTCCGGGGACCCCCGAGCGAGCGCCCAGGCCTGGCCCAGCGCACCGGGCTTGTGAGGGGCCCAGCGTTGGAGGCGGGCGTCCGCCACGGGGCACAGGGTGTGTCCTGGTCATGGCAGCCCCACGTGGTGGGTGTGGCCGTGAGGGATCCCAGAAGAGGCGGGAGACAGACACGGGGGTCGACAGGACATTGCTTCCCAAGGAGGACGACGTCAGGCTCAGAGGACCTGCGAGGTCCTTAGGAAAACTCGGAGGCCCTGGGGATGTTGGCTGCGATGCTGTTCCTGGGGCCCAAGAGCGGTGCCCCAAAGCCCCAGTCAACACGGCCCGACGCAGTCTTTGGGGCTTCGGGGGATTGGGGCCGGTGGGCCACGAGGACGCCCAGGGCGTCACGTGGAGGACTCGGTGTTTCTGGAGGCAGTGCTAAGCCTCGTTCTCTTCCGCCCTCTGTGCAGCCGGCCCCCGTGTTCCGCAGCGGATTCCAAGTGGCCATCCCGCTGCTCAACCTGAGGACCGGGCCCCGTCAGCGCCCACAGTGACCGTGAGTGCCCCGGGGACAGGGACCATGTGGTTGGGGCTGCTCCCGGATGAAGCCCCAGGGCTCAGTTCCCTGCTGGGACCCCAGAGCCTCTGCTGGGTGAGGGAGGAATGGAGGGAGTCAAGCTGGGGGAGAGGGAGGAAAGGAGGGAGGGAAAGAAGAGGAAGGCCTAGAGGGGGAGGGAGGGCAGGAGGGAGGGAAGGAAGGACTGAGGGACTGAAGGCATGAGGGAGGGAGGCCGTGAAAGCCCAGGAGTGCGGCCCATGCCTCTGGAGTCCTTGGGTGGAGGGAGGTGCGAGGGCATCCCCGGCCAGACCCTGGATGGTGGCTCAGGGCAGGTGCATCTGTCCTCGCCGTCCTGCCCTTCCTCCTCCTGGGCCATCCTGGATGGCCTTCTGCCATCCTGGACCCTGTCCACCTCCTCGTCCACCAATTGTGACTGTTCCCAGGAGCAGGGGGGGCAGGAGGGCTCTCAGGAGGGGCTTCCCGGATCCGGTGCCCCGGAGGAGACTGGGACGGTTAGCTCCAGGACGTTGTCACCTGAGCACTGGGACCGAGGACGGCGTCCACGTCCCTGGGCATGAGCGCTCCCCGACTGCCTCACCCTGCTCTCTCCCTTCTGGCGTGAAACACCGTGCCAGAGGTGGCGGGCTGAGTCCCCGGACGAGCACTGCTAGGTGATGGGTGCCCCTGCGGGCTGGGATGGGTGCTGCCCGCTGTGGTCCCAGACAGGGGTGCCCGTCCCCCTTCTCTCCGGGGGACGTGCCCTGGACCTCCGTGTCGGCACGTTCTCCCCAGGGCTGCTGGTCCTCAGGCCAGACACCGGCCGGTCTGAGGGGGACGCGCGCTGCCTCCGTAGGGTTTCCTTGGCCAGAGGCCTTCCCGGGGAGCTCCCGCATCGCTGACACGGGCTCCCCGCGTGGCCTGTCCGCCGCCGGCCCCCCGCACCCCCCTCCCCATCCACCTGGCATGCTTTCGGTCTGTGTCGTTGTGGGACCCGGTGCCTTGGAGCCTGGGGGGCACCAGAGGCCGGGGAGAGCTTTCTCTGGCCTTGGGTTGTGAGCGATGGGTATGCCGTGTGGGGTGTGTCTTCCAGCTGTGTGCCTCGCCCTGGTGTGTGTGCAGGCCCCGGGAGGAAGCTGCCGGGTCGCATCTGGGGTCAGGCTGTGGTGTCCCGGCGGGAACAGGGGTCACGGCCCCGACCTTGGACCCCTCTGCACTCAAGGGGCCTCCGTGATCCCATCTCCTCTAGAACCCTTCGGGGTTTTCGGTATGGCAGGGGGCAAGTTCCATGTCCAAGACGCCCAGGACAAAACCCAGTCCCCTTTGAAAAGAGGTGGGCAGACACCCGGGCACCTCCAGAGTGATCCCCCTCCCAGAAACGTCCAGAACAGGGGAAGGAAGGGAGAGAGAAATCAGCTGAGGCGTGGCGAGGGGCCGGACTGGGGGAGCAATGGGCAGGGAGGGCTTGGGCTCAGGGTCCCCTTCGGGGAAGGAGTTGTTCCACAGCGATGTTCTGGGCTGTTGGGGGCGGTGGGGGGGGGCGGGGGGGGGCGGCGCCGCCGGGGACGGACTTAGGGTTGAGCACGGGTTCCACGGAAAAACGATGCATTTTATTTAAAAGAGATAGGCGAGAGCGTCGAGGGCATGCAAAGCTAGGATGATGGTGAGACCGAAGCAGAGAGAAAGAACCCAGGCGGAGGGGATGAACCGTGGCGGCGGGCCATCGGGGTCGGGGCATGGAACGGAGGGTACCCGTCCAGGGAGCTCTCCCCGCAGGGCGGGGGCCTCTGGATGGGGCTCTGGGAGCCCCGCAGGAGCAGGTGTAGGGGCAGGTGTTGGGACAGGGGCCGGCACAGGAGCTGGGCCTGGTGCAAGAGCTGGGACCGGGGCAGGAGCAGGAGCAAGGGGACGGAAAGGGTCAGCAGGAGCGGCCGCTGCAGCATGCAGGGCTGGAGCTGGGTCAGGGCCAGGAAGAGGAGTGCAGGCAGGGCCAGGGGAAAGGGCAGGAGCAAGGGGCAGGAGCTGGGTGTGGGGCTGGAACAGGTGTCCGGTGGGAACAGGGAGAGGCAGGGGAAGAGACAGTGGCCCTGTGAGGGGCAAAGGGAGGGGCAGCGGTCCTGGCCGAGGCCGGGGAAGCGGCAGGGCCTGGGTGTGGAGCAGCAAGAGGGACCCAGGCAGGAGCAGGAGAAGGGGCAGGAGCAGGGGCAGGACCTGGGTCTCGGGCAGGAGCAGGGGCCCAGGCAGGGAGAGGCGAAGACAGAGGGGCCCTGAGAGGGGCAAGGGAAGGGCCAGTGGTCCTTGGAGGGGCAGGGGAAGGGGGTGGGCAAGCGGCAGGGGCAGGGGCAGGAGCAGGAGGACGGGTGGGGTCTGGAGCAGGAACAGGGACCCAGGGAGGAACACGGGAAGGGGCAGTCTTCCAGGCAGGGAAAGGGGCAGGGGCAGGAAGAGGTGCAGGACATGCGTGTGGGGCAGGAATCGGGGCAGAGGCAATGGCATGGGCATGGGCAGGGGCAGGGCCAGGGGCAGGGGCAGGGGCAGGATCCCGGGTAGGAACTGGGCCTGGGGCAGGAAGGAGGGCAGAGGCAGGGGCAGGGGAGTGGCCAGTGGTCCTGGCGGGGTTTGGAGAAGGGGCAGGAGCTGGGTCTGGGGCAGGAGCAGGGTCACAGGCAGGTGAAGGGGTAGGGGTCCTGGCAGGGGCAGAGGCAGGGGCAGGCCAAGGGGCAGGGATCCTGGCAGGGGCAAGGGAAGGGGCCGTGGAAGGGGCTGGAGCTGGGAGAGGTGTCCCGGCGATGGCTGGCGCAGGATCCAGGGCCCGAGCCGGGACTGGGTCAGGATCAGGGGTACAGGCGGGGACAGGGGAGGTGTCCGTGGCCTGGGTCGGGGCAGGCGAAGGGGCAGGATCAGATACACGAGCTGGGTGTGGGGCAAGAAGAAGGGCAGAGGCACGGGCAGGGGAAGGGGCAGCAGCTGTCTCCGTGGCAGGCGAAGGGGCAGGGGCCAGGCAAGGAGAATCAGTCCTTGCAGGGGCTGGGGCAGGGGCTGGGTGTGGGGCAGTAAGAGGGGCGCAGGCCGGGGAAGGGGCCGTGGCCAAGGCCGGGGCAGGGGACGGGGCAGGGGCAGCGGCAGGGTTTGCAGCTGGGTCAGGTGCGGTGGTGCTGGCTGGTGCAGGATGCAGGGCAGGACCTGGGCCTGTGGCAGGATGAGGGGCCCGGGCAGGGACGGGGGAAGGCGCAGGATCCTGAGAGGAGCAGGAGCAGGAGCACGGCCTGGGGCAGGAGCAGGCCGCAGCTCTTCCTGGGCAGCGTCAGGCTCCGCGGGGCCCGGTTCCTGGTCACCTGCTGGCGGCGGGTCCCCGGCTGAGGAGGCGGCAGGCACCGTCTCCCAATCCCCAGCTCCTGCTGATGTCAGGAGGGGCCCGAGCTCCTTGCCAGGAGCAGCTGTGAGAGGAGAGAAGGTCCCGCGCTTGCCTGCCTCTGCATGTGCCTTGGCGCCCCCAGGACCCAGGCGGGGCGTCGCGGAGAGGCCGCAGCCAGGGAAGGAACCCTCAGCGGGATGGCTCCCCGAGGGCAGTGTCCCCGCTGGGTGCTCTGAGCCCAGTCCTTGCTCCTGGCCCCGCACCAGCCTGTGGGGCTTGTCCCTGTGGGCCCAGCACCGACCCGTCCCCGCACACACCCAGGCACCCAGCCCCGCCCCGCCTTCTCACCCTGGGGCTCGGCTTCCGCAGGTGGCCTGGCAGGCTCGGAAGCCTTTCCTGGGCCTGCGGACTCCTGGGTCAGGGAGGAGGTGGTGGCCGCCTGCCTCGTCTCTTCCTCCGTGGCCTTCTGCAAAGACAGGGACCGGTCGCTGGCCCGGAGCCATCCCAGCCCCGCCCGGCCGACCCCACTCTCCTCTTGCCCGGTCCCCCTGCTGCTCCCACATGGGCCCCAGACCTGTGCCTGCCCAGCCCTACCCCCGGTCCCGGGACCCACACCTGCAGGGCTCTGGGGATCGACCCTGGCCAGGAGCTCACATCCCCCACACCTGTCCCACCCAGCCAGCCTTCACCTTGACCGCGACCTGCCCACCGGGCATCTTAGCCCTCATCCACCTGCTCCTGCTCAGGAAGGCCCCACCGCACGTGAGCCCTCCTTCCAGACACATACCTGCACAGGCACGCTCTCAGACACACACACACACACACACACACACACACACACACACACACACACACAAAGACACTTACGCACACAAGCCCAGCAGTTGAGGGGACCCGTGGCTGCGCCCGTCGATGCGAGCGTGTGGGGCTGGGCGGCCGGCTCTGGCCTCCCGGTGTCACCTTAGTCTCCTTTCGGCCGAAAGGCCAGAGGCGTCGGGCAGCCCTGAAAGGACCTCCAGAGCGCGGGGAAGTGGTAGCCGGGCGCGCTGTCCTCCGTCTCCACCGTCGCGAGTTTGGGAGGCAGCATGCGAACATGGTGTCGGTTGGACGATGTCCAAAGCAACGAGCTGCGCAGGGGGGCGTCCCTGGAATGTGGGTGCCTGGTGACGTGGGTTCCAATTCTGTTGGGCTCTGTGGTCAGGGAAGTGAGGTCACCGCTTCCTGGGGACCCCTGCCCCGACTTCCTCCTCACACCCGAGTCCCCGAGGGCCCCTCCCCCAGCCGCTCCGTGCTCACCCCTCACCCCATGCCGCGTCCAGACAGTGGCCCCCACACATCGGACTTGTTTCGGTGGTGCTGATGGCAGCAGGCCACCGCCCTGAGCCCTGCCCGCATGCAGGGGCCCGTCGGTGTTGGGCATGCACCCGCGTGTGCAATGGGGTGGGGGGCGGTCAGGGAGTCAGCATGGGTCCGGCTCGGGAGATCCTCCCGAGGAGACTCCCAGGTTCCCACTCACAGCTGCGTGTGTGTTCCCGTGGGTCCACGCCCTGTCCGACCCGGGGTGTGCTCAGCGTGTGCGTTTCAGCCACGTGGTCTGTGCCAGGAGGGTTCTCACGGGGATGCCGTGGCAGGAGGCAGTTCCTGGGCAGGAGCGACGGGGTTCTTCAGGAACCTCGAGACCGTCAGCGAGCATCTGTTCCCACGATGGGTCGAGGGACTCGTCGTGGGCTGCGCGTGCGTGGGTGTGTCCCTGCGTGGGTGCGGGCGTGCACGGGGCCCGATGGGAACGGGGTTCCGGACCCGGCAGCGGCCAGGGTGTGTGTGGGGTGCTTCGGGGGAGGGGACCGAGCTAGGCCAGGGCCTGGCCATCCCTGCTGAGGGGAAGGTGAGCCAGCCCACACGGAGGCCCGGCGGGCAGGAGGAGCCTTGTGGCCACGGGGCCGGCGAGCCCGGGCTGATCCTTCCTTGGCAGGACGCATGTGGGCAGCTCCGGTTCCTGCTCGGAGCCCGGGGGACCCGCGGCCCCCACGGGAGATCGTTTCTTGTGCAGCGGGAGGCCTTGTGCCCTCGGGCTCCGGGCTCCCGGGAGCACAGCTGAGGATGAGCCCATCCTCGGAGCCGCCATCCGCCGTGGGTGCGGGGGTCCTCCCTCGCCGTCCCGTCCACATCTTCGTCCTTGTTGTCGGCATAGTCGATGCAGGGAGGGCGGCAGAGGGGGCCGTGGGTGAAGAGCCCGGCCTGGGAAGTGGGGCCCACACTCACGGTGCTGGGGGTTCCTCCTTCCGAGGAAGCCGGGGCAGGACTCCAGGCAGAAGCACAGGGGGAGCTGGGGCATGGTGGCCGCCCGGTCCCTCACCGGCTGAGCGAGGTCGTGGATACCCCCAGGCCCCTCTGGTCCTTGTTTTGGACCTCAGTCCACAGAGGGTAGCCGCTCGGTCAAGGCAGGATGGCAAGTCCGGTGCAAAGACAGCAAGCGGCCGAGACCCGGCACAGTGGGGTTGTCGGTGGAGACAAGAGGGTGCGGGGGCCAATGCTGGAGAGGGTCTCGGCCTTGGCCTCGGGGCACCGGGGCTGGCGCGGCTCTGCCTTCCGGCGGAGGCCGCGGGAGCACCTGCCCCCTCCTCTCTGCCGAGGGCTCTCTCCTGCGCCAGCCGTGCCTCCTCCCACGCCAGCCAGCGGCTGCCGGCCGTGCAGCCCGGGAGCCTGGACATCCTGACGACCACCTTCCCCCGCCAGGGGACCGAGCCCTGTGGGGGGGATGTGGTCTCCCAGTGGGCCCGAGGTCAAGGCACCCCCCCCCCCGGAGCTCTCTGCCCAGCTTGGGCTCATTGTGCCCTGTCCCCACTCAGCTCCCTGGGCCCAGGTCCTCCTCCGTTGGTGGAGCAGCCTCGGCCCGGGCTCCCCACACTGGGCCCGGGAGCGGCTCGTCCGGACCTCCTGGCCTGGCGCCTCCCTGCCTGGCCTAGGGGCCCCCCGGCTGGCCTCCCGGGCTGGTCTGAGGCGACCCAGCGCCGGCAGGCTCAGGGCACTGCACCGGAGATGTCCGGGGAGCCCCGAGCGAGCGCCCAGGCCTGGCCCAGCGCACCGGGCTTGTGAGGGGCCCAGTGTTGGAGGCGGGCGTCCGCCACGGGGCACAGGGTGTGTCCTGGTCATGGCAGCACCACGTGGTGGGTGTGGCCGTGAGGGATCCCAGAAGAGGCAGGAGACAGACACGGGGGTCGACAGGACATTGCTTCCCAAGGAGGACGACGTCAGGCTCAGAGGACCTGCGAGGTCCTTAGGAAAACTCGGAGGCCCTGGGGATGTTGGCTGCGATGCTGTTCCTGGGGCCCAAGAGCGGTGCCCCAAAGCCCCAGTCAACACGGCCCGACGCAGTCTTTGGGGCTTCGGGGGATTGGGGCCGGTGGGCCACGAGGACGCCCAGGGCGTCACGTGGAGGACTCGATGTTTCTGGAGGCAGTGCTAAGCCTCGTTCTCTTCCGCCCTCTGTGCAGCCGGCCCCCGTGTTCCGCAGCGGATTCCAAGTGGCCATCCCGCTGCTCAACCTGAGGACCGGGCACCGTCAGCGCCCACAGTGACCGTGAGTGCCCCGGGGACAGGGACCATGTGGTTGGGGCTGCTCCCGGATGAAGCCCCAGGGCTCAGTTCCCTGCTGGGACCCCAGAGCCTCTGCTGGGTGAGGGAGGAATGGAGGGAGTCAAGCTGGGGGAGAGGGAGGAAAGGAGGGAGGGAAAGAAGAGGAAGGCCTAGAGGGGGAGGGAGGGCAGGAGGGAGGGAAGGAAGGACTGAGGGACTGAAGGCATGAGGGAGGGAGGCCGTGAAAGCCCAGGAGTGCGGCCCATGCCTCTGGAGTCCTTGGGTGGAGGGAGGTGCGAGGGCATCCCCGGCCAGACCCTGGATGGTGGCTCAGGGCAGGTGCATCTGTCCTCGCCATCCTGCCCTTCCTCCTCCTGGGCCATCCTGGATGGCCTTCTGCCATCCTGGACCCTGTCCACCTCCTCGTCCACCAATTGTGACTGTTCCCAGGAGCAGGGGGGGCAGGAGGGCTCTCAGGAGGGGCTTCCCGGATCCGGTGCCCTGGAGGAGACTGGGACGGTTAGCTCCAGGACGTTGTCACCTGAGCACTGGGACCGAGGACGGCGTCCACGTCCCTGGGCATGAGCGCTCCCCGACTGCCTCACCCTGCTCTCTCCCTTCTGGCGTGAAACACCGTGCCAGAGGTGGCGGGCTGAGTCCCCGGACGAGCACTGCTAGGTGATGGGTGCCCCTGCGGGCTGGGATGGGTGCTGCCCGCTGTGGTCCCAGACAGGGGTGCCCGTCCCCCTTCTCTCCGGGGGACGTGCCCTGGACCTCCGTGTCGGCACGTTCTCCCCAGGGCTGCTGGTCCTCAGGCCAGACACCGGCCGGTCTGAGGGGGACGCGCGCTGCCTCCGTAGGGTTTCCTTGGCCAGAGGCCTTCCCGGGGAGCTCCCGCATCGCTGACACGGGCTCCCCGCGTGGCCTGTCCGCCGCCGGCCCCCCGCACCCCCCTCCCCATCCACCTGGCATGCTTTCGGTCTGTGTCGTTGTGGGACCCGGTGCCTTGGAGCCTGGGGGGCACCAGAGGCCGGGGAGAGCTTTCTCTGTCCTTGGGTTGTGAGCGATGGGTATGCCGTGTGGGGTGTGTCTTCCAGCTGTGTGCCTCGCCCTGGTGTGTGTGCAGGCCCCGGGAGGAAGCTGCCGGGTCGCATCTGGGGTCAGGCTGTGGTGTCCCGGCGGGAACAGGGGTCACGGCCCCGACCTTGGACCCCTCTGCACTCAAGGGGCCTCCGTGATCCCATCTCCTCTAGAACCCTTCGGGGTTTTCGGTATGGCAGGGGGCAAGTTCCATGTCCAAGACGCCCAGGACAAAACCCAGTCCCCTTTGAAAAGAGGTGGGCAGACACCCGGGCACCTCCAGAGTGATCCCCCTCCCAGAAACGTCCAGAACAGGGGAAGGAAGGGAGAGAGAAATCAGCTGAGGCGTGGCGAGGGGCCGGACTGGGGGAGCAATGGGCAGGGAGGGCTTGGGCTCAGGGTCCCCTTCGGGGAAGGAGTTGTTCCACAGCGATGTTCTGGGCTGTTGGGGGCTGTGGGGGGGGGGGGGCGGGTGGGGCGGCGCCGCCGGGGACGGACTTAGGGTTGAGCACGGGTTCCACGGAAAAACGATGCATTTTATTTAAAAGAGATAGGCGAGAGCGTCGAGGGCATGCAAAGCTAGGATGATGGTGAGACCGAAGCAGAGAGAAAGAACCCAGGCGGAGGGGATGAACCGTGGCGGCGGGCCATCGGGGTCGGGGCATGGAACGGAGGGTACCCGTCCAGGGAGCTCTCCCCGCAGGGCGGGGGCCTCTGGATGGGGCTCTGGGAGCCCCGCAGGAGCAGGTGTAGGGGCAGGTGTTGGGACAGGGGCCGGCACAGGAGCTGGGCCTGGTGCAAGAGCTGGGACCGGGGCAGGAGCAGGAGCAAGGGGACGGAAAGGGTCAGCAGGAGCGGCCGCTGCAGCATGCAGGGCTGGAGCTGGGTCAGGGCCAGGAAGAGGAGTGCAGGCAGGGCCAGGGGAAAGGGCAGGAGCAAGGGGCAGGAGCTGGGTGTGGGGCTGGAACAGGTGTCCGGTGGGAACAGGGAGAGGCAGGGGAAGAGACAGTGGCCCTGTGAGGGGCAAAGGGAGGGGCAGCGGTCCTGGCCGAGGCCGGGGAAGCGGCAGGGCCTGGGTGTGGAGCAGCAAGAGGGACCCAGGCAGGAGCAGGAGAAGGGGCAGGAGCAGGGGCAGGACCTGGGTCTCGGGCAGGAGCAGGGGCCCAGGCAGGGAGAGGCGAAGACAGAGGGGCCCTGAGAGGGGCAAGGGAAGGGCCAGTGGTCCTTGGAGGGGCAGGGGAAGGGGGTGGGCAAGCGGCAGGGGCAGGGGCAGGAGCAGGAGGACGGGTGGGGTCTGGAGCAAGAACAGGGACCCAGGGAGGAACACGGGAAGGGGCAGTCTTCCAGGCAGGGAAAGGGGCAGGGGCAGGAAGAGGTGCAGGACATGCGTGTGGGGCAGGAATCGGGGCAGAGGCAATGGCATGGGCATGGGCATGGGCAGGGGCAGGGCCAGGGGCAGGGGCAGGGGCAGGATCCCGGGTAGGAACTGGGCCTGGGGCAGGAAGGAGGGCAGAGGCAGGGGCAGGGGAGTGGCCAGTGGTCCTGGCAGGGTTTGGAGAAGGGGCAGGAGCTGGGTCTGGGGCAGGAGCAGGGTCACAGGCAGGTGAAGGGGCAGGGATCCTGGCAGGGGCAAGGGAAGGGGCCGTGGAAGGGGCTGGAGCTGGGAGAGGTGTCCCGGCGATGGCTGGCGCAGGATCCAGGGCCCGAGCCGGGACTGGGTCAGGATCAGGGGTACAGGCGGGGACAGGGGAGGTGTCCGTGGCCTGGGTCGGGGCAGGCGAAGGGGCAGGATCAGATACACGAGCTGGGTGTGGGGCAAGAAGAAGGGCAGAGGCACGGGCAGGGGAAGGGGCAGCAGCTGTCTCCGTGGCAGGCGAAGGGGCAGGGGCCAGGCAAGGAGAATCAGTCCTTGCAGGGGCTGGGGCAGGGGCTGGGTGTGGGGCAGTAAGAGGGGCGCAGGCCGGGGAAGGGGCCGTGGCCAAGGCCGGGGCAGGGGACGGGGCAGGGGCAGCGGCAGGGTTTGCAGCTGGGTCAGGTGCGGTGGTGCTGGCTGGTGCAGGATGCAGGGCAGGACCTGGGCCTGTGGCAGGATGAGGGGCCCGGGCAGGGACGGGGGAAGGCGCAGGATCCTGAGAGGAGCAGGAGCAGGAGCACGGCCTGGGGCAGGAGCAGGCCGCAGCTCTTCCTGGGCAGCGTCAGGCTCCGCGGGGCCCGGTTCCTGGTCACCTGCTGGCGGCGGGTCCCCGGCTGAGGAGGCGGCAGGCACCGTCTCCCAATCCCCAGCTCCTGCTGATGTCAGGAGGGGCCCGAGCTCCTTGCCAGGAGCAGCTGTGAGAGGAGAGAAGGTCCCGCGCTTGCCTGCCTCTGCATGTGCCTTGGCGCCCCCAGGACCCAGGCGGGGCGTCGCGGAGAGGCCGCAGCCAGGGAAGGAACCCTCAGCGGGATGGCTCCCCGAGGGCAGTGTCCCCGCTGGGTGCTCTGAGCCCAGTCCTTGCTCCTGGCCCCGCACCAGCCTGTGGGGCTTGTCCCTGTGGGCCCAGCACCGACCCGTCCCCGCACACACCCAGGCACCCAGCCCCGCCCCGCCTTCTCACCCTGGGGCTCGGCTTCCGCAGGTGGCCTGGCAGGCTCGGAAGCCTTTCCTGGGCCTGCGGACTCCTGGGTCAGGGAGGAGGTGGTGGCCGCCTGCCTCGTCTCTTCCTCCGTGGCCTTCTGCAAAGACAGGGACCGGTCGCTGGCCCGGAGCCATCCCAGCCCCGCCCGGCCGACCCCACTCTCCTCTTGCCCGGTCCCCCTGCTGCTCCCACATGGGCCCCAGACCTGTGCCTGCCCAGCCCTACCCCCGGTCCCGGGACCCACACCTGCAGGGCTCTGGGGATCGACCCTGGCCAGGAGCTCACATCCCCCACACCTGTCCCACCCAGCCAGCCTTCACCTTGACCGCGACCTGCCCACCGGGCATCTTAGCCCTCATCCACCTGCTCCTGCTCAGGAAGGCCCCACCGCACGTCAGCCCTCCTTCCAGACACATACCTGCACAGGCACGCTCTCAGACACACACACACACACACACACACACACAAGACACTTACACACACAAGCCCAGCAGTTGAGGGGACCCGTGGCTGCGCCCGTCGATGCGAGCGTGTGGGGCTGGGCGGCCGGCTCTGGCCTCCCGGTGTCACCTTAGTCTCCTTTCGGCCGAAAGGCCAGAGGCGTCGGGCAGCCCTGAAAGGACCTCCAGAGCGCGGGGAAGTGGTAGCCGGGCGCGCTGTCCTCCGTCTCCACCGTCCCGAGTTTGGGAGGCAGCATGCGAACATGGTGTCGGTTGGACGATGTCCAAAGCAACGAGCTGCGCAGGGGGGCGTCCCTGGAATGTGGGTGCCTGGTGACGTGGGTTCCAATTCTGTTGGGCTCTGAGGTCAGGGAAGTGAAGTCACCGCTTCCTGGGGACCCCTGCCCCGACTTCCTCCTCACACCCGAGTCCCCGAGGGCCCCTCCCCCAGCCGCTCCGTGCTCACCCCTCACCCCATGCCGCGTCCAGACAGTGGCCCCCACACATCGGACTTGTTTCGGTGGTGCTGATGGCAGCAGGCCACCGCGCTGAGCCCTGCCCGCATGCAGGGGCCCGTCGGTGTTGGGCATGCACCCGCGTGTGCAATGGGGTGGGGGGCGGTCAGGGAGTCAGCGTGGGTCCGGCTCGGGAGATCCTCCCGAGGAGACTCCCAGGTTCCCACTCACAGCTGCGTGTGTGTTCCCGTGGGTCCACGCCCTGTCCGACCCGGGGTGTGCTCAGCGTGTGCGTTTCAGCCACGTGGTCTGTGCCAGGAGGGTTCTCACGGGGATGCCGTGGCAGGAGGCAGTTCCTGGGCAGGAGCGACGGGGTTCTTCAGGAACCTCGAGACCGTCAGCGAGCATCTGTTCCCACGACGGGTCGAGGGACTCGTCGTAGGCTGCGCGTGTGTGGGTGTGTCCCTGCGTGGGTGCGGGCGTGCACGGGGCCCGATGGGAACGGGGTTCCGGACCCGGCAGCGGCCAGGGTGTGTGTGGGGTGCTTCGGGGGAGGGGACCGAGCTAGGCCAGGGCCTGGCCATCCCTGCTGAGGGGAAGGTGAGCCAGCCCACACGGAGGCCCGGCGGGCAGGAGGAGCCTTGTGGCCACGGGGCCGGCGAGCCCGGGCTGATCCTTCCTTGGCAGGACGCATGTGGGCAGCTCCGGTTCTTGCTCGGAGCCCGGGGGACCCGCGGCCCCCACGGGAGATCGTTTCTTGTGCAGCGGGGGGCCTTGTGCCCTCGGGCTCCGGGCTCCCGGGAGCACAGCTGAGGATGAGCCCATCCTCGGAGCCGCCATCCGCCGTGGGTGCGGGGGTCCTCCCACGCCGTCCCGTCCACATCTTCGTCCTTGTTGTCGGCATAGTCGATGCAGGGAGGGCGGCAGAGGGGGCCCTGGGTGAAGAGCCCGGCCTGGGAAGTGGGGCCCACACTCACGGTGCTGGGGGTTCCTCCTTCCGAGGAAGCCGGGGCAGGACTCCAGGCAGAAGCACAGGGGGAGCTGGGGCATGGTGGCCGCCCGGTCCCTCACCGGCTGAGCGAGGTCGTGGATACCCCCAGGCCCCTCTGGTCCTTGTTTTGGACCTCAGTCCACAGAGGTTAGCCGCTCGGTCAAGGCAGGATGGCAAGTCCGGTGCAAAGACAGCAAGCGGCCGAGACCCGGCACAGTGGGGTTGTCGGTGGAGACAAGAGGGTGCGGGGGCCAATGCTGGAGAGGGTCTCGGCCTTGGCCTCGGGGCACCGGGGCTGGCGCGGCTCTGCCTTCCGGTGGAGGCCGGTGCACGCCGCCCGCCCTCGGGCACCTGCCGCCGCGGGAGCACCTGCCCCCTCCTCTCTGCCGAGGGCTCTCTCCTGCGCCAGCCGTGCCTCCTCCCACGCCAGCCAGCGGCTGCCGGCCGTGCAGCCCGGGAGCCTGGACATCCCGACGACCACCTTCCCCCGCCAGGGGACCGAGCCCTGTGGGGGGGATGTGGTCTCCCAGTGGGCCCGAGGTCAAGGCACCCCCCCCCGGAGCTCTCTGCCCAGCTTGGGCTCATTGTGCCCTGTCCCCACTCAGCTCCCTGGGCCCAGGTCCTCCTCCGTTGGGGGAGCAGCCTCGGCCCGGGCTCCCCACACTGGGCCCGGGAACGGCTCGTCCGGACCTCCTGGCCTGGCGCCTCCCTGCATGGCCTAGGGGCCCCCCGGCTGGCCTCCCGGGCTGGTCTGAGGCGACCCAGCGCCGGCAGGCTCAGGGCACTGCACCGGAGATGTCCGGGGACCCCCGAGCGAGCGCCCAGGCCTGGCCCAGCGCACCGGGCTTGTGAGTGGCCCAGCGTTGGAGGCGGGCGTCCGCCACGGGGCACAGGGTGTGTCCTGGTCATGGCAGCCCCACGTGGTGGGTGTGGCCGTGAGGGATCCCAGAAGAGGCAGGAGACAGACACGGGGGTCGACAGGACATTGCTTCCCAAGGAGGACGACGTCAGGCTCAGAGGACCTGCGAGGTCCTTAGGAAAACTCGGAGGCCCTGGGGATGTTGGCTGCGATGCTGTTCCTGGGGCCCAAGAGCGGTGCCCCAAAGCCCCAGTCAACACGGCCCGACGCAGTCTTTGGGGCTTCGGGGGATTGGGGCCGGTGGGCCACGAGGACGCCCAGGGCGTCACGTGGAGGACTCGATGTTTCTGGAGGCAGTGCTAAGCCTCGTTCTCTTCCGCCCTCTGTGCAGCCGGCCCCCGTGTTCCGCAGCGGATTCCAAGTGGCCATCCCGCTGCTCAACCTGAGGACCGGGCCCCGTCAGCGCCCACAGTGACCGTGAGTGCCCCGGGGACAGGGACCATGTGGTTGGGGCTGCTCCCGGATGAAGCCCCAGGGCTCAGTTCCCTGCTGGGACCCCAGAGCCTCTGCTGGGTGAGGGAGGAATGGAGGGAGTCAAGCTGGGGGAGAGGGAGGAAAGGAGGGAGGGAAAGAAGAGGAAGGCCTAGAGGGGGAGGGAGGGCAGGAGGGAGGGAAGGAAGGACTGAGGGACTGAAGGCATGAGGGAGGGAGGCCGTGAAAGCCCAGGAGTGCGGCCCATGCCTCTGGAGTCCTTGGGTGGAGGGAGGTGCGAGGGCATCCCCGGCCAGACCCTGGATGGTGGCTCAGGGCAGGTGCATCTGTCCTCGCCGTCCTGCCCTTCCTCCTCCTGGGCCATCCTGGATGGCCTTCTGCCATCCTGGACCCTGTCCACCTCCTCGTCCACCAATTGTGACTGTTCCCAGGAGCAGGGGGGGCAGGAGGGCTCTCAGGAGGGGCTTCCCGGATCCGGTGCCCCGGAGGAGACTGGGACGGTTAGCTCCAGGACGTTGTCACCTGAGCACTGGGACCGAGGACGGCGTCCACGTCCCTGGGCATGAGCGCTCCCCGACTGCCTCACCCTGCTCTCTCCCTTCTGGCGTGAAACACCGTGCCAGAGGTGGCGGGCTGAGTCCCCGGACGAGCACTGCTAGGTGATGGGTGCCCCTGCGGGCTGGGATGGGTGCTGCCCGCTGTGGTCCCAGACAGGGGTGCCCGTCCCCCTTCTCTCCGGGGGACGTGCCCTGGACCTCCGTGTCGGCACGTTCTCCCCAGGGCTGCTGGTCCTCAGGCCAGACACCGGCCGGTCTGAGGGGGACGCGCGCTGCCTCCGTAGGGTTTCCTTGGCCAGAGGCCTTCCCGGGGAGCTCCCGCATCGCTGACACGGGTTCCCCGCGTGGCCTGTCCGCCGCCGGCCCCCCGCACCCCCCTCCCCATCCACCTGGCATGCTTTCGGTCTGTGTCGTTGTGGGACCCGGTGCCTTGGAGCCTGGGGGGCACCAGAGGCCGGGGAGAGCTTTCTCTGGCCTTGGGTTGTGAGCGATGGGTATGCCGTGTGGGGTGTGTCTTCCAGCTGTGTGCCTCGCCCTGGTGTGTGTGCAGGCCCCGGGAGGAAGCTGCCGGGTCGCATCTGGGGTCAGGCTGTGGTGTCCCGGCGGGAACAGGGGTCACGGCCCCGACCTTGGACCCCTCTGCACTCAAGGGGCCTCCGTGATCCCATCTCCTCTAGAACCCTTCGGGGTTTTCGGTATGGCAGGGGGCAAGTTCCATGTCCAAGACGCCCAGGACAAAACCCAGTCCCCTTTGAAAAGAGGTGGGCAGACACCCGGGCACCTCCAGAGTGATCCCCCTCCCAGAAACGTCCAGAACAGGGGAAGGAAGGGAGAGAGAAATCAGCTGAGGCGTGGCGAGGGGCCGGACTGGGGGAGCAATGGGCAGGGAGGGCTTGGGCTCAGGGTCCCCTTCGGGGAAGGAGTAGTTCCACAGCGATGTTCTGGGCTGTTGGGGGCGGTGGGAGGGGGCGGGTGGGGCGGCGCCGCCGGGGACGGACTTAGGGTTGAGCACGGGTTCCACGGAAAAACGATGCATTTTATTTAAAAGAGATAGGTGAGAGCGTCGAGGGCATGCAAAGCTAGGATGATGGTGAGACCGAAGCAGAGAGAAAGAACCCAGGCGGAGGGGATGAACCGTGGCGGCGGGCCATCGGGGTCGGGGCATGGAACGGAGGGTACCCGTCCAGGGAGCTCTCCCCGCAGGGCGGGGGCCTCTGGATGGGGCTCTGGGAGCCCCGCAGGAGCAGGTGTAGGGGCAGGTGTTGGGACAGGGGCCGGCACAGGAGCTGGGCCTGGTGCAAGAGCTGGGACCGGGGCAGGAGCAGGAGCAAGGGGATGGAAAGGGTCAGCAGGAGCGGCCGCTGCAGCATGCAGGGCTGGAGCTGGGTCAGGGCCAGGAAGAGGAGTGCAGGCAGGGCCAGGGGAAAGGGCAGGAGCAAGGGGCAGGAGCTGGGTGTGGGGCTGGAACAGGTGTCCGGTGGGAACAGGGAGAGGCAGGGGAAGAGACAGTGGCCCTGTGAGGGGCAAAGGGAGGGGCAGCGGTCCTGGCCGAGGCCGGGGAAGCGGCAGGGCCTGGGTGTGGAGCAGCAAGAGGGACCCAGGCAGGAGCAGGAGAAGGGGCAGGAGCAGGGGCAGGACCTGGGTCTCGGGCAGGAGCAGGGGCCCAGGCAGGGAGAGGCGAAGACAGAGGGGCCCTGAGAGGGGCAAGGGAAGGGCCAGTGGTCCTTGGAGGGGCAGGGGAAGGGGGTGGGCAAGCGGCAGGGGCAGGGGCAGGAGCAGGAGGACGGGTGGGGTCTGGAGCAGGAACAGGGACCCAGGGAGGAACACGGGAAGGGGCAGTCTTCCAGGCAGGGAAAGGGGCAGGGGCAGGAAGAGGTGCAGGACATGCGTGTGGGGCAGGAATCGGGGCAGAGGCAATGGCATGGGCATGGGCAGGGGCAGGGCCAGGGGCAGGGGCAGGGGCAGGATCCCGGGTAGGAACTGGGCCTGGGGCAGGAAGGAGGGCAGAGGCAGGGGCAGGGGAGTGGCCAGTGGTCCTGGCGGGGTTTGGAGAAGGGGCAGGAGCTGGGTCTGGGGCAGGAGCAGGGTCACAGGCAGGTGAAGGGGTAGGGGTCCTGGCAGGGGCAGAGGCAGGGGCAGGCCAAGGGGCAGGGATCCTGGCAGGGGCAAGGGAAGGGGCCGTGGAAGGGGCTGGAGCTGGGAGAGGTGTCCCGGCGATGGCTGGCGCAGGATCCAGGGCCCGAGCCGGGACTGGGTCAGGATCAGGGGTACAGGCGGGGACAGGGGAGGTGTCCGTGGCCTGGGTCGGGGCAGGCGAAGGGGCAGGATCAGATACACAAGCTCGGTGTGGGGCAAGAAGAAGGGCAGAGGCACGGGCAGGGGAAGGGGCAGCAGCTGTCTCCGTGGCAGGCGAAGGGGCAGGGGCCAGGCAAGGAGAATCAGTCCTTGCAGGGGCTGGGGCAGGGGCTGGGTGTGGGGCAGTAAGAGGGGCGCAGGCCGGGGAAGGGGCCGTGGCCAAGGCCGGGGCAGGGGACGGGGCAGGGGCAGCGGCAGGGTTTGCAGCTGGGTCAGGTGCGGTGGTGCTGGCTGGTGCAGGATGCAGGGCAGGACCTGGGCCTGTGGCAGGATGAGGGGCCCGGGCAGGGACGGGGGAAGGCGCAGGATCCTGAGAGGAGCAGGAGCAGGAGCACGGCCTGGGGCAGGAGCAGGCCGCAGCTCTTCCTGGGCAGCGTCAGGCTCCGCGGGGCCCGGTTCCTGGTCACCTGCTGGCGGCGGGTCCCCGGCTGAGGAGGCAGCAGGCACCGTCTCCCAATCCCCAGCTCCTGCTGATGTCAGGAGGGGCCCGAGCTCCTTGCCAGGAGCAGCTGTGAGAGGAGAGAAGGTCCCGCGCTTGCCTGCCTCTGCATGTGCCTTGGCGCCCCCAGGACCCAGGCGGGGCGTCGCGGAGAGGCCGCAGCCAGGGAAGGAACCCTCAGCGGGATGGCTCCCCGAGGGCAGTGTCCCCGCTGGGTGCTCTGAGCCCAGTCCTTGCTCCTGGCCCCGCACCAGCCTGTGGGGCTTGTCCCTGTGGGCCCAGCACCGACCCGTCCCCGCACACACCCAGGCACCCAGCCCCGCCCCGCCTTCTCACCCTGGGGCTCGGCTTCCGCAGGTGGCCTGGCAGGCTCGGAAGCCTTTCCTGGGCCTGCGGACTCCTGGGTCAGGGAGGAGGTGGTGGCCGCCTGCCTCGTCTCTTCCTCCGTGGCCTTCTGCAAAGACAGGGACCGGTCGCTGGCCCGGAGCCATCCCAGCCCCGCCCGGCCGACCCCACTCTCCTCTTGCCCGGTCCCCCTGCTGCTCCCACATGGGCCCCAGACCTGTGCCTGCCCAGCCCTACCCCCGGTCCCGGGACCCACACCTGCAGGGCTCTGGGGATCGACCCTGGCCAGGAGCTCACATCCCCCACACCTGTCCCACCCAGCCAGCCTTCACCTTGACCGCGACCTGCCCACCGGGCATCTTAGCCCTCATCCACCTGCTCCTGCTCAGGAAGGCCCCACCGCACGTGAGCCCTCCTTCCAGACACATACCTGCACAGGCACGCTCTCAGACACACACACACACACACACACACACACACACACACACACACACACACAAAGACACTTACGCACACAAGCCCAGCAGTTGAGGGGACCCGTGGCTGCGCCCGTCGATGCGAGCGTGTGGGGCTGGGCGGCCGGCTCTGGCCTCCCGGTGTCACCTTAGTCTCCTTTCGGCCGAAAGGCCAGAGGCGTCGGGCAGCCCTGAAAGGACCTCCAGAGCGCGGGGAAGTGGTAGCCGGGCGCGCTGTCCTCCGTCTCCACCGTCGCGAGTTTGGGAGGCAGCATGCGAACATGGTGTCGGTTGGACGATGTCCAAAGCAACGAGCTGCGCAGGGGGGCGTCCCTGGAATGTGGGTGCCTGGTGACGTGGGTTCCAATTCTGTTGGGCTCTGTGGTCAGGGAAGTGAGGTCACCGCTTCCTGGGGACCCCTGCCCCGACTTCCTCCTCACACCCGAGTCCCCGAGGGCCCCTCCCCCAGCCGCTCCGTGCTCACCCCTCACCCCATGCCGCGTCCAGACAGTGGCCCCCACACATCGGACTTGTTTCGGTGGTGCTGATGGCAGCAGGCCACCGCCCTGAGCCCTGCCCGCATGCAGGGGCCCGTCGGTGTTGGGCATGCACCCGCGTGTGCAATGGGGTGGGGGGCGGTCAGGGAGTCAGCATGGGTCCGGCTCGGGAGATCCTCCCGAGGAGACTCCCAGGTTCCCACTCACAGCTGCGTGTGTGTTCCCGTGGGTCCACGCCCTGTCCGACCCGGGGTGTGCTCAGCGTGTGCGTTTCAGCCACGTGGTCTGTGCCAGGAGGGTTCTCACGGGGATGCCGTGGCAGGAGGCAGTTCCTGGGCAGGAGCGACGGGGTTCTTCAGGAACCTCGAGACCGTCAGCGAGCATCTGTTCCCACGATGGGTCGAGGGACTCGTCGTGGGCTGCGCGTGCGTGGGTGTGTCCCTGCGTGGGTGCGGGCGTGCACGGGGCCCGATGGGAACGGGGTTCCGGACCCGGCAGCGGCCAGGGTGTGTGTGGGGTGCTTCGGGGGAGGGGACCGAGCTAGGCCAGGGCCTGGCCATCCCTGCTGAGGGGAAGGTGAGCCAGCCCACACGGAGGCCCGGCGGGCAGGAGGAGCCTTGTGGCCACGGGGCCGGCGAGCCCGGGCTGATCCTTCCTTGGCAGGACGCATGTGGGCAGCTCCGGTTCCTGCTCGGAGCCCGGGGGACCCGCGGCCCCCACGGGAGATCGTTTCTTGTGCAGCGGGAGGCCTTGTGCCCTCGGGCTCCGGGCTCCCGGGAGCACAGCTGAGGATGAGCCCATCCTCGGAGCCGCCATCCGCCGTGGGTGCGGGGGTCCTCCCTCGCCGTCCCGTCCACATCTTCGTCCTTGTTGTCGGCATAGTCGATGCAGGGAGGGCGGCAGAGGGGGCCGTGGGTGAAGAGCCCGGCCTGGGAAGTGGGGCCCACACTCACGGTGCTGGGGGTTCCTCCTTCCGAGGAAGCCGGGGCAGGACTCCAGGCAGAAGCACAGGGGGAGCTGGGGCATGGTGGCCGCCCGGTCCCTCACCGGCTGAGCGAGGTCGTGGATACCCCCAGGCCCCTCTGGTCCTTGTTTTGGACCTCAGTCCACAGAGGGTAGCCGCTCGGTCAAGGCAGGATGGCAAGTCCGGTGCAAAGACAGCAAGCGGCCGAGACCCGGCACAGTGGGGTTGTCGGTGGAGACAAGAGGGTGCGGGGGCCAATGCTGGAGAGGGTCTCGGCCTTGGCCTCGGGGCACCGGGGCTGGCGCGGCTCTGCCTTCCGGCGGAGGCCGCGGGAGCACCTGCCCCCTCCTCTCTGCCGAGGGCTCTCTCCTGCGCCAGCCGTGCCTCCTCCCACGCCAGCCAGCGGCTGCCGGCCGTGCAGCCCGGGAGCCTGGACATCCCGACGACCACCTTCCCCCGCCAGGGGACCGAGCCCTGTGGGGGGGATGTGGTCTCCCAGTGGGCCCGAGGTCAAGGCACCCCCCCCCCGGAGCTCTCTGCCCAGCTTGGGCTCATTGTGCCCTGTCCCCACTCAGCTCCCTGGGCCCAGGTCCTCCTCCGTTGGGGGAGCAGCCTCGGCCCGGGCTCCCCACACTGGGCCCGGGAGCGGCTCGTCCGGACCTCCTGGCCTGGCGCCTCCCTGCCTGGCCTAGGGGCCCCCCGGCTGGCCTCCCGGGCTGGTCTGAGGCGACCCAGCGCCGGCAGGCTCAGGGCACTGCACCGGAGATGTCCGGGGACCCCCGAGCGAGCGCCCAGGCCTGGCCCAGCGCACCGGGCTTGTGAGGGGCCCAGCGTTGGAGGCGGGCGTCCGCCACGGGGCACAGGGTGTGTCCTGGTCATGGCAGCCCCACGTGGTGGGTGTGGCCGTGAGGGATCCCAGAAGAGGCAGGAGACAGACACGGGGGTCGACAGGACATTGCTTCCCAAGGAGGACGACGTCAGGCTCAGAGGACCTGCGAGGTCCTTAGGAAAACTCGGAGGCCCTGGGGATGTTGGCTGCGATGCTGTTCCTGGGGCCCAAGAGCGGTGCCCCAAAGCCCCAGTCAACACGGCCCGACGCAGTCTTTGGGGCTTCGGGGGATTGGGGCCGGTGGGCCACGAGGACGCCCAGGGCGTCACGTGGAGGACTCGATGTTTCTGGAGGCAGTGCTAAGCCTCGTTCTCTTCCGCCCTCTGTGCAGCCGGCCCCCGTGTTCCGCAGCGGATTCCAAGTGGCCATCCCGCTGCTCAACCTGAGGACCGGGCCCCGTCAGCGCCCACAGTGACCGTGAGTGCCCCGGGGACAGGGACCATGTGGTTGGGGCTGCTCCCGGATGAAGCCCCAGGGCTCAGTTCCCTGCTGGGACCCCAGAGCCTCTGCTGGGTGAGGGAGGAATGGAGGGAGTCAAGCTGGGGGAGAGGGAGGAAAGGAGGGAGGGAAAGAAGAGGAAGGCCTAGAGGGGGAGGGAGGGCAGGAGGGAGGGAAGGAAGGACTGAGGGACTGAAGGCATGAGGGAGGGAGGCCGTGAAAGCCCAGGAGTGCGGCCCATGCCTCTGGAGTCCTTGGGTGGAGGGAGGTGCGAGGGCATCCCCGGCCAGACCCTGGATGGTGGCTCAGGGCAGGTGCATCTGTCCTCGCCGTCCTGCCCTTCCTCCTCCTGGGCCATCCTGGATGGCCTTCTGCCATCCTGGACCCTGTCCACCTCCTCGTCCACCAATTGTGACTGTTCCCAGGAGCAGGGGGGGCAGGAGGGCTCTCAGGAGGGGCTTCCCGGATCCGGTGCCCCGGAGGAGACTGGGACGGTTAGCTCCAGGACGTTGTCACCTGAGCACTGGGACCGAGGACGGCGTCCACGTCCCTGGGCATGAGCGCTCCCCGACTGCCTCACCCTGCTCTCTCCCTTCTGGCGTGAAACACCGTGCCAGAGGTGGCGGGCTGAGTCCCCGGACGAGCACTGCTAGGTGATGGGTGCCCCTGCGGGCTGGGATGGGTGCTGCCCGCTGTGGTCCCAGACAGGGGTGCCCGTCCCCCTTCTCTCCGGGGGACGTGCCCTGGACCTCCGTGTCGGCACGTTCTCCCCAGGGCTGCTGGTCCTCAGGCCAGACACCGGCCGGTCTGAGGGGGACGCGCGCTGCCTCCGTAGGGTTTCCTTGGCCAGAGGCCTTCCCGGGGAGCTCCCGCATCGCTGACACGGGCTCCCCGCGTGGCCTGTCCGCCGCCGGCCCCCCGCACCCCCCTCCCCATCCACCTGGCATGCTTTCGGTCTGTGTCGTTGTGGGACCCGGTGCCTTGGAGCCTGGGGGGCACCAGAGGCCGGGGAGAGCTTTCTCTGGCCTTGGGTTGTGAGCGATGGGTATGCCGTGTGGGGTGTGTCTTCCAGCTGTGTGCCTCGCCCTGGTGTGTGTGCAGGCCCCGGGAGGAAGCTGCCGGGTCGCATCTGGGGTCAGGCTGTGGTGTCCCGGCGGGAACAGGGGTCACGGCCCCGACCTTGGACCCCTCTGCACTCAAGGGGCCTCCGTGATCCCATCTCCTCTAGAACCCTTCGGGGTTTTCGGTATGGCAGGGGGCAAGTTCCATGTCCAAGACGCCCAGGACAAAACCCAGTCCCCTTTGAAAAGAGGTGGGCAGACACCCGGGCACCTCCAGAGTGATCCCCCTCCCAGAAACGTCCAGAACAGGGGAAGGAAGGGAGAGAGAAATCAGCTGAGGCGTGGCGAGGGGCCGGACTGGGGGAGCAATGGGCAGGGAGGGCTTGGGCTCAGGGTCCCCTTCGGGGAAGGAGTTGTTCCACAGCGATGTTCTGGGCTGTTGGGGGCGGTGGGGGGGGGCGGGGGGGGGCGGCGCCGCCGGGGACGGACTTAGGGTTGAGCACGGGTTCCACGGAAAAACGATGCATTTTATTTAAAAGAGATAGGCGAGAGCGTCGAGGGCATGCAAAGCTAGGATGATGGTGAGACCGAAGCAGAGAGAAAGAACCCAGGCGGAGGGGATGAACCGTGGCGGCGGGCCATCGGGGTCGGGGCATGGAACGGAGGGTACCCGTCCAGGGAGCTCTCCCCGCAGGGCGGGGGCCTCTGGATGGGGCTCTGGGAGCCCCGCAGGAGCAGGTGTAGGGGCAGGTGTTGGGACAGGGGCCGGCACAGGAGCTGGGCCTGGTGCAAGAGCTGGGACCGGGGCAGGAGCAGGAGCAAGGGGACGGAAAGGGTCAGCAGGAGCGGCCGCTGCAGCATGCAGGGCTGGAGCTGGGTCAGGGCCAGGAAGAGGAGTGCAGGCAGGGCCAGGGGAAAGGGCAGGAGCAAGGGGCAGGAGCTGGGTGTGGGGCTGGAACAGGTGTCCGGTGGGAACAGGGAGAGGCAGGGGAAGAGACAGTGGCCCTGTGAGGGGCAAAGGGAGGGGCAGCGGTCCTGGCCGAGGCCGGGGAAGCGGCAGGGCCTGGGTGTGGAGCAGCAAGAGGGACCCAGGCAGGAGCAGGAGAAGGGGCAGGAGCAGGGGCAGGACCTGGGTCTCGGGCAGGAGCAGGGGCCCAGGCAGGGAGAGGCGAAGACAGAGGGGCCCTGAGAGGGGCAAGGGAAGGGCCAGTGGTCCTTGGAGGGGCAGGGGAAGGGGGTGGGCAAGCGGCAGGGGCAGGGGCAGGAGCAGGAGGACGGGTGGGGTCTGGAGCAGGAACAGGGACCCAGGGAGGAACACGGGAAGGGGCAGTCTTCCAGGCAGGGAAAGGGGCAGGGGCAGGAAGAGGTGCAGGACATGCGTGTGGGGCAGGAATCGGGGCAGAGGCAATGGCATGGGCATGGGCAGGGGCAGGGCCAGGGGCAGGGGCAGGGGCAGGATCCCGGGTAGGAACTGGGCCTGGGGCAGGAAGGAGGGCAGAGGCAGGGGCAGGGGAGTGGCCAGTGGTCCTGGCGGGGTTTGGAGAAGGGGCAGGAGCTGGGTCTGGGGCAGGAGCAGGGTCACAGGCAGGTGAAGGGGTAGGGGTCCTGGCAGGGGCAGAGGCAGGGGCAGGCCAAGGGGCAGGGATCCTGGCAGGGGCAAGGGAAGGGGCCGTGGAAGGGGCTGGAGCTGGGAGAGGTGTCCCGGCGATGGCTGGCGCAGGATCCAGGGCCCGAGCCGGGACTGGGTCAGGATCAGGGGTACAGGCGGGGACAGGGGAGGTGTCCGTGGCCTGGGTCGGGGCAGGCGAAGGGGCAGGATCAGATACACAAGCTCGGTGTGGGGCAAGAAGAAGGGCAGAGGCACGGGCAGGGGAAGGGGCAGCAGCTGTCTCCGTGGCAGGCGAAGGGGCAGGGGCCAGGCAAGGAGAATCAGTCCTTGCAGGGGCTGGGGCAGGGGCTGGGTGTGGGGCAGTAAGAGGGGCGCAGGCCGGGGAAGGGGCCGTGGCCAAGGCCGGGGCAGGGGACGGGGCAGGGGCAGCGGCAAGGTTTGCAGCTGGGTCAGGTGCGGTGGTGCTGGCTGGTGCAGGATGCAGGGCAGGACCTGGGCCTGTGGCAGGATGAGGGGCCCGGGCAGGGACGGGGGAAGGCGCAGGATCCTGAGAGGAGCAGGAGCAGGAGCACGGCCTGGGGCAGGAGCAGGCCGCAGCTCTTCCTGAGCAGCGTCAGGCTCCGCGGGGACCGGTTCCTGGTCACCTGCTGGCGGCGGGTCCCCGGCTGAGGAGGCGGCAGGCACCGTCTCCCAATCCCCAGCTCCTGCTGATGTCAGGAGGGGCCCGAGCTCCTTGCCAGGAGCAGCTGTGAGAGGAGAGAAGGTCCCGCGCTTGCCTGCCTCTGCATGTGCCTTGGCGCCCCCAGGACCCAGGCGGGGCGTCGCGGAGAGGCCGCAGCCAGGGAAGGAACCCTCAGCGGGATGGCTCCCCGAGGGCAGTGTCCCCGCTGGGTGCTCTGAGCCCAGTCCTTGCTCCTGGCCCCGCACCAGCCTGTGGGGCTTGTCCCTGTGGGCCCAGCACCGACCCGTCCCCGCACACACCCAGGCACCCAGCCCCGCCCCGCCTTCTCACCCTGGGGCTCGGCTTCCGCAGGTGGCCTGGCAGGCTCGGAAGCCTTTCCTGGGCCTGCGGACTCCTGGGTCAGGGAGGAGGTGGTGGCCGCCTGCCTCGTCTCTTCCTCCGTGGCCTTCTGCAAAGACAGGGACCGGTCGCTGGCCCGGAGCCATCCCAGCCCCGCCCGGCCGACCCCACTCTCCTCTTGCCCGGTCCCCCTGCTGCTCCCACATGGGCCCCAGACCTGTGCCTGCCCAGCCCTACCCCCGGTCCCGGGACCCACACCTGCAGGGCTCTGGGGATCGACCCTGGCCAGGAGCTCACATCCCCCACACCTGTCCCACCCAGCCAGCCTTCACCTTGACCGCGACCTGCCCACCGGGCATCTTAGCCCTCATCCACCTGCTCCTGCTCAGGAAGGCCCCACCGCACGTCAGCCCTCCTTCCAGACACATACCTGCACAGGCACGCTCTCAGACACACACACACACACACACACACACACAAAGACCCTTACACACACAAGCCCAGCAGTTGAGGGGACCCGTGGCTGCGCCCGTCGATGCGAGCGTGTGGGGCTGGGCGGCCGGCTCTGGCCTCCCGGTGTCACCTTAGTCTCCTTTCGGCCGAAAGGCCAGAGGCGTCGGGCAGCCCTGAAAGGACCTCCAGAGCGCGGGGAAGTGGTAGCCGGGCGCGCTGTCCTCCGTCTCCACCGTCCCGAGTTTGGGAGGCAGCATGCGAACATGGTGTCGGTTGGACGATGTCCAAAGCAACGAGCTGCGCAGGGGGGCGTCCCTGGAATGTGGGTGCCTGGTGACGTGGGTTCCAATTCTGTTGGGCTCTGTGGTCAGGGAAGTGAGGTCACCGCTTCCTGGGGACCCCTGCCCCGACTTCCTCCTCACACCCGAGTCCCCGAGGGCCCCTCCCCCAGCCGCTCCGTGCTCACCCCTCACCCCATGCCGCGTCCAGACAGTGGCCCCCACACATCGGACTTGTTTCGGTGGTGCTGATGGCAGCAGGCCACCGCCCTGAGCCCTGCCCGCATGCAGGGGCCCGTCGGTGTTGGGCATGCACCCGCGTGTGCAATGGGGTGGGGGGCGGTCAGGGAGTCAGCATGGGTCCGGCTCGGGAGATCCTCCCGAGGAGACTCCCAGGTTCCCACTCACAGCTGCGTGTGTGTTCCCGTGGGTCCACGCCCTGTCCGACCCGGGGTGTGCTCAGCGTGTGCGTTTCAGCCACGTGGTCTGTGCCAGGAGGGTTCTCACGGGGATGCCGTGGCAGGAGGCAGTTCCTGGGCAGGAGCGACGGGGTTCTTCAGGAACCTCGAGACCGTCAGCGAGCATCTGTTCCCACGACGGGTCGAGGGACTCGTCGTGGGCTGCGCGTGCGTGGGTGTGTCCCTGCGTGGGTGCGGGCGTGCACGGGGCCCGATGGGAACGGGGTTCCGGGCCCGGCAGCGGCCAGGGTGTGTGTGGGGTGCTTCGGGGGAGGGGACCGAGCTAGGCCAGGGCCTGGCCATCCCTGCTGAGGGGAAGGTGAGCCAGCCCACACGGAGGACCGGCGGGCAGGAGGAGCCTTGTGGCCACGGGGCCGGCGAGCCCGGGCTGATCCTTCCTTGGCAGGACGCATGTGGGCAGCTCCGGTTCCTGCTCGGAGCCCGGGGGACCCGCGGCCCCCACGGGAGATCGTTTCTTGTGCAGCGGGAGGCCTTGTGCCCTCGGGCTCCGGGCTCCCGGGAGCACAGCTGAGGATGAGCCCATCCTCGGAGCCGCCATCCGCCGTGGGTGCGGGGGTCCTCCCTCGCCGTCCCGTCCACATCTTCGTCCTTGTTGTCGGCATAGTCGATGCAGGGAGGGCGGCAGAGGGGGCCGTGGGTGAAGAGCCCGGCCTGGGAAGTGGGGCCCACACTCACGGTGCTGGGGGTTCCTCCTTCCGAGGAAGCCGGGGCAGGACTCCAGGCAGAAGCACAGGGGGAGCTGGGGCATGGTGGCCGCCCGGTCCCTCACCGGCTGAGCGAGGTCGTGGATACCCCCAGGCCCCTCTGGTCCTTGTTTTGGACCTCAGTCCACAGAGGGTAGCCGCTCGGTCAAGGCAGGATGGCAAGTCCGGTGCAAAGACAGCAAGCGGCCGAGACCCGGCACAGTGGGGTTGTCGGTGGAGACAAGAGGGTGCGGGGGCCAATGCTGGAGAGGGTCTCGGCCTTGGCCTCGGGGCACCGGGGCTGGCGCGGCTCTGCCTTCCGGCGGAGGCCGCGGGAGCACCTGCCCCCTCCTCTCTGCCGAGGGCTCTCTCCTGCGCCAGCCGTGCCTCCTCCCACGCCAGCCAGCGGCTGCCGGCCGTGCAGCCCGGGAGCCTGGACATCCCGACGACCACCTTCCCCCGCCAGGGGACCGAGCCCTGTGGGGGGGATGTGGTCTCCCAGTGGGCCCGAGGTCAAGGCACCCCCCCCCCGGAGCTCTCTGCCCAGCTTGGGCTCATTGTGCCCTGTCCCCACTCAGCTCCCTGGGCCCAGGTCCTCCTCCGTTGGGGGAGCAGCCTCGGCCCGGGCTCCCCACACTGGGCCCGGGAGCGGCTCGTCCGGACCTCCTGGCCTGGCGCCTCCCTGCCTGGCCTAGGGGCCCCCCGGCTGGCCTCCCGGGCTGGTCTGAGGCGACCCAGCGCCGGCAGGCTCAGGGCACTGCACCGGAGATGTCCGGGGACCCCCGAGCGAGCGCCCAGGCCTGGCCCAGCGCACCGGGCTTGTGAGGGGCCCAGCGTTGGAGGCGGGCGTCCGCCACGGGGCACAGGGTGTGTCCTGGTCATGGCAGCCCCACGTGGTGGGTGTGGCCGTGAGGGATCCCAGAAGAGGCAGGAGACAGACACGGGGGTCGACAGGACATTGCTTCCCAAGGAGGACGACGTCAGGCTCAGAGGACCTGCGAGGTCCTTAGGAAAACTCGGAGGCCCTGGGGATGTTGGCTGCGATGCTGTTCCTGGGGCCCAAGAGCGGTGCCCCAAAGCCCCAGTCAACACGGCCCGACGCAGTCTTTGGGGCTTCGGGGGATTGGGGCCGGTGGGCCACGAGGACGCCCAGGGCGTCACGTGGAGGACTCGATGTTTCTGGAGGCAGTGCTAAGCCTCGTTCTCTTCCGCCCTCTGTGCAGCCGGCCCCCGTGTTCCGCAGCGGATTCCAAGTGGCCATCCCGCTGCTCAACCTGAGGACCGGGCCCCGTCAGCGCCCACAGTGACCGTGAGTGCCCCGGGGACAGGGACCATGTGGTTGGGGCTGCTCCCGGATGAAGCCCCAGGGCTCAGTTCCCTGCTGGGACCCCAGAGCCTCTGCTGGGTGAGGGAGGAATGGAGGGAGTCAAGCTGGGGGAGAGGGAGGAAAGGAGGGAGGGAAAGAAGAGGAAGGCCTAGAGGGGGAGGGAGGGCAGGAGGGAGGGAAGGAAGGACTGAGGGACTGAAGGCATGAGGGAGGGAGGCCGTGAAAGCCCAGGAGTGCGGCCCATGCCTCTGGAGTCCTTGGGTGGAGGGAGGTGCGAGGGCATCCCCGGCCAGACCCTGGATGGTGGCTCAGGGCAGGTGCATCTGTCCTCGCCGTCCTGCCCTTCCTCCTCCTGGGCCATCCTGGATGGCCTTCTGCCATCCTGGACCCTGTCCACCTCCTCGTCCACCAATTGTGACTGTTCCCAGGAGCAGGGGGGGCAGGAGGGCTCTCAGGAGGGGCTTCCCGGATCCGGTGCCCCGGAGGAGACTGGGACGGTTAGCTCCAGGACGTTGTCACCTGAGCACTGGGACCGAGGACGGCGTCCACGTCCCTGGGCATGAGCGCTCCCCGACTGCCTCACCCTGCTCTCTCCCTTCTGGCGTGAAACACCGTGCCAGAGGTGGCGGGCTGAGTCCCCGGACGAGCACTGCTAGGTGATGGGTGCCCCTGCGGGCTGGGATGGGTGCTGCCCGCTGTGGTCCCAGACAGGGGTGCCCGTCCCCCTTCTCTCCGGGGGACGTGCCCTGGACCTCCGTGTCGGCACGTTCTCCCCAGGGCTGCTGGTCCTCAGGCCAGACACCGGCCGGTCTGAGGGGGACGCGCGCTGCCTCCGTAGGGTTTCCTTGGCCAGAGGCCTTCCCGGGGAGCTCCCGCATCGCTGACACGGGCTCCCCGCGTGGCCTGTCCGCCGCCGGCCCCCCGCACCCCCCTCCCCATCCACCTGGCATGCTTTCGGTCTGTGTCGTTGTGGGACCCGGTGCCTTGGAGCCTGGGGGGCACCAGAGGCCGGGGAGAGCTTTCTCTGGCCTTGGGTTGTGAGCGATGGGTATGCCGTGTGGGGTGTGTCTTCCAGCTGTGTGCCTCGCCCTGGTGTGTGTGCAGGCCCCGGGAGGAAGCTGCCGGGTCGCATCTGGGGTCAGGCTGTGGTGTCCCGGCGGGAACAGGGGTCACGGCCCCGACCTTGGACCCCTCTGCACTCAAGGGGCCTCCGTGATCCCATCTCCTCTAGAACCCTTCGGGGTTTTCGGTATGGCAGGGGGCAAGTTCCATGTCCAAGACGCCCAGGACAAAACCCAGTCCCCTTTGAAAAGAGGTGGGCAGACACCCGGGCACCTCCAGAGTGATCCCCCTCCCAGAAACGTCCAGAACAGGGGAAGGAAGGGAGAGAGAAATCAGCTGAGGCGTGGCGAGGGGCCGGACTGGGGGAGCAAGGGGCAGGGAGGGCTTGGGCTCAGGGTCCCCTTCGGGGAAGGAGTTGTTCCACAGCGATGTTCTGGGCTGTTGGGGGCGGTGGGGGGGGGGCGGGTGGGGCGGCGCCGCCGGGGACGGACTTAGGGTTGAGCACGGGTTCCACGGAAAAACGATGCATTTTATTTAAAAGAGATAGGCGAGAGCGTCGAGGGCATGCAAAGCTAGGATGATGGTGAGACCGAAGCAGAGAGAAAGAACCCAGGCGGAGGGGATGAACCGTGGCGGCGGGCCATCGGGGTCGGGGCATGGAACGGAGGGTACCCGTCCAGGGAGCTCTCCCCGCAGGGCGGGGGCCTCTGGATGGGGCTCTGGGAGCCCCGCAGGAGCAGGTGTAGGGGCAGGTGTTGGGACAGGGGCCGGCACAGGAGCTGGGCCTGGTGCAAGAGCTGGGACCGGGGCAGGAGCAGGAGCAAGGGGACGGAAAGGGTCAGCAGGAGCGGCCGCTGCAGCATGCAGGGCTGGAGCTGGGTCAGGGCCAGGAAGAGGAGTGCAGGCAGGGCCAGGGGAAAGGGCAGGAGCAAGGGGCAGGAGCTGGGTGTGGGGCTGGAACAGGTGTCCGGTGGGAACAGGGAGAGGCAGGGGAAGAGACAGTGGCCCTGTGAGGGGCAAAGTGAGGGGCAGCGGTCCTGGCCGAGGCCGGGGAAGCGGCAGGGCCTGGGTGTGGAGCAGCAAGAGGGACCCAGGCAGGAGCAGGAGAAGGGGCAGGAGCAGGGGCAGGACCTGGGTCTCGGGCAGGAGCAGGGGCCCAGGCAGGGAGAGGCGAAGACAGAGGGGCCCTGAGAGGGGCAAGGGAAGGGCCAGTGGTCCTTGGAGGGGCAGGGGAAGGGGGTGGGCAAGCGGCAGGGGCAGGGGCAGGAGCAGGAGGACGGGTGGGGTCTGGAGCAGGAACAGGGACCCAGGGAGGAACACGGGAAGGGGCAGTCTTCCAGGCAGGGAAAGGGGCAGGGGCAGGAAGAGGTGCAGGACATGCGTGTGGGGCAGGAATCGGGGCAGAGGCAATGGCATGGGCATGGGCAGGGGCAGGGCCAGGGGCAGGGGCAGGGGCAGGATCCCGGGTAGGAACTGGGCCTGGGGCAGGAAGGAGGGCAGAGGCAGGGGCAGGGGAGTGGCCAGTGGTCCTGGCGGGGTTTGGAGAAGGGGCAGGAGCTGGGTCTGGGGCAGGAGCAGGGTCACAGGCAGGTGAAGGGGTAGGGGTCCTGGCAGGGGCAGAGGCAGGGGCAGGCCAAGGGGCAGGGATCCTGGCAGGGGCAAGGGAAGGGGCCGTGGAAGGGGCTGGAGCTGGGAGAGGTGTCCCGGCGATGGCTGGCGCAGGATCCAGGGCCCGAGCCGGGACTGGGTCAGGATCAGGGGTACAGGCGGGGACAGGGGAGGTGTCCGTGGCCTGGGTCGGGGCAGGCAAAGGGGCAGGATCAGATACACGAGCTGGGTGTGGGGCAAGAAGAAGGGCAGAGGCACGGGCAGGGGAATGGGCAGCAGCTGTCTCCGTGGCAGGCGAAGGGGCAGGGGCCAGGCAAGGAGAATCAGTCCTTGCAGGGGCTGGGGCAGGGGCTGGGTGTGGGGCAGTAAGAGGGGCGCAGGCCGGGGAAGGGGCCGTGGCCAAGGCCGGGGCAGGGGACGGGGCAGGGGCAGCGGCAGGGTTTGCAGCTGGGTCAGGTGCGGTGGTGCTGGCTGGTGCAGGATGCAGGGCAGGACCTGGGCCTGTGGCAGGATGAGGGGCCCGGGCAGGGACGGGGGAAGGCGCAGGATCCTGAGAGGAGCAGGAGCAGGAGCACGGCCTGGGGCAGGAGCAGGCCGAAGCTCTTCCTGGGCAGCGTCAGGCTCCGCGGGGCCCGGTTCCTGGTCACCTGCTGGCGGCGGGTCCCCGGCTGAGGAGGCAGCAGGCACCGTCTCCCAATCCCCAGCTCCTGCTGATGTCAGGAGGGGCCCGAGCTCCTTGCCAGGAGCAGCTGTGAGAGGAGAGAAGGTCCCGCGCTTGCCTGCCTCTGCATGTGCCTTGGCGCCCCCAGGACCCAGGCGGGGCGTCGCGGAGAGGCCGCAGCCAGGGAAGGAACCCTCAGCGGCATGGCTCCCCGAGGGCAGTGTCCCCGCTGGGTGCTCTGAGCCCAGTCCTTGCTCCTGGCCCCGCACCAGCCTGTGGGGCTTGTCCCTGTGGGCCCAGCACCGACCCGTCCCCGCACACACCCAGGCACCCAGCCCCGCCCCGCCTTCTCACCCTGGGGCTCGGCTTCCGCAGGTGGCCTGGCAGGCTCGGAAGCCTTTCCTGGGCCTGCGGACTCCTGGGTCAGGGAGGAGGTGGTGGCCGCCTGCCTCGTCTCTTCCTCCGTGGCCTTCTGCAAAGACAGGGACCGGTCGCTGGCCCGGAGCCATCCCAGCCCCGCCCGGCCGACCCCACTCTCCTCTTGCCCGGTCCCCCTGCTGCTCCCACATGGGCCCCAGACCTGTGCCTGCCCAGCCCTACCCCCGGTCCCGGGACCCACACCTGCAGGGCTCTGGGGATCGACCCTGGCCAGGAGCTCACATTCCCCACACCTGTCCCACCCAGCCAGCCTTCACCTTGACCGCGACCTGCCCACCGGGCATCTTAGCCCTCATCCACCTGCTCCTGCTCAGGAAGGCCCCACCGCACGTCAGCCCTCCTTCCAGACACATACCTGCACAGGCACGTTCTCAGACACACACACACACACACACACACACACAAAGACACTTACGCACACAAGCCCAGCAGTTGAGGGGACCCGTGGCTGCGCCCGTCGATGCGAGCGTGTGGGGCTGGGCGGCCGGCTCTGGCCTCCCGGTGTCACCTTAGTCTCCTTTCGGCCGAAAGGCCAGAGGCGTCGGGCAGCCCTGAAAGGACCTCCAGAGCGCGGGGAAGTGGTAGCCGGGCGCGCTGTCCTCCGTCTCCACCGTCGCGAGTTTGGGAGGCAGCATGCGAACATGGTGTCGGTTGGACGATGTCCAAAGCAACGAGCTGCGCAGGGGGGCGTCCCTGGAATGTGGGTGCCTGGTGACGTGGGTTCCAATTCTGTTGGGCTCTGTGGTCAGGGAAGTGAGGTCACCGCTTCCTGGGGACCCCTGCCCCGACTTCCTCCTCACACCCGAGTCCCCGAGGGCCCCTCCCCCAGCCGCTCCGTGCTCACCCCTCACCCCATGCCGCGTCCAGACAGTGGCCCCCACACATCGGACTTGTTTCGGTGGTGCTGATGGCAGCAGGCCACCGCCCTGAGCCCTGCCCGCATGCAGGGGCCCGTCGGTGTTGGGCATGCACCCGCGTGTGCAATGGGGTGGGGGGCGGTCAGGGAGTCAGCATGGGTCCGGCTCGGGAGATCCTCCCGAGGAGACTCCCAGGTTCCCACTCACAGCTGCGTGTGTGTTCCCGTGGGTCCACGCCCTGTCCGACCCGGGGTGTGCTCAGCGTGTGCGTTTCAGCCACGTGGTCTGTGCCAGGAGGGTTCTCACGGGGATGCCGTGGCAGGAGGCAGTTCCTGGGCAGGAGCGACGGGGTTCTTCAGGAACCTCGAGACCGTCAGCGAGCATCTGTTCCCACGACGGGTCGAGGGACTCGTCGTGGGCTGCGCGTGCGTGGGTGTGTCCCTGCGTGGGTGCGGGCGTGCACGGGTCCCGATGGGAACGGGGTTCCGGACCCGGCAGCGGCCAGGGTGTGTGTGGGGTGCTTCGGGGGAGGGGACCGAGCTAGGCCAGGGCCTGGCCATCCCTGCTGAGGGGAAGGTGAGCCAGCCCACACGGAGGCCCGGCGGGCAGGAGGAGCCTTGTGGCCACGGGGCCGGCGAGCCCGGGCTGATCCTTCCTTGGCAGGACGCATGTGGGCAGCTCCGGTTCCTGCTCGGAGCCCGGGGGACCCGCGGCCCCCACGGGAGATCGTTTCTTGTGCAGCGGGAGGCCTTGTGCCCTCGGGCTCCGGGCTCCCGGGAGCACAGCTGAGGATGAGCCCATCCTCGGAGCCGCCATCCGCCGTGGGTGCGGGGGTCCTCCCACGCCGTCCCGTCCACATCTTCGTCCTTGTTGTCGGCATAGTCGATGCAGGGAGGGCGGCAGAGGGGGCCGTGGGTGAAGAGCCCGGCCTGGGAAGTGGGGCCCACACTCACGGTGCTGGGGGTTCCTCCTTCCGAGGAAGCCGGGGCAGGACTCCAGGCAGAAGCAGAGGGGGAGCTGGGGCATGGTGGCCGCCCGGTCCCTCACCGGCTGAGCGAGGTCGTGGATACCCCCAGGCCCCTCTGGTCCTTGTTTTGGACCTCAGTCCACAGAGGGTAGCCGCTCGGTCAAGGCAGGATGGCAAGTCCGGTGCAAAGACAGCAAGCGGCCGAGACCCGGCACAGTGGGGTTGTCGGTGGAGACAAGAGGGTGCGGGGGCCAATGCTGGAGAGGGTCTCGGCCTTGGCCTCGGGGCACCGGGGCTGGCGCGGCTCTGCCTTCCGGCGGAGGCCGGCGCACGCCGCCCGCCCTCGGGCACCTGCCGCCGCGGGAGCACCTGCCCCCTCCTCTCTGCCGAGGGCTCTCTCCTGCGCCAGCCGTGCCTCCTCCCACGCCAGCCAGCGGCTGCCGGCCGTGCAGCCCGGGAGCCTGGACATCCCGACGACCACCTTCCCCCGCCAGTGGACCGAGCCCTGTGGGGGGGATGTGGTCTCCCAGTGGGCCCGAGGTCAAGGCACCCCCCCCCCGGAGCTCTCTGCCCAGCTTGGGCTCATTGTGCCCTGTCCCCACTCAGCTCCCTGGGCCCAGGTCCTCCTCCGTTGGGGGAGCAGCCTCGGCCCGGGCTCCCCACACTGGGCCCGGGAGCGGCTCGTCCGGACCTCCTGGCCTGGCGCCTCCCTGCCTGGCCTAGGGGCCCCCCGGCTGGCCTCCCGGGCTGGTCTGAGGCGACCCAGCGCCGGCAGGCTCAGGGCACTGCACCGGAGATGTCCGGGGACCCCCGAGCGAGCGCCCAGGCCTGGCCCAGCGCACCGGGCTTGTGAGGGGCCCAGCGTTGGAGGCGGGCGTCCGCCACGGGGCACAGGGTGTGTCCTGGTCATGGCAGCCCCACGTGGTGGGTGTGGCCGTGAGGGATCCCAGAAGAGGCAGGAGACAGACACGGGGGTCGACAGGACATTGCTTCCCAAGGAGGACGACGTCAGGCTCAGAGGACCTGCGAGGTCCTTAGGAAAACTCGGAGGCCCTGGGGATGTTGGCTGCGATGCTGTTCCTGGGGCCCAAGAGCGGTGCCCCAAAGCCCCAGTCAACACGGCCCGACGCAGTCTTTGGGGCTTCGGGGGATTGGGGCCAGTGGGCCACGAGGACGCCCAGGGCGTCACGTGGAGGACTCGATGTTTCTGGAGGCAGTGCTAAGCCTCGTTCTCTTCCGCCCTCTGTGCAGCCGGCCCCCGTGTTCCGCAGCGGATTCCAAGTGGCCATCCCGCTGCTCAACCTGAGGACCGGGCCCCGTCAGCGCCCACAGTGACCGTGAGTGCCCCGGGGACAGGGACCATGTGGTTGGGGCTGCTCCCGGATGAAGCCCCAGGGCTCAGTTCCCTGCTGGGACCCCAGAGCCTCTGCTGGGTGAGGGAGGAATGGAGGGAGTCAAGCTGGGGGAGAGGGAGGAAAGGAGGGAAGGAAAGAAGAGGAAGGCCTAGAGGGGGAGGGAGGGCAGGAGGGAGGGAAGGAAGGACTGAGGGACTGAAGGCATGAGGGAGGGAGGCCGTGAAAGCCCAGGAGTGCGGCCCATGCCTCTGGAGTCCTTGGGTGGAGGGAGGTGCGAGGGCATCCCCGGCCAGACCCTGGATGGTGGCTCAGGGCAGGTGCATCTGTCCTCGCCGTCCTGCCCTTCCTCCTCCTGGGCCATCCTGGATGGCCTTCTGCCATCCTGGACCCTGTCCACCTCCTCGTCCACCAATTGTGACTGTTCCCAGGAGCAGGGGGGGCAGGAGGGCTCTCAGGAGGGGCTTCCCGGATCCGGTGCCCCGGAGGAGACTGGGACGGTTAGCTCCAGGACGTTGTCACCTGAGCACTGGGACCGAGGACGGCGTCCACGTCCCTGGGCATGAGCGCTCCCCGACTGCCTCACCCTGCTCTCTCCCTTCTGGCGTGAAACACCGTGCCAGAGGTGGCGGGCTGAGTCCCCGGACGAGCACTGCTAGGTGATGGGTGCCCCTGCGGGCTGGGATGGGTGCTGCCCGCTGTGGTCCCAGACAGGGGTGCCCGTCCCCCTTCTCTCCGGGGGACGTGCCCTGGACCTCCGTGTCGGCACGTTCTCCCCAGGGCTGCTGGTCCTCAGGCCAGACACCGGCCGGTCTGAGGGGGACGCGCGCTGCCTCCGTAGGGTTTCCTTGGCCAGAGGCCTTCCCGGGGAGCTCCCGCATCGCTGACACGGGCTCCCCGCGTGGCCTGTCCGCCGCCGGCCCCCCGCACCCGCCTCCCCATCCACCTGGCATGCTTTCGGTCTGTGTCGTTGTGGGACCCGGTGCCTTGGAGCCTGGGGGGCACCAGAGGCCGGGGAGAGCTTTCTCTGGCCTTGGGTTGTGAGCGATGGGTATGCCGTGTGGGGTGTGTCTTCCAGCTGTGTGCCTCGCCCTGGTGTGTGTGCAGGCCCCGGGAGGAAGCTGCCGGGTCGCATCTGGGGTCAGGCTGTGGTGTCCCGGCGGGAACAGGGGTCACGGCCCCGACCTTGGACCCCTCTGCACTCAAGGGGCCTCCGTGATCCCATCTCCTCTAGAACCCTTCGGGGTTTTCGGTATGGCAGGGGGCAAGTTCCATGTCCAAGACGCCCAGGACAAAACCCAGTCCCCTTTGAAAAGAGGTGGGCAGACACCCGGGCACCTCCAGAGTGATCCCCCTCCCAGAAACGTCCAGAACAGGGGAAGGAAGGGAGAGAGAAATCAGCTGAGGCGTGGCGAGGGGCCGGACTGGGGGAGCAATGGGCAGGGAGGGCTTGGGCTCAGGGTCCCCTTCGGGGAAGGAGTTGTTCCACAGCGATGTTCTGGGCTGTTGGGGGCGGTGGGGGGGGGGCGGGTGGGGCGGCGCCGCCGGGGACGGACTTAGGGTTGAGCACGGGTTCCACGGAAAAACGATGCATTTTATTTAAAAGAGATAGGCGAGAGCGTCGAGGGCATGCAAAGCTAGGATGATGGTGAGACCGAAGCAGAGAGAAAGAACCCAGGCGGAGGGGATGAACCGTGGCGGCGGGCCATCGGGGTCGGGGCATGGAACGGAGGGTACCCGTCCAGGGAGCTCTCCCCGCAGGGCGGGGGCCTCTGGATGGGGCTCTGGGAGCCCCGCAGGAGCAGGTGTAGGGGCAGGTGTTGGGACAGGGGCCGGCACAGGAGCTGGGCCTGGTGCAAGAGCTGGGACCGGGGCAGGAGCAGGAGCAAGGGGACGGAAAGGGTCAGCAGGAGCGGCCGCTGCAGCATGCAGGGCTGGAGCTGGGTCAGGGCCAGGAAGAGGAGTGCAGGCAGGGCCAGGGGAAAGGGCAGGAGCAAGGGGCAGGAGCTGGGTGTGGGGCTGGAACAGGTGTCCGGTGGGAACAGGGAGAGGCAGGGGAAGAGACAGTGGCCCTGTGAGGGGCAAAGGGAGGGGCAGCGGTCCTGGCCGAGGCCGGGGAAGCGGCAGGGCCTGGGTGTGGAGCAGCAAGAGGGACCCAGGCAGGAGCAGGAGAAGGGGCAGGAGCAGGGGCAGGACCTGGGTCTCGGGCAGGAGCAGGGGCCCAGGCAGGGAGAGGCGAAGACAGAGGGGCCCTGAGAGGGGCAAGGGAAGGGCCAGTGGTCCTTGGAGGGGCAGGGGAAGGGGGTGGGCAAGCGGCAGGGGCAGGGGCAGGAGCAGGAGGACGGGTGGGGTCTGGAGCAGGAACAGGGACCCAGGGAGGAACACGGGAAGGGGCAGTCTTCCAGGCAGGGAAAGGGGCAGGGGCAGGAAGAGGTGCAGGACATGCGTGTGGGGCAGGAATCGGGGCAGAGGCAATGGCATGGGCATGGGCATGGGCAGGGGCAGGGCCAGGGGCAGGGGCAGGGGCAGGATCCCGGGTAGGAACTGGGCCTGGGGCAGGAAGGAGGGCAGAGGCAGGGGCAGGGGAGTGGCCAGTGGTCCTGGCGGGGTTTGGAGAAGGGGCAGGAGCTGGGTCTGGGGCAGGAGCAGGGTCACAGGCAGGTGAAGGGGTAGGGGTCCTGGCAGGGGCAGAGGCAGGGGCAGGCCAAGGGGCAGGGATCCTGGCAGGGGCAAGGGAAGGGGCCGTGGAAGGGGCTGGAGCTGGGAGAGGTGTCCCGGCGATGGCTGGCGCAGGATCCAGGGCCCGAGCCGGGACTGGGTCAGGATCAGGGGTACAGGCGGGGACAGGGGAGGTGTCCGTGGCCTGGGTCGGGGCAGGCAAAGGGGCAGGATCAGATACACGAGCTGGGTGTGGGGCAAGAAGAAGGGCAGAGGCACGGGCAGGGGAAGGGGCAGCAGCTGTCTCCGTGGCAGGCGAAGGGGCAGGGGCCAGGCAAGGAGAATCAGTCCTTGCAGGGGCTGGGGCAGGGGCTGGGTGTGGGGCAGTAAGAGGGGCGCAGGCCGGGGAAGGGGCCGTGGCCAAGGCCGGGGCAGGGGACGGGGCAGGGGCAGCGGCAGGGTTTGCAGCTGGGTCAGGTGCGGTGGTGCTGGCTGGTGCAGGATGCAGGGCAGGACCTGGGCCTGTGGCAGGATGAGGGGCCCGGGCGGGGACGGGGGAAGGCGCAGGATCCTGAGAGGAGCAGGAGCAGGAGCACGGCCTGGGGCAGGAGCAGGCCGCAGCTCTTCCTGGGCAGCGTCAGGCTCCGCGGGGCCCGGTTCCTGGTCACCTGCTGGCGGCGGGTCCCCGGCTGAGGAGGCGGCAGGCACCGTCTCCCAATCCCCAGCTCCTGCTGATGTCAGGAGGGGCCCGAGCTCCTTGCCAGGAGCAGCTGTGAGAGGAGAGAAGGTCCCGCGCTTGCCTGCCTCTGCATGTGCCTTGGCGCCCCCAGGACCCAGGCGGGGCGTCGCGGAGAGGCCGCAGCCAGGGAAGGAACCCTCAGCGGGATGGCTCCCCGAGGGCAGTGTCCCCGCTGGGTGCTCTGAGCCCAGTCCTTGCTCCTGGCCCCGCACCAGCCTGTGGGGCTTGTCCCTGTGGGCCCAGCACCGACCCGTCCCCGCACACACCCAGGCACCCAGCCCCGCCCCGCCTTCTCACCCTGGGGCTCGGCTTCCGCAGGTGGCCTGGCAGGCTCGGAAGCCTTTCCTGGGCCTGCGGACTCCTGGGTCAGGGAGGAGGTGGTGGCCGCCTGCCTCGTCTCTTCCTCCGTGGCCTTCTGCAAAGACAGGGACCGGTCGCTGGCCCGGAGCCATCCCAGCCCCGCCCGGCCGACCCCACTCTCCTCTTGCCCGGTCCCCCTGCTGCTCCCACATGGGCCCCAGACCTGTGCCTGCCCAGCCCTACCCCCGGTCCCGGGACCCACACCTGCAGGGCTCTGGGGATCGACCCTGGCCAGGAGCTCACATCCCCCACACCTGTCCCACCCAGCCAGCCTTCACCTTGACCGCGACCTGCCCACCGGGCATCTTAGCCCTCATCCACCTGCTCCTGCTCAGGAAGGCCCCACCGCACGTCAGCCCTCCTTCCAGACACATACCTGCACAGGCACGCTCTCAGACACACACACACACACACACACACACACACACACAAAGACACTTACACACACAAGCCCAGCAGTTGAGGGGACCCGTGGCTGCGCCCGTCGATGCGAGCGTGTGGGGCTGGGCGGCCGGCTCTGGCCTCCCGGTGTCACCTTAGTCTCCTTTCGGCCGAAAGGCCAGAGGCGTCGGGCAGCCCTGAAAGGACCTCCAGAGCGCGGAGAAGTGGTAGCCGGGCGCGCTGTCCTCCGTCTCCACCGTCCCGAGTTTGGGAGGCAGCATGCGAACATGGTGTCGGTTGGACGATGTCCAAAGCAACGAGCTGCGCAGGGGGGCGTCCCTGGAATGTGGGTGCCTGGTGACGTGGGTTCCAATTCTGTTGGGCTCTGTGGTCAGGGAAGTGAAGTCACCGCTTCCTGGGGACCCCTGCCCCGACTTCCTCCTCACACCCGAGTCCCCGAGGGCCCCTCCCCCAGCCGCTCCGTGCTCACCCCTCACCCCATGCCGCGTCCAGACAGTGGCCCCCACACATCGGACTTGTTTCGGTGGTGCTGATGGCAGCAGGCCACCGCGCTGAGCCCTGCCCGCATGCAGGGGCCCGTCGGTGTTGGGCATGCACCCGCGTGTGCAATGGGGTGGGGGGCGGTCAGGGAGTCAGCATGGGTCCGGCTCGGGAGATCCTCCCGAGGAGACTCCCAGGTTCCCACTCACAGCTGCGTGTGTGTTCCCGTGGGTCCACGCCCTGTCCGACCCGGGGTGTGCTCAGCGTGTGCGTTTCAGCCACGTGGTCTGTGCCAGGAGGGTTCTCACGGGGATGCCGTGGCAGGAGGCAGTTCCTGGGCAGGAGCGACGGGGTTCTTCAGGAACCTCGAGACCGTCAGCGAGCATCTGTTCCCACGACGGGTCGAGGGACTCATCGTGGGCTGCGCGTGCGTGGGTGTGTCCCTGCGTGGGTGCGGGCGTGCACGGGGCCCGATGGGAACGGGGTTCCGGACCCGGCAGCGGCCAGGGTGTGTGTGGGGTGCTTCGGGGGAGGGGACCGAGCTAGGCCAGGGCCTGGCCATCCCTGCTGAGGGGAAGGTGAGCCAGCCCACACGGAGGACCGGCGGGCAGGAGGAGCCTTGTGGCCACGGGGCCGGCGAGCCCGGGCTGATCCTTCCTTGGCAGGACGCATGTGGGCAGCTCCGGTTCCTGCTCGGAGCCCGGGGGACCCGCGGCCCCCACGGGAGATCGTTTCTTGTGCAGCGGGAGGCCTTGTGCCCTCGGGCTCCGGGCTCCCGGGAGCACAGCTGAGGATGAGCCCATCCTCAGAGCCGCCATCCGCCGTGGGTGCGGGGGTCCTCCCACGCCGTCCCGTCCACATCTTCGTCCTTGTTGTTGGCATAGTCGATGCAGGGAGGGCCGCAGAGGGGGCCGTGGGTGAAGAGCCCGGCCTGGGAAGTGGGGCCCACACTCACGGTGCTGGGGGTTCCTCCTTCCGAGGAAGCCGGGGCAGGACTCCAGGCAGAAGCAGAGGGGGAGCTGGGGCATGGTGGCCGCCCGGTCCCTCACCGGCTGAGCGAGGTCGTGGATACCCCCAGGCCCCTCTGGTCCTTGTTTTGGACCTCAGTCCACAGAGGGTAGCCGCTCGGTCAAGGCAGGATGGCAAGTCCGGTGCAAAGACAGCAAGCGGCCGAGACCCGGCACAGTGGGGTTGTCGGTGGAGACAAGAGGGTGCGGTGGCCAATGCTGGAGAGGGTCTCGGCCTTGGCCTCGGGGCACCGGGGCTGGCGCGGCTCTGCCTTCCGGAGGAGGCCGGCGCAGGCCGCCCGCCCTCGGGCACCTGCCGCCGCGGGAGCACCTGCCCCCTCCTCTCTGCCGAGGGCTCTCTCCTGCGCCAGCCGTGCCTCCTCCCACGCCAGCCAGCGGCTGCCGGCCGTGCACCCCGGGAGCCTGGACATCCCGACGACCACCTTCCCCCGCCAGGGGACCGAGCCCTGTGGGGGGGATGTGGTCTCCCAGTGGGCCCGAGGTCAAGGCACCCCCCCCCGGAGCTCTCTGCCCAGCTTGGGCTCATTGTGCCCTGTCCCCACTCAGCTCCCTGGGCCCAGGTCCTCCTCCGTTGGGGGAGCAGCCTCGGCCCGGGCTCCCCACACTGGGCCCGGGAGCGGCTCGTCCGGACCTCCTGGCCTGGCGCCTCCCTGCCTGGCCTAGGGGCCCCCCGGCTGGCCTCCCGGGCTGGTCTGAGGCGACCCAGCGCCGGCAGGCTCAGGGCACTGCACCGGAGATGTCCGGGGACCCCCGAGCGAGCTCCCAGGCATGGCCCAGCGCACCGGGCTTGTGAGGGGCCCAGCGTTGGAGTCGGGCGTCCGCCACGGGGCACAGGGTGTGTCCTGGTCATGGCAGCCCCACGTGGTGGGTGTGGCCGTGAGGGATCCCAGAAGAGGCAGGAGACAGACACGGGGGTCGACAGGACATTGCTTCCCAAGGAGGACGACGTCAGGCTCAGAGGACCTGCGAGGTCCTTAGGAAAACTCGGAGGCCCTGGGGATGTTGGCTGCGATGCTGTTCCTGGGGCCCAAGAGCGGTGCCCCAAAGCCCCAGTCAACACGGCCCGACGCAGTCTTTGGGGCTTCGGGGGATTGGGGCCGGTGGGCCACGAGGACGCCCAGGGCGTCACGTGGAGGACTCGATGTTTCTGGAGGCAGTGCTAAGCCTCGTTCTCTTCCGCCCTCTGTGCAGCCGGCCCCCGTGTTCCGCAGCGGATTCCAAGTGGCCATCCCGCTGCTCAACCTGAGGACCGGGCCCCGTCAGCGCCCACAGTGACCGTGAGTGCCCCGGGGACAGGGACCATGTGGTTGGGGCTGCTCCCGGATGAAGCCCCAGGGCTCAGTTCCCTGCTGGGACCCCAGAGCCTCTGCTGGGTGAGGGAGGAATGGAGGGAGTCAAGCTGGGGGAGAGGGAGGAAAGGAGGGAGGGAAAGAAGAGGAAGGCCTAGAGGGGGAGGGAGGGCAGGAGGGAGGGAAGGAAGGACTGAGGGACTGAAGGCATGAGGGAGGGAGGCCGTGAAAGCCCAGGAGTGCGGCCCATGCCTCTGGAGTCCTTGGGTGGAGGGAGGTGCGAGGGCATCCCCGGCCAGACCCTGGATGGTGGCTCAGGGCAGGTGCATCTGTCCTCGCCGTCCTGCCCTTCCTCCTCCTGGGCCATCCTGGATGGCCTTCTGCCATCCTGGACCCTGTCCACCTCCTCGTCCACCAATTGTGACTGTTCCCAGGAGCAGGGGGGGCAGGAGGGCTCTCAGGAGGGGCTTCCCGGATCCGGTGCCCCGGAGGAGACTGGGACGGTTAGCTCCAGGACGTTGTCACCTGAGCACTGGGACCGAGGACGGCGTCCACGTCCCTGGGCATGAGCGCTCCCCGACTGCCTCACCCTGCTCTCTCCCTTCTGGCGTGAAACACCGTGCCAGAGGTGGCGGGCTGAGTCCCCGGACGAGCACTGCTAGGTGATGGGTGCCCCTGCGGGCTGGGATGGGTGCTGCCCGCTGTGGTCCCAGACAGGGGTGCCCGTCCCCCTTCTCTCCGGGGGACGTGCCCTGGACCTCCGTGTCGGCACGTTCTCCCCAGGGCTGCTGGTCCTCAGGCCAGACACCGGCCGGTCTGAGGGGGACGCGCGCTGCCTCCGTAGGGTTTCCTTGGCCAGAGGCCTTCCCGGGGAGCTCCCGCATCGCTGACACGGGCTCCCCGCGTGGCCTGTCCGCCGCCGGCCCCCCGCACCCCCCTCCCCATCCACCTGGCATGCTTTCGGTCTGTGTCGTTGTGGGACCCGGTGCCTTGGAGCCTGGGGGGCACCAGAGGCCGGGGAGAGCTTTCTCTGGCCTTGGGTTGTGAGCGATGGGTATGCCGTGTGGGGTGTGTCTTCCAGCTGTGTGCCTCGCCCTGGTGTGTGTGCAGGCCCCGGGAGGAAGCTGCCGGGTCGCATCTGGGGTCAGGCTGTGGTGTCCCGGCGGGAACAGGGGTCACGGCCCCGACCTTGGACCCCTCTGCACTCAAGGGGCCTCCGTGATCCCATCTCCTCTAGAACCCTTCGGGGTTTTCGGTATGGCAGGGGGCAAGTTCCATGTCCAAGACGCCCAGGACAAAACCCAGTCCCCTTTGAAAAGAGGTGGGCAGACACCCGGGCACCTCCAGAGTGATCCCCCTCCCAGAAACGTCCAGAACAGGGGAAGGAAGGGAGAGAGAAATCAGCTGAGGCGTGGCGAGGGGCCGGACTGGGGGAGCAATGGGCAGGGAGGGCTTGGGCTCAGGGTCCCCTTCGGGGAAGGAGTTGTTCCACAGCGATGTTCTGGGCTGTTGGGGGCGGTGGGGGGGGGGGGCGGGTGGGGCGGCGCCGCCGGGGACGGACTTAGGGTTGAGCACGGGTTCCAGGGAAAAACGATGCATTTTATTTAAAAGAGATAGGCGAGAGCGTCGAGGGCATGCAAAGCTAGGATGATGGTGAGACCGAAGCAGAGAGAAAGAACCAGGCGGAGGGGATGAACCGTGGCGGCGGGCCATCGGGGTCGGGGCATGGAACAGAGGGTACCCGTCCAGGGAGCTCTCCCCGCAGGGCGGGGGCCTCTGGATGGGGCTCTGGGAGCCCCGCAGGAGCAGGTGTAGGGGCAGGTGTTGGGACAGGGGCCGGCACAGGAGCTGGGCCTGGTGCAAGAGCTGGGACCGGGGCAGGAGCAGGAGCAAGGGGACGGAAAGGGTCAGCAGGAGCGGCCGCTGCAGCATGCAGGGCTGGAGCTGGGTCAGGGCCAGGAAGAGGAGTGCAGGCAGGGCCAGGGGAAAGGGCAGGAGCAAGGGGCAGGAGCTGGGTGTGGGGCTGGAACAGGTGTCCGGTGGGAACAGGGAGAGGCAGGGGAAGAGACAGTGGCCCTGTGAGGGGCAAAGGGAGGGGCAGCGGTCCTGGCCGAGGCCGGGGAAGCGGCAGGGCCTGGGTGTGGAGCAGCAAGAGGGACCCAGGCAGGAGCAGGAGAAGGGGCAGGAGCAGGGGCAGGACCTGGGTCTCGGGCAGGAGCAGGGGCCCAGGCAGGGAGAGGCGAAGACAGAGGGGCCCTGAGAGGGGCAAGGGAAGGGCCAGTGGTCCTTGGAGGGGCAGGGGAAGGGGGTGGGCAAGCGGCAGGGGCAGGGGCAGGAGCAGGAGGACGGGTGGGGTCTGGAGCAGGAACAGGGACCCAGGGAGGAACACGGGAAGGGGCAGTCTTCCAGGCAGGGAAAGGGGCAGGGGCAGGAAGAGGTGCAGGACATGCGTGTGGGGCAGGAATCGGGGCAGAGGCAATGGCATGGGCATGGGCAGGGGCAGGGCCAGGGGCAGGGGCAGGGGCAGGATCCCGGGTAGGAACTGGGCCTGGGGCAGGAAGGAGGGCAGAGGCAGGGGCAGGGGAGTGGCCAGTGGTCCTGGCGGGGTTTGGAGAAGGGGCAGGAGCTGGGTCTGGGGCAGGAGCAGGGTCACAGGCAGGTGAAGGGGTAGGGGTCCTGGCAGGGGCAGAGGCAGGGGCAGGCCAAGGGGCAGGGATCCTGGCAGGGGCAAGGGAAGGGGCCGTGGAAGGGGCTGGAGCTGGGAGAGGTGTCCCGGCGATGGCTGGCGCAGGATCCAGGGCCCGAGCCGGGACTGGGTCAGGATCAGGGGTACAGGCGGGGACAGGGGAGGTGTCCGTGGCCTGGGTCGGGGCAGGCGAAGGGGCAGGATCAGATACACGAGCTGGGTGTGGGGCAAGAAGAAGGGCAGAGGCACGGGCAGGGAAAGGGGCAGCAGCTGTCTCCGTGGCAGGCGAAGGGGCAGGGGCCAGGCAAGGAGAATCAGTCCTGGCAGGGGAAGGGGCAGCAGCTGTCTCCGTGGCAGGCGAAGGGGCAGGGGCCAGGCAAGGAGAATCAGTCCTTGCAGGGGCTGGGGCAGGGGCTGGGAGTGGGGCAGTAAGAGGGGCGCAGGCCGGGGAAGGGGCCGTGGCCAAGGCCGGGGCAGGGGACGGGGCAGGGGCAGCGGCAGGGTTTGCAGCTGGGTCAGGTGCGGTGGTGCTGGCTGGTGCAGGATGCAGGGCAGGACCTGGGCCTGTGGCAGGATGAGGGGCCCGGGCAGGGACGGGGGAAGGCGCAGGATCCTGAGAGGAGCAGGAGCAGGAGCACGGCCTGGGGCAGGAGCAGGCCGCAGCTCTTCCTGGGCAGCGTCAGGCTCCGCGGGGCCCGGTTCCTGGTCACCTGCTGGCGGCGGGTCCCCGGCTGAGGAGGCGGCAGGCACCATCTCCCAATCCCCAGCTCCTGCTGATGTCAGGAGGGGCCCGAGCTCCTTGCCAGGAGCAGCTGTGAGAGGAGAGAAGGTCCCGCGCTTGCCTGCCTCTGCATGTGCCTTGGCGCCCCCAGGACCCAGGCGGGGCGTCGTGGAGAGGCCGCAGCCAGGGAAGGAACCCTCAGCGGGATGGCTCCCCGAGGGCAGTGTCCCCGCTGGGTGCTCTGAGCCCAGTCCTTGCTCCTGGCCCCGCACCAGCCTGTGGGGCTTGTCCCTGTGGGCCCAGCACCGACCCATCCCCGCACACACCCAGGCACCCAGCCCCGCCCCGCCTTCTCACCCTGGGGCTCGGCTTCCGCAGGTGGCCTGGCAGGCTCGGAAGCCTTTCCTGGGCCTGCGGACTCCTGGGTCAGGGAGGAGGTGGTGGCCGCCTGCCTCGTCTCTTCCTCCGTGGCCTTCTGCAAAGACAGGGACCGGTCGCTGGCCCGGAGCCATCCCAGCCCCGCCCGGCCGACCCCACTCTCCTCTTGCCCGGTCCCCCTGCTGCTCCCACATGGGCCCCAGACCTGTGCCTGCCCAGCCCTACCCCCGGGCCCGGGACCCACACCTGCAGGGCTCTGGGGTTCAACCCTGGCCAGGAGCTCACATCCCCCACACCTGTCCCACCCAGCCAGCCTTCACCTTGACCGCGACCTGCCCACCAGGCATCTTAGCCCTCATCCACCTGCTCCTGCTCAGGAAGGCCCCACCGCACGTGAGCCCTCCTTCCAGACACATACCTGCACAGGCACGCTCTCAGACACACACACACACACACACACACAGACACACACACACACACACACACACACACAAAGACACTTACACACACAAGCCCAGCAGTTGAGGGGACCCGTGGCTGCGCCCGTCGATGCGAGCGTGTGGGGCTGGGCGGCCGGCTCTGGCCTCCCGGTGTCACCTTAGTCTCCTTTCGGCCGAAAGGCCAGAGGCGTCGGGCAGCCCTGAAAGGACCTCCAGAGCGCGGGGAAGTGGTAGCCGGGCGCGCTGTCCTCCGTCTCCACCGTCCCGAGTTTGGGAGGCAGCATGCGAACATGGTGTCGGTTGGACGATGTCCAAAGCAACGAGCTGCGCAGGGGGGCGTCCCTGGAATGTGGGTGCCTGGTGACGTGGGTTCCAATTCTGTTGGGCTCTGTGGTCAGGGAAGTGAGGTCACCGCTTCCTGGGGACCCCTGTCCCGACTTCCTCCTCACACCCGAGTCCCCGAGGGCCCCTCCCCCAGCCGCTCCGTGCTCACCCCTCACCCCATGCCGCGTCCAGACAGTGGCCCCCACACATCGGACTTGTTTCGGTGGTGCTGATGGCAGCAGGCCACCGCGCTGAGCCCTGCCCGCATGCAGGGGCCCGTCGGTGTTGGGCATGCACCCGCGTGTGCAATGGGGTGGGGGGCGGTCAGGGAGTCAGCATGGGTCCGGCTCGGGAGATCCTCCCGAGGAGACTCCCAGGTTCCCACTCACAGCTGCGTGTGTGTTCCCGTGGGTCCACGCCCTGTCCGACCCGGGGTGTGCTCAGCGTGTGCGTTTCAGCCACGTGGTCTGTGCCAGGAGGGTTCTCACGGGGATGCCGTGGCAGGAGGCAGTTCCTGGGCAGGAGCGACGGGGTTCTTCAGGAACCTCGAGACCGTCAGCGAGCATCTGTTCCCACGACGGGTCGAGGGACTCGTCGTGGGCTGCGCGTGCGTGGGTGTGTCCCTGCGTGGGTGCGGGCGTGCACGGGGCCCGATGGGAACGGGGTTCCGGACCCGGCAGCGGCCAGGGTGTGTGTGGGGTGCTTCGGGGGTGGGGACCGAGCTAGGCCAGGGCCTGGCCATCCCTGCTGAGGGGAAGGTGAACCAGCCCACACGGAGGACCGGCGGGCAGGAGGAGCCTTGTGGCCACGGGGCCGGCGAGCCCGGGCTGATCCTTCCTTGGCAGGACGCATGTGGGCAGCTCCGGTTCCTGCTCGGAGCCCGGGGGACCCGCGGCTCCCACGGGAGATCGTTTCTTGTGCAGCGGGAGGCCTTGTGCCCTCGGGCTCCGGGCTCCCGGGAGCACAGCTGAGGATGAGCCCATCCTCGGAGCCGCCATCCGCCGTGGGTGCGGGGGTCCTCCCACGCCGTACCGTCCACTTCTTCGTCCTTGTTGTCGGCATAGTCGATGCAGGGAGGGCGGCAGAGGGGGCCGTGGGTGAAGAGCCCGCCGTGGGAAGAGGGGCCCAAACTCACGGTGCTGGGGGTTCCTCCTTCCGAGGAAGCCGGGGCAGGACTCCAGGCAGAAGCAGAGGGGGAGCTGGGGCATGGTGGCCGCCCGGTCCCTCACCGGCTGAGCGAGGTCGTGGATACCCCCAGGCCCCTCTGGTCCTTGTTTTGGACCTCAGTCCACAGAGGGTAGCCGCTCTGTCAAACAGGATGGAATGTCTTGTGCAAAGACAGCAAACAGCATATTTGACTGTAGTTCATGAAACCAGCTGTGGTCGGCCTACAGCAATAGCCCCGTAGAAGGCGTGAGTAGCACCGTCTCTCTTTTCTTTTAGGAAGGAATCTGAGGGGGTGTGGTTGGGTCCCAGCCTCGGGTCCCTCCACTCCACGGGTCATGGGCTTGCAGCCAGCACCCTGCTCAGCTCCCCGATGACTTATGGGCACTTATAGGAGCCAGGGTTGTGGTGGGCTTCGGTTTCCGAGCTGGAGATCCTGTTAGGAACATCAGTTACTTCAGCACAGGAAACTCCCATCACGCTTGAAGTACATCTGTGGACGACAGAGAAGACCTTTTTTCTTAAAACTGCATTTTATTAGTTTAAAAGAATAAGTATATTTTATGTTTTAAAACAAACTTAGTAACTTGCATCCCCTTAAAAAATAGGATCTGATGGATCCTTCTCCTGTTCACTGTCCTTACCCCCAAGGTGACACTGTCCCCGTCCTCGCCTTTGCAGTGGATGCTGAAATTTGGCATGTGGAGTTCAGACCGCAAGCAGGCGCTTGCGTTTCGGGGTTCAGCTTGAGAGCTCTACACATCATCACTGATGACTTCCATAAAGAAATTGGTTACTGGGATCCCTGGGCGGCTTGAATGGTTAAGGGTCCGACTCTTGGTTTTGGCTTAGTTTGTGACCTCAGGATCATGAGATCGAGCCTCATGTCGGGATCCGCGATCAGTGGGGGAGCCTGCTTGACAGTCTGTCCCTCTCCCTCTGCCCCACCTTACAACACTCACACTCTCTCCAAAAAAGAAAAGAAAAGGAATCTGTTCGAGTGGGCTTCCATTTACCAGACCTTCATTCTGTGCGAGGCACTGAGGAAAATGCTGATGGATGCTCTCGTGACTTTTCCGGCAACCTAGAAGATGATATGTATCATTGTCCCCATTTTACTTCCGAGAAACCAAGGCCCCAGAGGTTCCGGTGACACCCAGGTTCCAAGGTGGGAAGTGGCCAGGCCCAGATGTGGACCCCTCCACACCCACTTCCCTGGCCCTGGAGGGAGAGCCGGTCTGTGCTCACATCTCTTCTCAGGGCTGACGGTTCAGCCAGGGTGTGATTTGGGAACAGTGCTCCTGAGCTGTGGCAAGATCAACACATTCACTTGGGCAGGTGTTTACTGAGCCTGGTGCTCTGGTGGGATAGCTCCCAGTGCTGAACAGTGTCAGGTCTGGCAGGGTGAGTGGACAGATAGGCTGTCACGTGAGTGATCTCCTGGGGTAGGGAGACACTCTTTGACTTGCCAGAGCTGGAGACTTACTGGGGCTTCCAAGAGCGAGTCTGGCCTAAGCCACATGGGCAGCCACTACATGTGAAACAGAGATGGGGCTCTTGACATTCCAGGTGGTCTCTGCCCACTACGTGGGGGCTGCCGAGCCGCAGGTGGACCTCCTGAGCTGCTGTGCTGTCCTCCCGGGGTGTCTGGCCCCCACTCAGGGCTTGCCTGTGTGGTGCTGGGGTCACGGGGCTGAGTTGGCTCCACAGCCTGTTCTGCAGGTGAGCCGCCCGCCCCCGCACCCGGAGCTTCGTGTAGCAGGAGAAGCGCGTTCTCGGAAAGCAGCCTGTCCCACAGTCTGAATCGGAGCGTGTCCTCACACTGCACAAGCCCGTTCTTCCTATAACAGAAGGACCCCAGGGAGTGCCGAGAGACCTGTGCCCAGGTCTTGCGTTCAAGAATTTGGAGCCCCATGTCCCCGTGCCCTGCAGCTTCCTTGTGTGACCAAGCTCTGAACACTTCACCCCCTCTGGCCTTGCTGCTGTTCACAATGAATGTGACAGCCAGCTGCCCAGAGCGTTGGCCCAATGGTTCTGGGTCTGGAGCCTGGGGCCGGGGCCCAGAGGTCTCACGTTGGGGTTCTGGCGTCTCATGTTGGTGTCTGGGGTCAGGAATCAGGGGTTGGGACCCTGGGGTCGGGGTCTGGGATCAAGAGTTGGGTGTTAGGTGTCTGGTGTTGGGGGTCAGGGGTCAGGAATCAGGAGTCTGGCCTCTATTCTTGACCTAGATGCCGGGGTTCATTTGACGTAGTCTTCCAGCTCCCTCTTCCTCTGCATTGTTCCGTGTTTACATCTCATTTTGTCTTCTTTTCCCCTCATTTTGACATACCCTGGATTGCCTTGTTAGATTTTTTAGACTGGTAAAGGTTTAGAACCTGAAAGATTCACCTGATTATTTTCTTTTTGATATAAATTTTCTTTTAGAGCAGATTTTTTTCCCCTTGGACTTTGCCTCTTCATGTGCTCCTTTCATAAGTTTACTGTGGGTGTAGAATTTTTACATTTTGTTTGAGTGTAACTGAAAAATCCCATCCTGATGTGAATAAGCCCATACTTTTGGGCACTTTTCAAGAGCTCACAATAAGAGCTCTTTCTTCAGATGAAGACTTACAGTTTAACAGATGACCTCAATATGAAAAGAGTGATTTAAAAATCTTTCAATGCCTTTTTTTTTTTTTTTAAATTCTCGAAAACCAGGATAAATCCTCGGACAGAATTCTTCGATGGGAAAATTACCATCTAATTTGGCAACAGGAAGAAAGTCCCACACTGACGAAGCCTCAGAGGGAGCCAGGTCTCCTTTCTAACTCCCCAGGGGTCTGCCTCCAGGCTCCTGGGGTGGCCGTGACCTCTTCCGTCTGATCTGTGCCCATCGGAGCCCCACCTTCCTCTGCAGTGCGTGCTGGAGAGCGGTGCCACCAGGAGATGTAGTTCAGACAGGGGGTCCGGTCAGGGAGGGGGCGTGACGGGAATTCTGTTTTGCCCGCTTTGAGTTTGAGGAGACTGCGGACCTCCAGCGAGCGGTCTGCGTGGACAGAGAGGATGTGAGGTATATCCGCACCGGTGGGTGCTGCTGTCCGAGAGGTGATGAGGTCACGAGGTGGGCAAGGTCGCGGGGGATATAGACCCCATGTTCTCCCCGTGGGTCGTCCTCTGCTGCCATCATCAGCTCAGCCGCCTCCGTGCAGTCACCCCTGTGTTGCTCATATGTTCTCTCGCTCCAGACCTGTGGGGCTCCAGGCCGGATACCTGCCCCAAGGCGGTTCAGACCCTGTCCTTGCTCCCCAGGCGGCCATGTGGAGGGGCTGAGGTTAGGCCCTCGTACCCTAACCCAAATCCCACCCACAGTGCAGGGAGAGGCCACTTCACAGGGACACACAGAAGCTTCTTGGAGGAGGAACCAGCTGTGCATGGATGGGGGGAAGCCATGGCAGGGGAGGGGAGGACAGGAGAGCGAGTCACGTCAAGACTGGGGTTCGAGCACTACATGGCACATCCCAGCTGTGTCCCCAGGTTTCCTCCCTCTCTGTCACTCAGCTGGCAAGCCACGGAGCTGGTGACCTGCCCTTCGGCTTCTGCTCTCTATGTGACAGCACTGTTAGAAAACAGAGGAGGCGGGGCTCTCGAGTTCAGAGTGCCTGCAGACCCCCCGGGGGGCTTGTTCAAAAGAGAGGTTTCTACTCACACCCCTCCTCACTGCTCAGGGCTGTGCCGGGATCTGGAGTCGCACCTAGGTGAATCTGATGCCAGGGTCCCCGTTCTTGCTATTGGTTACTATGGTGATAAGATGGGGTTACAATGGCCCGGTTGCCTGGTAGAGGTGGGGTGGGGGTCAGCAGGGCTCTGCCTGGGCCCCACGTCTATTCCCTCAGGAGCCAGAGTCCGAAAGGCTCAGAGTATGTGTGTCCAAGTCTCAGCCTGTCTGTGCCCCAGCACAGCGAAGACTCAACTTCTTATTCTTGTTTGTCCCCCAGCAATGTTTTCAGCCTGATTCCTGGATGGGGGCAAAGAAGAGCATCTCAAAGGTAACGGCAGAGTCTTTGGAGTCAGGGTGGTTCCTTCTAGAAAGATCTAGAACCCAAGTAGAAATACATGTATGTATCCAACTCCAGGTAATTATAGCCAAAGAGATCCTCGGTTCCCAGGGTGACTCCGAGCTCCTCCCTCTTGTGTTTTCTCGAATCTTGACAAAGGACAAGGCAGAGCTCTGACCTCTGTTGGAGTGGATGTGGTCAAAGAGTTAACACGTGGCCCAGCGGGCTGCACGGGGATCCTGGAGGGATGGCACGCATGCTGGTTCCGGCCTCCCTTCAGCTGCTTCAGTGGGGCCAACTGGGGATGGGGAACCCTCTGACCCCACAAGGGCACAGGCAAGGGAAGCCCCGCTGTCCTCTCAGAGCTAATTTCTTCTGGCTGGCTGCCAGCAGGTGAGGCGAGCGCCCCCAGCCAGCACCGCGAGTGAGCCGGCAGGGCTGGGCCCGAGAGCCAAGTCCCGACCCCAGCTCTCCTCCCTCTGTCCTACTGGTTGGATGGACAGGTGGCTCTTGGGGCCGAGCTGCCATGACTGCTCTCTGCAGCAGAGGCGAGGTCCCCCAACTGCAGGGCCAAGGGAGAGCCCACCGCTGAGGTGATGATAGCTTTCTGTCCCTCCTCTCCACTCACTGAGATGGGCCTTCCTTGGCCTTCCAGACGGAGGACGGCTTCCCCACACCTTCTCCGGGAGCCTGCCTCCCCGCCGCCCTTCACAGGGCCTGGCTGGGGTCAGCAGGGATGGGGGCAGGGACATACTCCTCCCCTTCACCTGGGGCGCCTCCCCTTGAGGAACTGTGTTAGCGGTCGCTACTATTCATGAAGTAAGTGACTCAGAGGGCACCTTTCCTCTCTTCAGCCAAGATGACCACCCTGTGGTCCCACAGCAGAAGTTTGAGGCAAAGCTGTCCAGGTGAGGGGCGGGGAGCTGGGATTGCAGGTTTGGGAGGGCCTGGGGGATGTTGCCGGGCTGCTGGGTATTCCAGGGCACCCCCAGGCACCCCAGCTTCTGCCCTCTGGTCTCCGTACCTCCTCCCTGCAGGGAGGGGCTCTCCCCAGGCTGCTGTCCCCCTCTGGTGGGAAGGCCCCTTGGGTGGAGCTGTGCCCCAGCTCCCACACATGGCCAGCGTGTCCAGGGTCCCTCTGTCCTGTGGCAGACTCCTGCTCTACTTGCCTGGCCACACGGCCAAAGCTTTGTCTTACATGGGGAGCTTTTCTCCGCAGGGGCCACGCGTGGGGACCCCTGGAGGAGTCCTGCCTGTCTGGCTCAGCAGCATTTCTCCCAGGACCTGGCCCTGGACTCTGAACACTGTTTTCCCTCAGTGAAAGTGACTGCCACCGAGACACCTGCAGAGTCCCTGAGGTACCCAGGTACCCAGGTACGGGGGACACTTCTTTCGCCTGTTTCTGTGCCTCTTTCCAAGCAAGGGAACAGGTGCCTCCCTCCTCCCCTTCCTCGTCCCTCTGCCCCTCCCAAGGCTGGTTCACAGGGAAGGAAGGACAGGGACCCTGGGATAGGAGGAGAATGAGGGTCAAAGAAAAACAGGGGAAGACGTTCGATGGTGGGAGTCACAGAAGTCTCTTCTTGACCTCATGCTTTGTGGCCGCCCCAGCTCAGGTGTGGCATCTGTGGGGGACTCAGCTGAGGGGAAAACTGGACGGTGTGGTCATCGTGGTCTGGGGGACAAAGGAGGCTGCCGGTGGGTGGGTGGGGTAAGGCGATGAGGTAGATGCCAGCACAGTGTAGGGGTGGATGGGGTGGGAGTGGGCCAGCCCTCATCCTCCCAGCCCGCAGATAAGAGCAGGACCCAGGACTCAGTCACAGTGAGATGGGCCCATGTGAGAACTGAGAGCGCACAGGGAGAGAAGGAGGAGATGTGGGCGTCTAGAACCTCAGCAGTCCTCACAGACCACGAGGGGTGACCCCTTCCTTTGCTGGGGCTTAGCCTCATCAGTGTATCACTGGGAAGCCTGCAGCATCCTTATGGCTGGGTGGGCAGGCGCCATGGAGGTGTGGGTGTGAACAAGGGCAGATGGAGGAGGGGAGGAAGGGAGGAGGGAGAGAGGGAAGAAGGGAGGAGGAAGGGGGTAAGAGGAAGAAGGGCAGATTGGAAGGAAGGGGGTAGGAAGGGAGGCATAAAGGGGGGAGGGAAGGAGGGAGGCAGGACTGCAGGAGGCAGGTGAGGTCCTGTGGCTGGATGCTGGCTCCCAGCAGAGCTTGCCAGCTGGACAGGGAGGACAGCACCTTGCAGCTGTGCTGAAGAGGAGCGCATGCCCCGGGGAACCCAGGAAGCCCTCCTGTGGGGCCAGGGGCGCATGTCACCAGGTGTCGCTCTTTTCCAGGTTGAGGTGCTCTTGGGGTGCAGGGAGTCAGGGGTGGCTTGGGATGCAGGTGAACTCAGTGGGACTTGCAGGGGCCGCTAGGCACATCCCTGCTGGAATTAGCGGCCCCACACCTGAGAGTCACCTGACCCAGAGCTCAGGGTGTGGGACTTTGAGGGTCGGGCAGCCTCCACTGACCGCCCACAGGGGCCAGCCACTGGGCTGGGAGCTGAGCACCCCAGTCCCTCAGCAGCTGCTCTGTCGCCCTGACCCTGTCCCAGACACGCCACCCGAGGCTTTGTGTCCTAGTTGGCCGCAGCGGGTTTACCAGGGGGCCGAGCTGGATCTGAGCCCTCCAGGACTTCAAGGGTGACTGGTTTGCTCTGCAAACCTGCTTGTGTCTCACGAAGCATATCTTCACCTTCACGTGCCGCCGCTCAGGCAGCTTTGCCCTCTGACGCCGGCGGACCGTCCTTGTTCCTTTGGTGGGCAGCCTGCTCTCCTGCCCGGGTGCTCTGCCCGGATCGGGCTGCTTCACAGAGGCCCACGCAGCACAGAGGCCCACGCAGCACTGTGACAAACAACACCGCGGCACGAGAATTCTAACCATGCGGCCAAGTTGCGGAAGTGTCCCGGGAACGTGTGCATGTCGGCCACCGACATCCCCCCCGATGTTCTTTCCTCTCTCTCCCTCATTCTCCCTAGTGTTACTGGCATATAACGGACAGGTCACTTCGTGTACGTGTAGAGGGAACAACACAGTGATTTGACGGACGTGGGTACAGCACGTTAGCTGCCGTCGCCACTGTATGTCTCGTTCCCAGAACTTACCGTCTTCCGTCTGGAAGATGCTACCATGCAGCCCCTCCACCACATCCCAGTCCTGCCATCCTGCCTCTGGTTAGCTGCTCATCTGTTCTCTGTTGCCATGGGTCAGGTTGTCTTAGGTTCCACGTGCGGGTGTGATCGTACCATGTTCCTCTGTCTCTGTCTGACCCACGCCATAGAGCCTAGTGGCCTCAGGTTTCAAGTGTGTTCTACAAACGGCAGGGCTGCTCTCTTTTTCGTGATGGAGTGACGCATGTCTCACGCCTTGTGTGTCCAGTCAGCTGCGGATGGATGCTTCGGTCGTTTCAGTGTCTTGGCTCTTGTAAACAACACTGCAGCGCACGTGGGAGAGATGTCGTCGCTTCGAGATATGGCATTAATCTTCTGTCCCGTGCTTGGGAGTGGGGTTACTGAAGTCCCCAATCAATATGGTATTGCTGCTTATTTCTTTTTGAGTTTTGTGAGTATTTGCTTTATGGGTTTGGGCGTGCCGATGTTGGGTGCATAAGTGTTTACAGTTGTCATTTCTTCTTCAGGGATGGAGCGCTTATCGTCATATAACATTCTTTGTCTTGTTTGATCATTTTTAGTTCAAATCCCACGTTGATGTCAGTATAACTATCCCCCTGTTTTGGGGCCACTGTTTGCTTGAAATTCCTTTCACTTTTTCTTTGCTCTTGCTCTGTGTCTCTAAAGCTAGAGTGAGTCTCTCCCAGAGAGACTCCCAGAATATCATTGGATCTTTTGGAAAAAAGCAATGTATCTTTTCACCACTCAGTGTCTCTCAATTGCAGAATCCTCTTACATTTAAAAACCTTTAATTATTGAGAGGGAAGGACTTACTTTCTCCGGTTTGCTCAGTGTTTTCTCCTTGTGGACCTTTGTTGCTCACCTCTCTTTAGCTTTGACGCCTTTATCATAATCTTTTGTGGGTCTGTGACCGGCGTTGCTGCTGCGGTTGTCGGGTTACATAAAATATCTTCTCCTAATAACCAGCTGATAACGACCTGACTTCAATAGCCTCCATAAGGTCTCTTTTTCATCCTCTCTCCCTCGATGTTCCATGATTGATGCTCCAATTTGTGCACGTTTAAATATTGTGTTTTCATGAACAAATTATTGTGGTTATGATTCGTTTTTATGTTTGTTTTTTAACTTTCGAGCTAGGGCTGCAAGTGCCGTACGCACTGCCGTGACACTCGTGCGTCTGACTTTGACTGAAGCTCACTGTAACCAGCGAGTCGTCTACATGCATCAGTGCACTCACAGGAGGTCATGGAACCCGTTTCTTTCTGCTGGAAGAGTGGGATGCCCTGGGACATTTCTTGTAAGGCATGCCCGGGGCTGACGGACCCCCAGCTTTTGTTTGGGAAAGGCTTTATCTCTCTTTTTCTGAAAAGCGGCTTTGCTGGGGTAGGGTTCTTTCAATACTTTTACTTTTGTTTTTGTTTTTTGGAGAAGGAGAGAGCATAGGAGTGGAAAGGTGGGGCAGAGGGAGAGAATCTTAAGCAGGCTCCTGATGAAGGGCTTGATCCCACAACCCTGAGATCACGACCTGAGTTGAATTCAAGAGTCAGACACCCAACCGACTAAGCCACCCAGGTGCCCCAGTATACTGAATACATCCTCTCACTCTCCCCTGGCCTGCAACGTTTTGTTGAGAAATCTTCCCATAGTCTTAAGAGAGGATTTACCTTATATGTGATGACTTGTTTTTCTCTTGTTACTTTGAACATTTTCTCCTTGACTTTGACTTTTTTAAGTTTATTCATTTTTTTTAGTAATGGCTATACCCGATGTGGGGCTCAAACTCATGACCCCAAGGTCAAGAGTCTCATGGTCTTCCGACTGAGCCAGCCAGGCGCCCTCCTTGTCTTTGACTTTTGGCAATTTAATTCTAATGTATCTCTCTGTAATTCTTTTCAGATTCAGATTATTTGGGGTCCTTTGAGCCTCATGAATCTGGATGTCCCTGGCTCATTTGGGAAGTTTTCAGCCATTATTGCTTTAAATGTATTTTCTGTCCCTTTCTTATTCCCTTTCTTCCCTTTTGGGATTCCCATATTGCATACACTATTTCTTTTCATGATTTACCATAAATCTGTAAGCTTCACGATTAACATTTTATTATGCTGGCATGATCGCTCATCTGCCCACCTGTCATCCTTCTGTCCATCTGTCAGTTCTTACTGCTTTTGATATACACGAAGGTAAATCTGGGACATCAGCAGTGATCATCTACTAGAATTCAAGATGTGTTTATGGCTTTCCTTCTTTCCAAGTAAAATGTATACACAAACGTTTGCTGAGTCTTGGCAAATGCATATAGTTGTGTAACCAGAATCTTTTTCTACCCATATGACATTCCCACCACCCCCCATAAAGTTCCCTCGTGCCCCTTGCAAGCCAATGCGTCCCCCTCATTCCTCCTCCACATAAGTGTTTTGACTGTTTTCCCACTCTTTAAGATGATTTTTGCCTACTGGAATTGTAAAGTGCATACTGCTTTGTGTTGTCTTTTATCACTCAGGATCATCACGTGGGGATTTACTGTGATTTTGCATGAATCAGCAGCTCTGTTTTGTTGCTTAGCATTCTATCACGTGGGTGTACTGTAGTTGGGTAACCCATTTTCCTTTTGCCAGACACCCTGTTTCCAGATTTTGGATATTATGAGTAAATACGGATGGTTGGACAGATCTTTTGTGGATGTACATTATATTTTTCCTTGATTGAACATCCAGGAGTGGAATTGCTCAGTCCTAGGTCAAAATCACGTATAGTTTTGTAAAATATTCCCAATATTTTCGTGTATTGGTCATATGATTTTCCATCCTCATCTGCCATATAGGGAGGTTCTGACCACTCCGCATGCGCCACAGAATTTTGTGATGTGAGTCACCTGTAAACATTTATACGTGGGTCTTTGTTCTGACATATGAGTGGATCTCTGGAGTGGAGTCCTGGAAGTGAAATTGGGGAGAGAATAGACACATTTAAAGCTTTGGTATATTGGTGGCTCTCAGTCAGTAGGGCATTCATCTCTTGATTTCGGATCGGGTCATAATCTAGGGTTGTGGGATCAAGCCCCATATTGGGCTCTGTGCTCAGCAGGGAGTCTGCTCCTCCCACCCCCAAGAACCCTTTCTCAGTAAACAAATAAATAAGGGGTAGAGAAGATGGCAGGGAAGTAGGAGGAGGCGCCCTTTCAACCTGTACCCTAAAGTGAGCTGATTACCTACCAAAGAACTCCTATCACCCATGAAATCAGCCTGAGATCAGAATTATACACGTCTGAATCTCTACAGGAGCAGAAGACACCAGTGGCAGGTAAAGCAGAGTGGGAACATCGGACTGATATCGGAAGATAAACAAAAGGGGGAGGGAGCCACCAGAGGTGACCGATTGGAAAGTAATACCCCAATACAAGAGTGCCCTGCGACTGGGGACCAGCATTAACTTGGAGTCTGGTAGAAAGCACTAAAAAAAAAAGAGCAAAGGATCATGGGGGGTAATAGTGGGAATTGGGGTGATTAGGGACAGGGACATAAGTCCCTGGACCCAGGACAGCCTCCCCTGGCCCAGAACCAGAGAGAGTGCAGTGGAGAAATCAGGTCTTGGTCCCTGAGCCACCAGCACCCGTGAGCTGCCAGTGTGCCCAAGAATGCATGGGGTCCGGCTCCCCTGAGGTGCTGGGAGCCTGGCCAGACAGCAATCCTGAAACGCGCGCCTCCCACACCCTCCCCTGGGAGAGGTGCTCACATGTGCTAGCCTGGAGCTCTGGCATCCGGAAAAACCAGACATTCCCAGCCCAGGACAGCGGGACAATCTCAGTGTGCGATCTCTGCTTGGAACCTCTCTGGCGGTCTGGAGCTGCCTAGACAGCCGCCGCTGCCCCGGTATTGGGTACAATGAGGAGCTCCTGCATCCCCAGGGACAGTGACTCAGAGCCGACTCTGCCAGCAGCTCTGCAGAACATTCTCTGAGAGGGAGGTCTGGGTGCAGTTTGCTCTCCTCTAAAACTCCAAAAACCATCAAAAGCTGTCAAGGCAAGAGAAAAGAGATGAAAGAACATAAGAACCCCAGAGAAGAAAAGCCTGAAGAAAACAGTTTCCTCAGAGCCCACCCCCTTCAGGGGAGCGGGAGGACCTAACTCAGGGAACATCATTGTCTGAAAACCCACGTGGCAGGCCCCTCCCCCAGAAAACCAACCAGGAAGGAAGGAAAAAAAAAAAAGAAGAAGACTACAACAGAACAATCAACACTACTTGATAAATACAACTTCTATTTTTAACTCTTTGCCAATATTCTGCTTCTTTTTTTTAATACATACAGATAATTTTTTAACCTATTTACCATCACACTGAGATGTCCAGTACATCAAATTCCTTAATAACCTTCTAACCTGAACTTTTTGATACATACACCCGTGTTTTTATTCGCTTTTCTATTCTTTTTTAATTTTAACTTAGTTTAGTCTAGTTTATTCTTTTTTAATTTTTATTTTCTACTATACATATAGAGTTAAACTTCAAGGTAATCCCCTTTCCCCAATCAATGCTACCCCTATAGGCAAACCAGTTTCTAATCCCCCTGGAACTTAGGAAAGATGAGTCCCTTAACAAAACCATCAAGATACATCCAGGAAGAATCAAAATAACCTTCCTTGCCCACACTGAGAATTTAAAACCACTCTCCTAATTTTTCCTTCTGCCAGTGTTTCTGTGAATTTGTGTTTGTCCTGATAGAATATAAATCTTATACTTGGGGTTCTTTCTGATGAGGGTATTCCCTTTTTTTGCTTACATATATATATTTTTTTCTCTTCTCATATACATTTATCAGTCTTTTCGTTTGTCTGTTTTTGTTTGTATACCTCATAAATCTTACCTTGGGGCCCATTTGGGCTGAGCCTTCCCTTTTATCTTCCCTTTTTTCCCTGTATCTCTCTCTCTCTTTTTTTTTTTCCTTTTTCCTTTTCCTTTTTTTTTCTTCCTTCTTCTCTATTTCTTTTTCTTTTCTTTTTTCTCTTATTTGGGTGGGGTACCCTGATTGCACAGAAGTGTTCCAGGGTGCACCTTGACTGCACCACAGTCGATACATCCAGCTGCATCCTTTCAGTCATCTCTTCCCAAAATGACTAGGAGGATGAATGCCCAACAGAGGAAAAATACAGAGGATGGACCTTCTGCAACAGGGCTAATGGCAATCGACATAGACAATATGTCGGAAAAGGTATTCAGGCTAACAATTATCCAGGCAATAGCTAGGTTGGAGAAAATCATGGATGACCAAACAGAATTGATTAGGACAGAACTGAAAGCCAACAGGGATGATGTTCACAATGCTCTCAATGAGTTCCAATCTAATCTAAATTCTCTAAAAGTTAGGGTAACTGAGACAGAAGATAGAATTAGTGATCTGGAGGACAAACAGATAGAGAGAAAGGATCAGGAGGAAGCCTGGGACAAACAGCTCAGAAGCCACAAAAACAGAATCAGGGAACTAAATGATGCCATGAAACGTTCCAACGTCAGAATTATTGGAATCCCTGAAGGGGAGGAAAAAGAAAGAAGTCTAGGAGATATAGTGGAAGAAGTTGTCTATGAAAATTTTCCCAATCTCACAAATGGAAACAACATTCATGTACTAGAGGCAGAGAGATTTCCCCCCAAGATTTTAGATTCTCGAAAGTACTCGTGAAACCTTATAGTTAAAATGAGGAATTATGTTTCAAGACAGACCCTCTTAAAATTAGGACAAAGAAGCGCCTTACATACAGAGGAAAGCCCATTAGAATAATTTCAGACCTGTCCACAGAGACCTGGCAAGCCAGGATGGGCTGGCAAAATATATTCAGAGTACTAAATGAGAACATGCAGCCAAGAATACTCTATCCAGCAAGATTGATGTTTAAAATGGATGGAGAGATAAAGAGTTTCCAAGACCGGCAAGGCTTAAATGACTATGCAACCACCAAGCCAACAGTGCAGGAAATATTAAGGGGGTCCTATAAAAGAGAAAAAATCCGAAGAATATCATTGAACAGAAATATAGAAACAATCCACAGACAGAAAGACTTCAAAGCTAACACGATGTCAATAAAAACCTATCTCTCAATAATCACTCTCAATGTAAATGGCCTAAATGTGCCCATAAAACAACATGGGGTTGCAGATTGGCTAAAACAACAGGACTCATCCATATGTTGTCTACAAGAGACCCATTTTGAACCTAAGGATACACCCAGACTTAACGTGAAGGGATGGAGAAGCACTTTTCATGCCAGTGGGCCTCAAAAGAAGGCTGGGGTAGCGATTCTCATATCAGATAAATTAGATTTTAAACTAAAGACTGTAGTCAGAGATACAGAAGGACACTACATAATTCTTAAAGGGACTATCCACCAAGATGACCTAACAATTGTAAATATCTATGCCCCCAATATGGGAGCACCGAATTACATAAGAAAACTATTAATCAAGATAAAGAGTCATATTGATATGAATACAGTTATAGTAGGAGACCTTAATACTCCTCTCTCAGTAATACACAGATCATCGAAGCAGAAGATTAATAAAGAAATAAGAGCATTGAATGAAACATTGGACCAGGTGGACCTCATAGTATACAGAACACTCCACCCTAAAACAACAGAATACTCATTCTTCTCAAGTGCACATGGAACCTTCTCCAGAATAGACCACACACTGGGTCACAAAGCAGGACTCAACCAATACCAAAAGACTGACATTATTTCCTGCATATTCTCAGATCACAATGCTTTGAAACTGGAACTCAATCACAGGAAAAGTTCAGAAGGAACTCAAACACCTGGAAGCTAAAGACCACCTTGCTTAAGAATGCTTGGATCAACCAGGTGATCAAAGATGAACTTAAACAATTCATGGAAACCAATGAGAATGAAGACACTTTGGACCTAAACCTATGGGATACAGCAAAGGCTGTTCTAAGGGGGAAATACATAGCCATCCAAGCCTCCCTCAAAAAAATTGAAAAATCCAGACTACACCAGCTGTCTCTACACCTTAAAGAACTCAAGAATCAACAACAAATTAAACCAACTCCACAAGCAAGAAGGGAAATAATCAAGATTAGAGCAGAGATCAATGAGGTAGAAACGAGAGATACACTAGAACGTATCAATGAAACTAGAAGCTGGTTTTTTAAAAGAATCAATAAGATCGATAAATCATTGGCCACACTAATCCAAAAGAAAAGAGAGAAAGCCCGAATTAATACAGTTATGAGTGAAAAGGGAGAGATCACAACTAACACCAAGGAAATAGAAACAATCATCAGAAATTATTACCAACAGTTATATGCCAATAAACTAAGCAACCTAGATGAAATAGTTGCATTCCCGGAAAACTGTAAATTCCCAAAATTGAACCAGGAAGAAATTGACAACCTGAATAGACCAATATCTAGTAATGAGACTGAAGCAGTGATCAAAATCTCCCAAAAATCAAGAGCCCAGGATCTGACGGATTCCCTGGGAATTCTACCAAATTTTAAAGAAGAAATAACAGCAATTCTTCTAAAGCTGTTCCAAAAAATTGAAGCAGAAGTCAAACTTCCAGACTCTTTTTATGAAGCCAGCATTACCCTGATCCCCAAACCAGGCAAAGACCCTACCAAAAAGGAGAATTTCAGACCCATATCACTGATGAATACGGATGCAAAGATTCTCAACAAGATTCTAGCAAACAGGATCCAGCAACACATTAAAAAGATTATCCACCATGACAAGGTGGGATTCATCCCTGGGTTACAAGGTTGGTTCAACATTCACATATCAATCAGTGTGATAGAACAAATCAATAAGAGAAGAGAGAAGAACCACATGGTCCTCTCAATTGATGCAGAAAAAGCATTTGACAAAATCCAGCATCCGTTCCTGATGAAAACGCTTCAAAGTATAGGGATAGAGGGAACATTCCTGAACTTCATAAAATCTATCTATGGAAGACCCACAGCAAATAACATCCTCAATGGGAAAAAATTTGCAGCCTTCCCATTGAGATCGGGAACTCGACAAGGATGCCCACTCTCACCACTCTTGTTCAACATAGTATTAGAAGTCCTAGCAACGGCAATCAGAAAACAAAGAGAAATAAAAGGTATCCAAATTGACAGTGAAGAAGTCAAACTCTCTCTCTTCGCAGATGACATGATTCTTTATATGGAAAACCCCACAGACTCCACCCCCAAACTACTAGAACTCATACAGCAATTCAGTAACGTGGCAGGATACAAAGTCAATGGACAGAAATCAGTGGTTTTCTTATACACTAACAATGAAAATACAGAAAGGGAAATTAGAGAATCGATTCCATTTACTATAGCACCAAGAAACATAAGATACCTGGGAATAAACCTAACCAAAGAGGTAAAGGACCTGTACTCGAGGAACTACAGAACACTCATGAAAGACATTGAAGAAGACACAAAAAGATGGAAGACTGTTCCATGCTCTTGGATTGGAAGAATAAACATTGTTAAAATGTCTATACTGCCTAGAGCAATCTATACTTTTAATGCCATTCTGAGCAAAATTCCACCGATATTTTTCAAAGAGCTAGAGCAAATAATCCTAAAATTTGTATGGAGTCAGAAGAGACCCCGAATTGCTAAGGAAATGTTGAAAAACAAAAACAAACCTGGCGGCATCACGTTACCCGATTTCAAGCTTTACTACAAAGCTGTGATCACCAAGACAGCGTGGTACTGGCATAAAAACAGACACATAGACCAGTGGAACAGAGTGGAGAGCCCAGATATGGACCCTCAACTCTATGGTCAAATAATCTTCGACAAAACAGGAAAAAATATTCAATGGAAAAAAGACAGTCTCTTCAATAAATGGTGCTGGGAAAACTGGACAGCGATATGTAGAAGAATGAAACTCGACCATTCTCTTACACCGTACACAAAGATAAACTCGAAATGGATAAAAGACCTCAATGTGAGACAGGAATCTATCAGAATCCTAGAGGAGAACATAGGCAGGAACCTCTTCGATATCAGCCACAGCAACTTCTTTCAAGATATGTCTCCAAAGGCAAAGGAAACAAAAGCAAAAATGAACGTTTGGGTCTTCATCAAGATCAAAAGCTTCTGCACAGCAAAGGACACAGTCAACAAAACAAAGAGGCAACCCACGGAATGGGAGAAGATATTTGCAAATGACAGTACAGACAAAAGGTTGATATCCAGGATCTATAAAGAACTTCTCAAACTCAACACACACACAACAGATAATCATATCAAAAAATGGGCAGAAGATATGAACAGACACTTCTCCAATGAAAACATACAAATGGCTATCAGACACATGAAAAAATGTTCATCATCACTAGCCATCAGGGAGATTCAAATTAAAACCACATTGAGATACTACCTGACACCAGTTAGAATGGCCAAAATTAGCAAGACAGGAAACAACGTGTGTTGGAGAGGATGTGGAGAAAGGGGAACCCTCTTACACTGTTGGTGGGAATGCAAGTTAGTGCAGCCACTTTGGAGAACAGTGTGGAGATTCCTCAAGAAATTAAAAATGGAGCTTCCCTATGACCCTGCAATTGCACTGCTGGGTATTTACCCCAAAGATACAGATGTAGTGAAAAAAGGGCCATTTGTACCCCAATATTTATTGCAGCAATGGCTACGGTCGCCAAACTGTGGAAAGAACCAAGATGCCCTTCAATGGATGAATGGATAAGGAAGATGTGGTCCATATACACGATGGAGTATTATGCCTCCATCAGAAAGGACGAATACCCAACTTTTGTAGCAATATGGACGGGACTGGAAGAAATTATGATGAGTGAAATAAGTCAAGCAGAGAGAGTCAAGTATCATATGGTCTCACTTATTTGTGGAGCATAACAAATAACATGGAGGACATGGGGAGATGGAGAGTAGAGGGAGTTGAGGGAAACTGGAAGGGGAGATGAACCGTGAGAGACTATGGACTCTGAAAAACAACCAGAGGGTTATGAAGGGGCAGCAGGGGGGTGGGGTGGGGTGGGAGGTTGAGGAACCAGGTGGTGGGTAATAGGGACGGCACGTACTGCATGGAGCACTGGGTGTGATGCCAAAACAATGAACACTGTTATGCTGTAAATAAACAAATAAAAATAAATAAATAAAAAGAATAAATGGTTCTCCAACCCTCATGTTGAATATGGAAGAGTATTTTTTCTAAAATTAGTCTCTTGTACAGACCACATTGAAGGGTCTTCTTGTTTCCTTTTGGTTTGTTTCATTCCATTCTGATACCCTATGCTTCTGGTAGAAGCATTTTGTCTTTTTACCTTCTGAATAATTATTGAAAGCTATTATGTTAGTGCCATTTAGAACGTGAAATGTCACTGTTTCTTTACCTCATCTGTGTACTCTTTTTACTTTTCTTTCTTTCCTTTTTTTTTTTTTTTTTTGAATTTGGGCTCCCTCTCTCTCTACTCAAAGGATCCCCTTTAATATTTCTTGCAGGGAGAGTTTATTGTTCAGAAATTCCTTTCTTTTTTTGTTTGTCCTAGACACTCTCTACCTCTCCCTTCACTCCGAATGATAGCCTTGGGGTATACACTATTTGTGACTGCATATTCTTTATCCTCATATAGCACATTGAGTATATCCTACCTGTCCTTCCTGCCCTGATAAGTCTCTGTGGACCGGTCTGCTGCCAGCCTCATGTACCTACCCTTGGAGGTGAAGGACGTCTTGTTCCAAGCTTCTTTGAGGATTTTCTATTTGTCTTTGATTTTCAAACTTCAGGATTATATTTCTATGTGTTGACTAATTTTTACTGATTTTGAGGGGTATTCTCTGTGCCTCCTCGACTTGAATGCCAGTATCCTTCCCCAGATTAGGGAATTTCTCAGATATCTATAATTTGTTGAATTAAACCTTCTACCCCTTCCTCCTGGCCCTCAGCTTCTGGGATCCCTCTAATACGGATATCATTTCCTTTCATGGAATTCCCAAGCACTCAAAGTCTCCCTTCATGATCCAATAGCTTTGTTTCTCTCATTTTTTCAGCATTTTAATTTTTCCATCCTTTAATCTTCTATGTCACTGATACATACTTCTCCCTCATTCATCGCCTTTGGATAGCCTCCACTTGAATTATATCTCAGTAATAGCACTTTCAAAATGGACCTGAGTATTCGTTCTTTTATGTCTATAGTAAGGGATGCTCTAGGGCCTAGTATGCTTGTATCCAGCCCAGTTACTATCTTTATAATCATTGTTTTCAATTCTAGTGCAGAGACTTTATATATATTCATATTGTTTCAATCCCTGTGAGTGAGTTCATTATTTTGAGGTGAATTGTCCATCTCCTCATTTTGCCCAGAAAGTAATTATGAAAGCAAAAGCAGCCTTAAAGATGGAAGGGAGCAGAAAAATCAAGAATAAAAAAAAAATGGAAACAAAAACAAACAACAAAAGAATACAAAAAACAAGACTCAGTATGTGTTTGGAACTGTTCATTAAAAGAACCAAGATGCCAAAATAAAGAGAAAAGAAAAAAAAAAGAAGGAAGAAAAAAAAATCTTACAAATATAAAACAATTTAATGAAAAGGGGTAGAAAAAATATACATGTACATAACTTATTGGTAAAAATAAACATGAAAAATATTAAAAAGTTTAAATATAAAAAAAGCACTAAAGAATGCCAATAGATCTTGTGAGATGAACTTACTGCATCAGTTGACAGGACCTTGTGATTCTTTGCTCTTCTCTTAATGATTTGTCTATAATATTGATTTATTTGAAAATGTGGAACTGCCCTTGTGTCCCAGGGTTAAATCCCAAGGGGTCATGGTGGATAATGTTGTTTTTGTTTTTGTTTTTATTTATTTTATTTATTTTCTTTTATTTTGTTTCAGCGTAACAGTATTCATTGTTTTAGTACCACACCCAGTGCTCCATGCAATACGTGCTCTCCTTAATACCCACCTCTTTGTTCACCCAACCTCCCGCCCCCTTCAAGACCCTCAGGTTGTTTTTCAGAGTCCATAGTCTCTCATGGATCATCTCCCCTTCCAATTTCCCTCAGCTCCCTTCTCCTCTCCATCTCCCCATGGCCTCCATGTTATTTGTTATGCTCCACAAATAAGTGAAACCATATGATACTTGACTCTCTCTGCTTGACTTATTTCACTCAGCATAATCTCTTCCAGTCCCACCCATGTTGCTACAAAAGTTGAGTATTCATCCTTTCTGATGGAGGCATAATACTCCATCGTGTATATGGACCACATATTCCTTATCCATTCGTCCATTGATGGGCATCTATGTTCTTTCAACAGTTTGGCGATTGTGACCATTGCTGCTATAAATATTGGGGTACAAATGGCCCTTCTTTTCACTACATCTGTATCTTTGGGTAAATACCCAGCAGTGCAATGGCAGGGTCATAGGGAAGCTCCATTTTTAATTTCTTGAGGAATCTCCACACTGTTCTCCAAAGTGGCTGCACCAACTTGCATTCCCACCCACAGTGGAAGAGGGTTCCCCTTTCTCCACATCCTCTCCAACACATGTTATTTCCTGTCTTGCTAATTTGGGCCATTCTAACTGGTATAAGGTGGTGTCTCAAAGTGATTTTAATTTGAATCTCCCTGAGGGCTAATGATGATGAACATTTTTTCATGTGTCTGATAGCCATCTGTATGTCTTCATTGGAGAAGTATCTGTTCATATCATCTTCCCATTATCTGATACGATTATCTGTTTCATGCGTGCTGAGATTGAGGAGCTCTTTATAGATCCTGGATATGAATCTTTTCTCTGTACTGTCATTTTCAAATATCTTCTCCCATTCCGTGGGCTGCATCTTTGTTTTCTTCACTGTTTCCTTTGATGAGCAGAAGCTTTTGATCTTGAGGAAGTCCCAAAAGTTCATTTTCACTTTTGTTTCCTTTGCCTTTGGAGACATATCTTGAAAGAAGTTGCTGTGGCTGATATCAAAAAGGTTACTTCCTATGTTCTCCTCTAAGATTCTGATGGATTCCTGTCTCACGTGGAGGTCTTTTATCCATTTCGAGTTTATCTCTCTGTATGGTGGAAGAGAATGGTCGAGTATCATTCTTCTACATGTAGCTGTCCAGTTTTCCCAGCACCACTGATTGAAGATACTGTCTTTTTTCCACTGTATATTTTTTCCTGTTTTGTCGAAGATTATTTGACCATAGAGTTGAGGGTCCATATCTGGGCTCTCTACTGAGTCCCACTGGTTTATGTGTCTGTTTTTATGCCAGTACCATGCTGTCTTGGTGATCACAACTTTGTAGTAAAGCTTAAAATCAGGTAGCATGATGCCGCCAGTTTTATTTTTGTTTTTCAACATTCCCTTAGTTGATTCAGGGTCTCTTCTGATTCCATACAAATTTTAGGATTAATTGCTCCAGCTCTTTGAAAAAGACCAGAGTAATTTTGATTGGAATGGCATTAAAAGTGTAGATTGTTCTAAGCAGTATAGACATTTTAACAATGTTTACTCTTCTGATCCAAGAGCATGGAACAGTCTTCCATCTTTTTGTGTCTTCTTCAATTCTTTTCATGAGTGTTCTGTAGTTCCTCGAGTACAGATCCTTTACCTCGTTCGTTAGGTTTATTCCCATGTATCTTATGGTTCTTGGTGATAGAGTAAATGGAATCGATTCTCTAATGTCCCTTTCTGTATTTTCATTGTTAGTGTATAAGAAAGACACTGATTTATGTACATTGACTTTGTATCCTGCCATGTTACTGAATTAGTTCTAGTAGTTTTGGGGTCGAGTTTTTTGTGTGTTCCATATAAAGAGTGATTTCATCTGTGAAGAGAGGGAGTTTGACTTCTTCATTGCCAATTTGGATACTTTTATTTCTCTTTGTTGTCTGATTGCAGTTGCTAGGACTTTTAATACTATGTTGAACAAGAGTGGTGAGTGTGGGCATCCTTATCATAGTCGTGATCTCAACGGGAAGGCTGTGATCCTTTTCCCAATGAGGATGATATTTGCTGTGGGTCTTTCATAGATAGGTTTTATGAAGTTCAGGAATGTTCCCTCTATCCCTATACTTTGAGAAGTTTTTATCAGGAATGGACGCTGGATTTTGTCAAGTGCTTTATCTGCATCAATTGAGAAGACCATGTGGTTCCTCTTTCTTCTCTTATTGATTTGTTCTATCACATTGATTGATATGCGAATGTTGAACCATCCTTGTAACCCAGGGATGAATCCCACCTGGTCATGGTGGATAATCTTTTTAACGTGCTGCTGGATCCTGTTTGCTAGGATCTTGTTGAGAATCTTAGCATCCATATTCATCAGTGATATGGGTCTGAAATTCTCCTTTTTGGTAGGGTCTTTGCCTGGTTTGGGGATCTGGGTAATGCTGGCTTAATAAAAAGAGTCTGGAAGTTTTCCTTCTGCTTCAATTTTTTTGGAACAGCTTCAGGAGAATTGGTGTTATTTCTTCTTTGCAAGTTTGATAGAATACCCCAGGGAATCCATCAAGTACTGGGCTATTCTGTTTTGGGAGATTTTTGATCGCTGCTTCAATCTTGTTACTAGATATCGGTCTACTCAGGTTGTCAGTTTCATCCTGGTTCGATTTTGGGAGTTTATAGTTTTCCAGGAATGCATCCATTTCATCTAGGTTGCTTAGCTTATTGGCATATAACTGTTGATAATAACTTCTGATGATTGTTTCTACTTCCTTGGTGTTAGTTGTGATCTGTCCCTTTTCATTCGTAATTTTATTAATTTGTGCTTTCTCTCTTTTGGATTAGTGTGGCCAATTGTTTATCAATCTTATTGATTCTTTCCGAAAACCAGCTTCTAGTTTCATAGATATGGTCTATTACATCTCTAGTTCCTACCTCATTGATCTCTGCTCTAATCTTTTTTTTTTTCTTTCATTTCTTTTTTTTTTCCATTTTATTTATTTTTTCAGCGTAACAGTATTCATTCTTTTTGCACAACACCCAGTGCTCCATGCAAAACGTGCCCTCCCCATTACCCACCACCTGTTCCCCCAACCTCCCACCCCTGACCGTTCAAAACCCTCAGGTTGTTTTTCAGAGTCCATAGTCTCTTATGGTTCGCCTCCCCTCCCCAATGTCCATAGCCCGCTCCCCCTCTCCCAATCCCACCTCCCCCCAGCAACCCCCAGTTTGTTTTGTGAGATTAAGAGTCATTTATGGTTTGTCTCCCTCCCAATCCCATCTTGTTTCATTTATTCTTGATTACTTCCCTTCATGTGTTTGGAGTTGGTTTGATTTGTTGTTGATTCTCCAGTACTTTAAGTTGTAGAGACAGCTGGTGTATTCTGGATTTTTCAATTTTTTGAGGGAGGCTAAAATGGCTATGTATTTCCCCCTTAGAACTGCCTTTGCTGTATCCCATAGGTTTTGGACCGAGGTGTCTTCATTCTCATTGGTTGCCATGAATGTTTAAGTTCATCTTTGATCTCCTGGTTGATCCAGAGACACCACAGCCCCGTGCCCCTCCCCGATCTCCTGGTTGATCCAAGCATTCTTAAGCAAAGTTTCATTCAATTCTCTTATTTCTTTATTGATTTTCTGCTTCAATGATCTGTCTACTACTGAGAGAGGCATGTTAAGATCTCCTACTATTAATGTATTCATATCAATATGACTCTTTTTCTTGATTAATAGTTTTCTTATCTAATTGGATGCTCCCATATTGTAGGTATAGGTATTTACAATTGTTAGATCAACTTGGTGGATATTCCCTTTAAGAATGATGTAGTGTCCTTCTGTATCTCTGACTACAGTCTTTAGTTTAAAATCTAATTTATCTGATATGAGAATCGCTACCATAGCCTTCTTTTGAGGCCCATTGGCATGAAAGATGCTTCTCCTTCTCTTCACTTTCAGTCTGGGTGTATCTTTAGGTTCAAAATGGGTTTCTTGTAGACAACATATGGATGGGTCCTGCGTTTTATCCAATCTGCAAACTTGTGTCATTTTATGGGGTGCATTTAAGTCATTCACATTGAGAGTGATTATTGATAGATAAGTTTCTATTGACATTGTGTTACCTTTGAAATCTTTCTGTCTGTAGATTGTCTCTATATTTCTGTTCAATGATATTCTTAGGATTTTTTTCTCTTTTATAGGACCCCCCTTAGTATTTCCTGCAGTGTCGCCTTGGTGGTTACATAGTCTTTAAGCCTTGCAGGTCTTGGAAACTCTTTATCTCTTCATCCATTTTGAATGACAGTTTTGCTGGATAAAGTGTTCTTGGCTGCATGTTATTCTCATTTAGTGCTCTGAATATATTTTGCCAGCCCTTCCTGGCTTGCCAGGTCTCTGTGGACAGGTCTGACATTAATCTGATGGGCTTTCCTCTGTATGTAAGGAGCTTCTTTGTCCTAGCTGCTTTCAAGAGGGTCTGCCTAGAGTTATAATTCTTCATTCTAAGGGGTCGTGAGGACTTTCCAGAATCTAAAATCTTGGGGGGAAACCGTTCTGCCTCTAGTACATGAACGCTCTTTCCATTCATGAGATTGGGAAAAATTTCATAGACAAATTCTTCCACCACATCTTCTAGACTTCTTTCTTTCTCCTCCCCTTCAGGGATTCCAATAATTCTGACATTAGAACATTTCATGGCATCATTTATTCCCCTGATTCTGTTTTTGTGGCTTCTGAGCTGTTTGTTCCAGGCTTCCTCCTGATCCTTTCTCTCTATTTGTTTGTCCTCCAGATCACTATTTTTATCTTCTGTCTTGGTTACCCTAGCTTTCAGAGAATTTAGATTGGATTGGAACTCATTGAGAGCATTTTGAACATCATCCTTGGTGGCTTTCAGTTCTGCCCTAACTTTGTGAACATCATCCCTGGTGGCTTGGAGTTCTGCCCTAATCAATTCCGTTTGGTCATCCATGTATTTCTCCAACTGAGCTATTGCCTGGATAATTGTTAGTCTGAATTCCTTTTCTGACATATTGTCTATGTCGATAGCCATTAGCTCTGTTGCAGAAGACCCATCCTCTGTATTTTTCTTCTGTTGGGCATTCCTCCTCCTAGTCATTTTGGTGAGAGATGACTGAACATATGTCGCTGGATGTATCAAATGTGGTGCAGTCAAGGTTCACCCTGAAATGCTTCTGAGCAATCAGGATTCCCCACCCAATCGATATAAAAAAGAAAGGAGAAAAAAAATGAAGGTAGAGAGAGAGTGAGAGAGAGAGACAGCAAAAAAAGGAAGATAAAAGAGAAGACTCAGCCCAAATGGGCCCCAAGGTAAAATTTATGAAGTATACAAACAAAAGTAGAAAAACAAAAAGACTGAAAAAAGTATAGTACAAGAGAGGGGAGTAGTCAATATGGCGGACAAGTAGCAGGCTGAGACTACATCAGGTAGCAGGAGATCAGCTCGATAGCTTATCTAAACATTGCAAACACCTACAAATCCAATGGGAGATCAAAGAGAAGAAGAACAGCAATTCTAGAAACAGAAAATCAACCACTTTTGGAAAGGTAGGACTGGCGGAGAAGTGAATCTAAAATGACGGGAAGATAGACCACGGGGGGAGGGGCCGGCTCCCGACAAGCAGCAGAGCAATGGAGCACAAAATCAGGACTTTTAAAAGTCTGTTGCACTGAGGGACTTTGCTCCAGAGGCTAAACCGGGGTGAAGCCCACGTGGGGTCAGCATGGCCCCAGATCCTGCAGGGTCACAGAAGGATCGGGGGTGTCGGAGTGTCGCAGAGCTTGCAGGTGTTAGAACAGAGAAGCCGGCTACAGAGACAGAGCCTAGGACTGAACTCTCAGCTCGGGGTTACCTTGAACTGGTCACGGGCTGGGTGAGCTCGGAGCGCGGCTGGAGGCTGGGGATACGGGAGTGATTGGGCGCTGTCCTCTGGGGGCTCACCAAGGAGTGGGGCCCCGGGCTCTTGGCTCCTCCGGGCCAGAGACTAGGAGGACACCATTTTTATTCCCATCCTCTGGAACTCGACGGAAAACATTCAGGGAACAGAAGCTCCAAAAAGCGAACCCGAGCCGATTACTTAGTCCGGCCCCGGTAAGGGTGGTACAATTCCGCCTTGGGCAAAGACACTTGAGAGTCACTACAACAGGCCCCTCCCCCAGAAGATCAACAAAATATCCAGCCAGGTCGAAGTTCATCTATCAAGGAAAGCAGGTTCAATACCTAAGACAGCAGTGGAATTCCAGAGGAGGAGAAAGCAAAGCAGGGAACTCATGGCTTTCTCCCCATGATTCTTTAGTCTTGTGGTTAATTCAATTTTTTTTTCAATTTTTTTCTTTCTTTTTTCTTCTTCTGCTAAATTTTTTAAAACTTTTACCCTTTTCTTTTTTAACATTTTTTGACTAGTTTATCTAAAAAATATATTTTTTCTTTCCTTTTTTATATTTTTTCTTGATTTGTTTTATTTTTTTAATTTTTTTCTTTTTTTTCTGAACCTCTTTTTATTCCCCCTCCCCACAATTTGGGGTCTCTTCTGATTTGGTTAAGTGCATTTTTCTGGGGTCGTTGCCACCCTTTTAGTATTTTATTTGATCCTTCATATCCTCTTATCTGGACAAAATGACAAGGCGGAAAAAATCACCACAAATGAAAGAACAAGAGACAGTACCGAAGGCTAGGGATCTAATCAACACAGACATTGGTAATATGTTAGATCAAGAGTTCAGAATGATGATTCTGAAGGTCTAGCCAGGCTCGAAAAAGGCATGGAAGTTATTAGAGAAACCATCTCTGGAGAGATAAAAGCCCTTTCTGGAGAAATTAAAGAACTAAAATCTAACCAACTTGAAATCAAAAAAGCTATTAATGAGGTGCAATAAAAAATGGAGGCTCTCACTGCTAGGATAAATGAGGCAGAAGAAAGAATTAGTGATCTAGAAGACCAAATGACAGAGAATAAAGAAGCCGAGCAAAAGAGGGACAAATAGCTACTGGACCATGAGGGGAGAATTTGAGAGATAAGTGACACCATAAGACAAAAAAACATTAAATAATTGGGATTCCAGAAGAAGAAGAAAGAGAGAGAGGAGCAGAAAGTCTATTGGAGATAATTATTGTAGAGAATTTTCCTTATATGGCAAAGGGAACAAGCATCAAAATCCAGGAGGGGCAGAGAACCCCTCTCAAAGTCAGCAAGAATAGGTCCACACCCCGTCACCTAATAGTAAAATTTAAAAGTCTTAGTGACAAAGAGAAAAACCTGAAAGCAGCCCGGGAAAAGAAGTCTGTAACATAAAATGGTAAAAATACTAGATTGGCAGCAGACTTATCCACAGAGACCTGGCAGGCCAGAAAGAGCTGGCATGATATATTCAGAGCACTAAACGAGAAAAACATGCAGCCAAGAATACCCTGTCCAGCTAGGCTATCATTGAAAATAGAAGGAGGGATAAAAAGATTCCAGGGTAAACAAAAACTGAAAGAATTTGCAAACACCAAACCAGCTCTGCAGGAAATATTGAAAGGGGTCCTCTAAGCAAAGAGAGAGCCTAAAAGTAGTAGATCAGAAAGATACAGAGACAATATACAGTAACAGTCACCTTACAGGCTAATAATGGCACTAAATTCATATCTCTCAATAGTTACCCTGAATGTTAATGGGCTAAATGCCCCAATCAAAAGACACAGGGTATCAGAATGGATTAAAAAAAAAAAAAACATCAATATGTTGCCTACAAGAAACTCATTTTAGATGCGAAGACACCTCCAGATTTAAAGTGAGGGGGTGGAAAACAATTTACCATGCTAATGGGCATCAGAAGAAAGCTGGGGTGGCAATCCTTATATCAAATCAATTAGATTTTAAGCCAAAGACTATAATAAGAGAAGAGGAAGGACACTATATCATACTCAAAGGGTCTGTCCAACAAGAAGATCTAACAATTTTAAATATCTATGCCCCTAACGTGGGAGCAGCCAACTATATCAATCACTTAATAACAAAATCAAAGAAACACATCAATAATAAATACAATAATAGTAGGGGATTTGAACACTCCCCTCACTGAAATGGACAGATCATCCAAGCAAAAGTTCAACAAGGAAATAAAGGCCTTAAATGACACACTGGACCAGATGGACATCACAAATATATTCAGAACATTTCATCCCAAAGCAACAGAATACACATTCTTCTCTAGTGCACATGGAACCTTCTCCAGAATAGATCACATCCTGGGTCACAAATCAGGTCTCAACCGGTATCAAAATATTAGGATCATTCCCTGCATATTTTCAGACCACAATGCTCTGAAGCTAGAACTCAATCACAAGAGGAAAGCTGGAAAGAACCCAAATACATGGAGACTAAACAGCATCCTTCTAAAGAATGAATGGGTCAACCAGGAAATTAAAGAAGAATTGAAAAAATTCATGGAAACAAATGATAATGAAAACACAACGGTTCAAAATCTGTAGGACACAGCAAAGGCAGTCCTGAGAGGAAAATATATAGCGGTACAAGCCTTTCTCAAGAAAAAAGAAAGGTCTCAATTACATAACCTAACCCTACACTTAAAGAAGCTGGAGAAAGAACAAGAAAGAAACTGTAAACCCAGCAGAAGAGAAATCATAAAGATCAGAGAAGAAATCAATGAAATAGAAACCAAAAAAAAAAAAAAATAGAAAAAATCAATGAAACTAGGAGCTGGTTTTTGGAAAGAATCAATAAGATTGATAAACCCCTGGCCAGACTCATCAAAAAGAAAAGAGAAAGGACCCAAATAAATAAAACCATGAATGAAAGAGGAGAGATCACAACTAACACCAAAGAAATACAGACAATTATAAGAATATACTATGAGCAATTCTACGCCAACAAATTTGGCAATCTGGAAGAAATGGAGGCATTCCTAGAGACATATAAACTACCACAACTGACCCATGAAGAAATAGAAAACCTGAACAGGCCCATAACCAGTAAGGAGTTTGAAACAGTCTTCAAAAATCTCCAGAAAAAAAGCCCAGGGCCAGATGGCTTCTCAGGGGAATTCTACCAAACATTTAAAGACAGCCTCTTCAATAAACGGTGCTGGGAAAATTGGACAGCCACATGCAGAAAAATGAAATTGGACCATTTCCTTACACCACACACGAAAATAGACTCAAAATGGATGAAGGACCTCAATGTGAGAAAGGAATCCATCAAAATCCTTGAGGAGAATGCAGGCAGCAACCTCTTCAACCTCAGCCGCAGCAACATCTTCCTAGGAACATCGGCAAAGGCAAGGGAAGCAAGGGCAAAATGAACTATTGGGATTTCATCAAGATCAAAAGCTTTTGCACAGCAAAGGAAACAGTTAACAAAACCAAAAGTCAACTGACAAAATGGGAGAAGATATTTGCAAACGACATATCAGATAAAGGGCTAGTATCCAAAATCTATAAGGAACTTAGCAAACTCAACACCCAAAGAACAAATAATCCAATCAAGAAATGGGCAGAGGACATGAACAGATATTTCTGCAAAGAAGACACCCAGATGGCCAACAGACACATGAAAAAGTGCTCCACATCACTCGGCATCAGGGAAATACAAATCACAACCACAATGAGATATCACCTCACACCAGTCAGAATGGCTAAAATGAACAAGTCAGGAAATGACAGATCCTGGCGAGGATGTGGAGAAAGGGGAACCATCCTCCACTGTTGGTGGGAATGCAAGCTGGTGCAACCACTCTGGAAAACAGCATGGAGGTTCCTCAGAATGTTGAAAATAGAACTACCCTATGACCCAGCAATTGCACTACTGGGTATTTACCCTAAAGATACAAACATAGTGATCCGAAGGGGCACATGTACCTGAATGTTTATAGCAGCAATATCTACAATAGCCAAACTATGGAAAGAACCTAGATGTCCATCAACAGATGAATGGATAAAGAAGATGTGGTATATATATACAATGGAATATTATGCAGTCATCAAAAGAAATGAAATTTTGCCATTTGCAATTACGTGGATGGAACTAGAGGGTATCATGCTTAGTGAAATAAGTCAATCTGAGAAAGACAACCATCATATGATCTCCCTGATATGAGGACATGGAGATGCAACATGGGGTTTAGGAGGATAGGAGAAGAATAAATGAAACAAGATGGGATTGGGAGCGAGACAAACCTAAATGACTCTTAATCTCACAAAACAAACTGGGTGTTGCTGGAGGGAGGTGGGGCTGGGAGAGTGGGAGGGGGTTATGGACATTTTGGAGGGTATGTGCTATGGTGAGTGCTGTGAAGTGTGTAAACCTGGTGATACACCGACCTGTACCCCTGGGGATAAAAATATGTTATATGTTTATAAAAGAAAAGAAAAGAATGGATGAATACCCAACTTTTGTTGCAACATGGACGGGACTGGATGTGATTATGCTGAGTGAAATAAGTCAAGCAGAGAGAGTCAAGTATCACAAGGTTTCACTTATTTGTGGAGCATAACACATGACATGAAGGACATTGGGAGATGGAGAGGAGAAGGAAGTTGAGGGAAATTGGAAGGGGATGTGAACCATAAGAGACTATGGACTCTGAAAAACAACCTGAGGGTTTTGAAGGGGCGGGGTGGGAGGTTGGGGAAACCAGGTGGTGGGTAATAGGGAGGGCACGTATTGCATGAAGCACTGGGTGTTGTGCAAAAACAATGAATACTGTTATGCTGAAAAATAAATAAATTTAAAAAAAAGAAAAAAATATATGACAACAGAAAAAAAATATATGAAAGCAAAAAAAGGAAGAACCTCGTCAAAAAGAACCTCAAGTATAAGATTTATATACTATCAGGATAAACACAAATACACAGAAACACTGGCGGAAAGAAAAGTTGGGAGAGTGGTTATAAATTCTCAGTGTAGGCAAGGAACATTATTTTGATTCTTCCTGGATGTATCTTGATGTCTTTGTGAAAGGACTCAACTTTCCTAAGATAAAGAGGGATTAAAAATTGTTTTACCTATGGGGTAGCATTCGTTGGGGAAAGGGGATTACCTTGAAGTTAGCGCCATATGTATATTAGAAAATAAAGATTAAAAAAGAATAAACTAGACTAAACTAAACTAAAATTAAAAAATAAAAAAATAGAAAAGCAAAAGAAAAACACGGGTGTATATATCAAAAAGTTCAGGTTAGATGGTTATTAAGGAATTTGATGTACTGGACATCTCACTGTGATGGGAAATATGTTAAAAATTATCTATATGTATAAAAAAAGAACAAGAATAATGGTAATGAGCTAAAAATAAAAGTTGTATTTATGAAGTAGTAGTGGTTTTTTTCTCTCTCTCTCTTTTTTTTTCTTTTCTGTTTGGTTTTCTGGGGGAGGGACCTGCCACGTGGGTTTTCAGTCAATGATGTTCCCTGAGTTAAGTCCTCACCCTTTCACCTCACCACCACCTTCAAGGGGGTGGGCTCTGAAGAAACTGTTTTTTTTTTTTCAGGCTTTTGTTCTCTGGAGGTTTTTATGTTTGTTCATCTGTTTTCTCTCTCCTTGACAGCTTTTGATGGTTTTTAGAGGTTTAGAGGAGAGCAAACTGCACCACAACCTCCCTCTCAGAAAGAAGCCTCAGAAAGCTCTGCAGAGCTCCTGGCAGAGTAGGTTCTGAGTCACAGTCCTTGGGCATGCAGGATCTCCTCCTTGTACCCCAAACCACAGCCGTGGTGGATGTCTGGGAAGCTCCAGACATCCAGACATCCAGAGATGTTCCAAGCAGCGATTGCACACTTGGATTTTCCCACTGGCCTGGGCTGGGAGTGCCTGGTTTTTCCGGGTCCAAGTGCTCCTGGCTAACGCCTCTGAGCACCTCTCCCAAGGGAGGGTGTGGGGCATGCGTGTCTCAGGAATGCCATCTGGTCAGGCTCCCAGCCCCTCACGGGAGCCAGACCCCACGTGTTATCGGGTGTGCTGGTAGCTCAGGCATACTGGCGGCTCAGGGACCAAGACCTGGTTTCTCTGCCGCACTCTCTCTGGCTCAGCACCAGAGGAGGCTGTCCTGGGTCTGGTGACTTAAGCCCCTGTCCCTAACCGCCCCAATTCCCACAATTTCCCCCATGATCCTTTGCTCTTTTTTGAGTGCTTTCAACCAGACTCCAAGTTAATGCTGGTCCCCAGATGCAGGGCATTCTCGTATTGGGGTATTGCTTTCCAATTGGTCACCTCTGGTGGTTCCCTCCCCCTTTTGTTTATCTTCCGATATCAGTCCAAATTTCCCACTCCGCTTTACCTGTCCACTGGAGTCTTCTGCTCTTGTAGAGATCCAGACGTGTATAATTCTGATCTCAGGCTGATTTCATGGGTGATCGGAGTTCTTTGGTAGCGAGTCAGCTCACTTTAGGGTACAGGTTGAAACGGCGCCTCCTCCTACTTCCCGGCCATCTTGACCTCTCTATATCTAAATTTTAAGTGGGATTTTGCAGTTTGAAATCATATGTGCAGAAATTTGCATCTTTTTAAATACTGATTTATTTATTTGAGAGAAACAGTAGGGTGGAGAGGGGCATTGGGAAAGAGACATCTAAGCAGTATAGAGTCTGCTGCTGGGCTCATCATACAACTGCAAAACCAGGACCTAAGCCAAAACCTAAGATTAGGACAACCAACCCACTGCAACACCCAGGTGCCCCAGAAATATCAATTCTTATACCTACTTACTTTCCAGATAATTAATGGTCTGTTCACAAATCCTAGGAAACCAAACAAATGTACTCATCATTCCCTGAACCGGGTCACAACATGAATGTTTAAGCTGAATAAATAGAAAGGCCTTTATTTTTTATATTTATTTTTCCAACATACAAATGCTTATTAATACGAATGAGGATTTAAAGACAGGCAAAGTGAAAATAGTTATAGAAAGACCTTTGAAGATTTTATTTATTTATTTGACACAGAGATAGAGATCACAGGTAGGCAGAGAGGCAGGCAGAAAGAGAGGGGAAGCAGTCTCCCCACTGTTCAGACAGCAAGATACATGGCTTGACCCCATGAACCTGAGTTCATGGTCTGAGTTGAAGGCAAAGGCTTAACCCACTGAGTCACCCAGGCACCCCTAGAAAGACCTTTAAATAAAGAATATCTTCTGTGTACATTTGTTTTCATATGGCACCAGAAAATAAACCCTAAAGAAATTAATTTAAACCTGATCCTGTGTAAACATGAGAATTTTATTCTTTTCCAATCATTGCATCCTTCTTAATCATCTCCAGTGGGATTTTCATTATGGAGAAATGAGTCAGGCAGTGGGACTGCGTAATTGGATAGAACTGTGAAATATTTTTAAGTCCTTCAAAATTCTTATGTTCCCAAGGGGAAGAAGACAAATGAAAGAAGTTTAATATGATTTGGTTAAAACATGAGACAATGGAATATATTTACAAATATCAAGACAGTTATTTGCAAATGCTTTTAGATACCAACTGGAGCTTTTTTTTTTTTTTTTAAGAAATGAAGTTGGAATAAATAACCTTAAGTAAAGTTCAAATAGTGCTTTGCTTTATAGTACAATTAGGTGAATGGAAACTCTGTAAAAATGTTACCAAAAAATCATTTAGTTGGATCATTTCAATGACACTGATTAAAAGTCAGCAAAGGTAACTTTAAATACTGTGCCAACTATGATTCACCCATAATATTAGGGTGTTTAATTAAAATGTAATAAATAATAATTGAAGGGATAATTTAAATCTATCCACTTTTCCTTGTTTATTATCAGTAAGACAAATAATTGTCCCTGATATTCCATAATTTGTTTACTTAAAGAGAATAAATATTGGATATATATAATATTATAGAGGTATATTTAAACTTATGAGTATAAAAACAAGTAATATATATTTGGAGAGTTTTTCAAAAGTAAAAGCCTGTTATTCATAGGACACATCTATGATATCTGTTTGATCTACTGTCATACCCTATAAAATAAATCAACACTTTAAGTATTCTTAAATAAGAATTCTATTGAATACAAATGTGTTGGAATGGGTGTATATAATTACCACCACTAGCAGCGTAGCATATAATCTCACTATTATAAACTCAATTAAAATTTCCTTCTTTTATAAATAATTAAAAAACAATTCAGATTTATATAATGATTAGAGTCTAATTTCAGATGTACAAGACATAGAATATATGCAGTGGATTAATAAATATAATTAATTAAATTTCTTTTTTTCTCTCTGCTTTTATTAACATCAGTTTCATTGTACATATAGTTCTTATGGCTGGAAAAATAGGAAAACAGCATCATCAGGATTCATATATATAATTCACATGTGTCTACAATATGCTACTCATATAGCTGTCAGAATAGTAAGGAAAATCCTTTATCAAAAGCATCCCTCAATTAACTCCTGACAAAATTGATATTTTGTAGCATCCATGTTCCTGAAATAATCATGAAGAATGGGCTTGCTATTATTCATTTGATGGTTGGTACACATCCCTAGGACTGACTTTGAAGCCTATATTAGTTTATAACTTTCGACTGTCAATGGTTCTCAATGCAGGACACCAATTTTTATTGATATGACTTTTTGTCTGTGAATCAAATGCAGCTCAGGTCCATGTCTTTATTCCTGTTTTCTGTGTTGAATTCTCACTCATTCCTATTATGCCACAACTATTACAGCAACAAAATAAGAGCAATGGTGAGGCTATGTAACAGATCTTAAACCTTCTCTTTGGATCTCAAATGTTTCACTTTTATTCATATTTTATTTGTCAGAACAAGTCACACAGTGAAACTTACATTAAATTGAGAGGGAATATTCCATTTCTCTGGATGTGCTAATCCCCAAACAAATCCCCAAACTTGTTCCCAGGGGGTAGTGCTTGTATTGCTTTAATGGTATACTTTGATATGCTTAGCTTTCCATTTGACTTATTATGTTCCCATCACTAGTCAAGATTTTCCTTTGAAACCTATTATAATGCACAAAGGACAACTACAAAATCTCAGTGAGATAAAAAATAAAATAAGCATTTATTTCACACAACCTTACAGATTTGATGGCTGGTTTTTGAGTTCAGAATGGTTCCATGTGTCTCTTAATCCTCCCAAACCAGCTCAATGGACAGCAGCTACTCAGGGCATACTTCCCTTGTGGTGGAAGTTCAAGTTTTCAAGGGAAAGCTGCTTATAAAATAAGCAGACTCCAACTTTTATCCACATTTTTATTAACATATAATGTATTATTTATTTCAGGGATAGAAGCCTGTGATTCATCAGTCTTATATGATTCACAGAACTCACCATAGTACACATACCCTTCTCAATGTTTATCACCCAGCCACCGCATCCCACCTACCCCCTTCCCTTCCAGCAACCCTCAGCTTGTTTTCTGAGATTAAGAGTCTGTTATGGTTTGTCTCCCTTTCTGGTTTCATCTTTTTTCATTTTTCTCACCTTTCTACTATGATCCTCTGTCTTGATTCTCAAATTCATCATATTGGTGAGATTATATAATTGTCTTTCTCTGATTAACTTATTTGCATATCATAATACCCTCTAGTTCCATCCACATCATTGCAAAAGGAAAAAAATTCATTTTTGTTGGCCGCATAGTATTCTGTTGTATATATATATATATATATAGCATATATTCTTTATCCATTCCTCTGAAGCTGGACATATAGGCTCCGTCCATAGTTTGGCTATTGTGGACATGGCTTTTATAAACATTCATGTGCATATGCCCCTTCAGATCACCACATTTGTTTCCTTACGGTAAATATCCAGTAGGGAAGTTGGTGGGTCATAGGGGGGCTCTGTTCCCTCCCCCTTTTATTTCACTCAGATGTCTTTTACCCCTTGTCTATAGAGAATTTATTTTAAATTTACTTAATTTTTTCAGTGTTCCAAGATTCGTTGTTTATGCACCACACCAGTGGTCCATGCAATACGTGCCTTCCTTAATACACACCACCAGGCTCACCTAACACCACAATTCCTCCCCCCAAAACTGTAACTTTGTTTCTCAGAGTACACAGTCTCTCATGCTTTATCTCCACCTCCAATTTCCCCAACTCCCCTCTCCTCTCCATCTCCCCATGTCCTCCATGTTATTCCTTATGCTCCCCAAGTAAGTGAAACAATATGACAATTGACTCTCTCTACTTGACTTATTTCACTCAGCATAAGCTCCTCCAGTCCCATTCATGTTGATATCAAAGTTGGGTATTAATGCATAATATTCCACTGTATATATGGACCATATCTTCTTTATCCATTCATCTCTTGAAGGGCATCTTGGCTCTTTTCACAGTTCATCAAATGTGGCCATTGATTCTATGAGCACTGGGGTATATACAGAGCTTCTTTTCACTACATCTGAATCTTTTGAGCAAATACCCAGTAGTGCAATTGCAGAGTCATGGTGTAGCTCTATTTTTAAATTTTTTTTAAGATTTTATTTATTTATTTGACAGAGATCACAAGCAGGCAGAGAGGCAGGCAGAGAGAGAGGAGGAAGCAGGCTCCCCGCGGAGCAGAGAGCCCAATGCGGGGCTCAATCCCAGGACCCTGAGATCATGACCTGAGCCAAAGGCAGCGGTTTAATCCACTGAGCCACCCAGGCACCCCGTAGCTCTATTTTTAATTCCTTAAGGAATCTCAACACTGTTTTCCAAAGTAGCTGCACCAACTTTCATTCCCATCAACAGTGTAAGAGGGTTGCCATTTCTCCACATCCTCTCCAACACTTGTTGTTTACTGTCTTGTTAATTTTGGTCATTCTAACTGATGCAAGGTGGAATCGCAATGTGGTTCTGATTTCAATCTTCCTAATGGCTAATACTGATGCACATTTTTCATGTTACTGTTAGCCACTTGTACGTCTTCTTTGGAAAAGTATCTGTTCATGTCTTCTGCCCATTTTTTTTTTTTGCATGATTATCTGTTTTTTGAGTGTTGAGTTTGAAGAGTTCTTTATAGATCTTGGATATCAGCCCTTTGTCTGTACTGTCATTTGCGAATATCTTCTCCCATTCCTTGGATTGCCTCTTTGTTTTGTTGACTGTTTTCTTTGAAGGTCAGAAGCTTTAGATCTTGGTGAAGTCCCAAAAGTTCATTTTTGCTTCTGTTTCCTTTATGTTTGGAAACTTGTATTGAGAGAAGTTGCTGTGGCCGATGTGGAAGAGTTTACTGCCTTTGTTCTCCAAAGGGATTTTGATAGATTCCTGCCTACATTGAGGTTTTTGTTTTGTTTTTGTTTTTGTTTTTGTCCATTTTGAGTTTATCTTTGTGTATGGTATAAGAGATTGTCGTGTTTCCTTCTATATATAGCTGCCCAATTTTGCCAACACCATTTATTGAAGACACTATCTTTTTTCCACTTGGTATTTTTGCCACCTTGTCAAAGATTAGTTGATCATAGAGTTGTGGGTCCATATGCAGACTCTCTACTCTGTTCCACTGGTCTATCCTTCTGTTTTTGTGCCAGTACTATGCTGTCTTGGTGACCATAGCTTTATAATAATGCTTGAAATCAGACAACATGATGCGCCCATGTTTGCTTTTCTTTTTCAACATTTACTTAGCAATTAGGGGTCATTTTCAGGTCCATACAAATTTTAGGATTGTTTGGTTCAGCATTATGGAAAATACTAGTGGAAATTTGGCTGGGATGGCATTGAAAGTATAGATTGCTCTGGCCAGTATAGACATTTTAACAACATTTATTCTTCCAATCAAAGATCATGGAATGCTTTTCCATCTTTTTGTTTCTTCTTTAATTTCTTTCATAAGTGTTCTGTAGTTCGTTGAGTACAGATACTTTACCTCTTTGGTTAGGTTTATTCCCAGGTATCTTATGTTTCACAGTGCTGTAGTAAGTGAAATCAATTCTTTAATTTCCCTTTCTGTATTTTGATTATTAGTGTAAAAGAAAGAAACTGATTTCTGTGCATTGATTTTGTATCCTGCCACATTATGCAATTGCTGTATGAGTTCTAGTAGTTTGGAAATGGAGTCTTTTGAGTTTTCTGTGTAATGTATCATGTCATCTGCAAAGAGAGAGTTTGACTTCTTCTTTGCCAATCTGAATGACTTTTATTTTCTTTTAGGTGTCTGATTGCTGTTGCTATGACTCCTAGACTATGGTGAACAACAGAGGCAGGAGTCATCATTCTTGTGTTTTTGACCTCAAAATTAAGGATGTTAGCATTTCCCCTTTGAGAATGATATTCTCTGTGGGTTTTTCATAGAAAGATTTTATGAAGTTTTGGAATGTTCCTTTTAATCCTATCCTTTGAAGAGTTTTTTGTTGTTTTTGTTTTTGCTGTTTCAGGAAAGGATGTTGTATTTTGTCAAATGCTTTTTCTGCTTCAATTTAGAGGACCACGTGGTTCTTTGTTCTTCTCTTATTGATTTGTTCGATCACATTGGTTAATTTGGGAATGTTGAACCACACCTCCATCCCAGGGATAAATCCCACCTTGTCACAGTAGATAATATTTTTAATGCACAGTTGGATCCTGTTACCTAGGATCTCATTGAGAATCTTGACATGTACACTGATCATGGATATTGGTCTAAAACTCTCCCTTTTGATGGGGTCTTTGCCTTATTTGGGGATCAGGGTAATGCTGACTTCATAGAAAGAGTCTGGAAGTTTCCTTCTATTTCTATTTTTGGGAAAAGCTTCAGGAGAATGGGTATTTTTTCCTTCCTTGAATGTTTGGTTGAATTCCCTAGGGAATCCATCAGGTCCTTGGCTCTTGCTTTGTGGGAGGTTTTAGGTCACTGCTTTAATCTCCTTACTAGATATTGGTCAATTCAGGTTGTCAATTTCTTCCTATTTTAGTCTTTGAAGGTTATAGGTTTCCAATAATGCATTCATTTCTTCTAGGTTGCTAGATTTATAGGTGTATAGCTGTTGATAATAATTTCTGATGATTGTATCTATTTCCTTGGTGTTAGTCATGACCTCTCCCATTTCATTCATAATTTAATTAATCTGAGTATTCTCTCTTTTCTTTTGGATTGACTTGGCCAGTGATTTATTGATCTTATTAATTCTTTTAAAGAATCAGCTTCTAGTTTCCGTGATGTGTTCTACTGTATCTCTAGTTTCTAACTCATTGATCTCTGTTCAAATCTTGATTATTTCCCTTCTTGTGCATGGAGTTGGCTTAATTTGTTGTTGATTTTCAGTTCCTTAAGGCATAACAGAGCTGATGTATTTGGGATTTTTCAATTTTTTTGAGTGAGGCTTGGATGGCTATGTATTTCCCCCTTAGAACCACCTTTGATGTATCCTATAGGTTTTGGACCAATGTGTCTTCATTCTCATTGGTTTCCATGAATTTTTTAAGTTCTGCTTTGATTTCCTGGTTGATCCAAACATTCTTGAACAGGATGGTCTTTAGTTTCCAAGTGTTTGAATTCCTTCCAAGTTTTTTCTTATATTTGAGTTCCAGTTTCAAAGAATTGTGGTTTGAGGATATGCAGGAAATAATCTCAATCTTTTGTTATCCATTGAGCCCTGATTTGTGATCCAGTATGTGGTTTACTCTCAAAAAATTTCCATTTGCACTTGAGAAGAATGAGTAGTCTGCTGTTTTAGGGTGGAATGCTCTGTATATAATTTTGCGGCCCATCTGGTCAAAGGTGTCATTCAAAGCTCCTGTTTCCTTTTTATTTTAATATTTTATTTATTTATTTGACAGAGATCACAAGTAGGCAGAGAGGCAGACAGAGAGAGGAGGAAGAAGGCTTCCAGCTGAGCAGAGAGTCCGATGCGGGGCCAGATCCCAGGACCTGGGATCACGACTTGAGCCGGAGGCAGAGGCTTTAACCCACTGAGCCATGCAGGTGCCCAAAGCTCCTGTTTCTTTTTTTGATTTTTTAATTGTTTGATCTGTCTCTTACTGAGAATGGCGTGTTAAGATCCCCTGGAATTAATGTGTTCACATCAACATGACTTTATTTTAATTGACAGTTGGCTTATATAATTGGCTGCTTTCATAGTGGGAACATAAATATTTATGATTATTTGATCTTATTGGTGGATGGATCCTTTAAGAATGATGTAGTATCTTTCTGTCTCTCTGTATACAGTCTTCAGGTTAAAGTCTAATTTATCTGATATGAGAATCATTACCCCAGCTTTCCTTTGAGGCCTGCTGGCATGAATGATGCTTCTCCATCCCTTCATGTCAGTTTGGCTGTATCTTTAGGTTCCAAATGTGTCTCTTGTAGACAGTATATGGATGGCTCCTGTCTTCTCATCCAGTCTGCAACCCTTTTCTGTTTTATAGGAGCATTTAGGCTCTTCACATTGAGAGTAATTATGGAAAGATAAGTTTTTATTGACCTCATGTTGACTGTGAAGTCCTTGTTTCTATAGATTGCAAATGTCTTTCTATGTCACTTGGGTTCTTTCTTCTTTTATAGAACCCTTAATATTTCTTGTAGTGTTGGCTTGGTGATCATATACTCTTTTAAGCCTTATCAGTCTTGGAAATCTTTATTTCTCTATCCATTCTGAATGTCAGCCTTGCTGGATAAAGTATTCTTGCCTGCATGTTCTTCTTATATATTGCCTTGAATATGTCTTGCCAGTCCTTTCTGGCTTGCCAGGTTTCTGTGGACAGGTCTGACGTTATTCTGATGGGCCTTCCTCTGTATGTAAGGAATCTCTTTCAACTAGCTGTCCTTAGGAACTCATGTCTACAATTTTGATTCATGAATTTCACAATCAAGTGTCTGGTGGTTTTTCTAGATTTGTTGATCTTGGGAGGTGACCTTTCTGCCTCGAGGACCTGAACACTAGTTCCATTCCCCTGATTGGGAAAATTTTCATCCAGAATTTGTTCAAGTATATATTCTAGTCTTCTCTCTTCCTCCACCTCCCTCAGGCATCACAGTAATTCTAACATTGGGACGTTTCATGACGTCATTTCCCCCCAAACTAATTCTGCTTTCATGGCTTTTAAGCTGTTTGTTCCAGGCTTCCTCCTAGTCCTTCTTCTCTATCAATTTGTCCTCTCAATCACAAATTCCAACTTCTGAATTGATTAGCCTAGCTATTAGACTATTTAGATTATACTAGATCTCTTTGATACCCTTTTAAAATTCTGCTAGGTTGGTTTTCACTTCTGCCTTTAGAGATTCTATGTTGTCACTAATTGTTTTCTCCAACCTAGCGATTGATGGATAATTGTTACCCTGAATTCCCTTCCTGACATACTGTTTATGTCTATGTGCAATAGTTCTGTGGGAGAGGCACTATCTCTGGATTTTTCCTCTGTTGGATGTCCCTCCTCCTACTCATTTTGGTGAGAGGTGGTTGAGGGGATGTATAGCTGAATATATCAACCACGATCCAAGCCAACTGCACCCTGGAAAGTTTGGGGGCAATCAGAAGTCACCACCAAAAAGAAAGAACGAGAAAGAAAAAGAGAGAGATTGCGAGAGAGAAAGAGAGAGAAGAAAACCCAGCAAAAATGAGCCCCCAAAGTAAGATTTATGAGGTATATAAACAAGAAACAAACAAACAAAAAGATCAACAAAGTAAATGACTAGAATAAAAAAGAAGCCAGCCTAAATGAACCCCAAGACCAAGATTTATATAACACCTGAACAAAATCAAATACCTAGAAACACTGACAGGAAAATAAGATGGGAGAGTGGTTACAAATCCTCGATGTGGGAGAGAAAGCTTATTTCAGTTCTTCCTGGGTGCATCTTTATATCTTTGTTAAGGGACTCAACTTTCCAAAGATAAAGGGAAATTAAAACTGTTTTATATATAGGGGTAGTATCAAATAGGGAAAAAGGATTACCTTAAGGCTTATATCTATATGTCTATTAAAATATGAAAAAAAAAGAAAACGAAAGAAAAAGAAACACAGGTATATATATATGAAAAAAGTTCAAGTTAAACACTTATTATGAATTATGTTGTATTCAAACTTTAGTTGCAAAAATAAGTAGGTTAAAAAATTAACAGAACAGGGGCGCCTGGGTGGCTCAGTGGGTTAAGCCGCTGCCTTCGGCTCAGGTCATGATCCCAGGGTCCTGGGATCGAGCCCCGCATCTGGCTCTCTGCTCAGCGGGGAGCCTGCTTCCCTCTCTCTCTCTGCCTGCCTCTCTATCTACCTGTGATCTCTCTCTGTCAAATAAATAAATAAAAATCTTTAAAAAAAATTAACAGAACAATTATGAAAATGAATTAAAAACAAAACAAAGTTGTATCTATGAAATATATGGGTTGTTGGGTAATACCATGAGCTTAATATTTTGTATTCCACTGATGCTAGGGTTTTGCAGTTTGATGGGGACCCTGTGGTTGTCCTCTTGTTCTTTCGGCTTGCCTTTTGGAGGAGGGGCCTATTGAGTTATTCTACCTTCAATCTTGCTTGGGTTGAGTTGTCCTGCAGGTTATGAAGGCTCTGGGCTCTGTAGAAACTGGTTTTTCAGGGTTTTATTCTCTGTAGGTTTTTGTTCTTTGGAGGCTTTTTGTGGCTTTTAAAGGGTCAGAGCAAAGAAAATATCTGTCTGCACCCAGAACTTCGCCTGAGAGAGAAGTCTCAGGCTTTTCCCCTCTGGGTAGACCAGAACACAGACTCCCCCTCTGCAAAACTCTGCTGAACAGTGCAACTTCCCACAGGCGGTGTGCATTGCCAGCCACCCTCCCAGTGGTCAGCTGAGCCCTCCACTTGTCTCTGCACCCCCCATGACACTAAAATTGGGAGCGATTTTGGTCCAGGGAGGCTGCTTCTGGTAACTGCCCTGCCGGGACTGCTGTGTAGAGTCCAGGCCCACGCAAAAGTGCTCTGACCCAGTGGTTGTGGAGGTGAAGGAAGGCAGTACCATACTGTCTTGATGGTTACAGCTTTGTAATAGAGCTTGAAGTCGGAATTGTGATGCCATCAACTTTGGCTTTCTTTTTCAACATTCCTCTTGCTATTCAGGGTCTTTTCTTGTTCCATATAAATTTTAAGATTATTTGATCCACTTCTTTGAAAAAAAGTAGTGGTATTCTGATATGGATTTCATTAAACTGCTGATTTCTCTAAATAGCATAGACATTTTCACAATATTTGTTCTTCCAATCCGTGAGCATGGAACATTTTTTTTTTCTCATTTCTTTGTGTCTTCCTCAATTTCTTTCATGAATGCTCTATAGTTTTCTGAGTGCAAATTCTTTGCCTCTTTGGTTAGATTTATTCCTCTGTATCTTATGGTTTGGGGAATAATTGTAAATGGGTTCAACTCTTTAATTTCTATTTCTTCTGTCTTGTTGTATAGAAATACAACTGATTTCCATGCATTGGCTTTATATCTTGATATTTCACTGAATTTCTATACGAGGTCTAGCAGTTTTGGAGTGGAGTCCTTTGGGTTTTCCACATAAAGTGTCATATCGTCTACAACGAGTGAGAGTTTTACTTCTTATTTGCTAATTAAGATGCCTTGTATTTGTTTTGGTGATCTGATTGTTGAGGATAGGACATCAGTACTATGTTGAATGGCAATGGCGACAGTGGACAGCTCTTCTATGGTTCTGTCCTTAGGGGAAAAGCTCTCAGTTTTTCCAAATTGAGAATGATATTTGTTGTGGGTTTTTCATACATGGCCTTGAATATATTGAGGTATGAACCCTCTATCCCTATGCTTTGAAGAGTTTTTATCAAGAAAGGATTCTGGTTTTTTTTTTTGTGAAATGCTCTTTCAGCATCTATTGAGAGTTTCATATGGTTCTTAATCTTTCTTTTATTACTGTGTTGTATCACATTTATTGATTTGCTGATGTTGAACCAACCTTGCAGCCCAGAAATAAATCCCACTTGGTCATGGTAAATAATAATTTTAGTGTACTGTTGGATCCTATTGGTTAGTATTTTGGTGAGAATTTTTATGTCCATGTTCATCAGGGACATTGGTCTGTAATTCTCCTTTTAGATGGGTCTTTGCTTGGTTTTAAGATTAAGGTAATGCTGACCTCATGAAGTGAATTTGAAAGTTTTCCTTCCATTTCTGTTTTTTGGATTAGTTTCAAGAGAATGAGTATTAATTATTCTTTTTTCTGTTTTGTTTTTAGAGCATTTTTTTATTTGTTTATTTTCAGCATAACAGTGTTCATTGTTTTTGCACCACACCCAGTGCTCCATGAAGTACGTGCCCTCCCTATTACCCACCACCTGGTTCCTCAACCTCCCACCCCCCCGCCCCTTCAAAACCCTCTGGTTGTTTTTCAGAGTCCATAGTCTCTCATGGTTCATCTCCCCTTCCAGTTTCCCTCAACTCCCTCTTCTCTCCAACTCCCCATGTCCTCCGTGATCTTTGTTATGCTCCACAAATAAGTGAGACCAAATGATATTTGACTCTCTCTGCTTGACTTATTTCGCTCAGCATAATCTCTTCCATTCCCGTCCATGTTCTACAAAAGTTGGGTATTCATCCTTTCTGATGGAGGCATAATATTCCATTATGGGTATGTACCACATCTTCCTTATCCATTCATCCGTTGAAGGGCATCTTGGTTCTTTCCACAGTTGGGCGACCGTGGCCATTGCTGCTATAAACATTGGGGTACAGATGACTGTTCTTTTCACTACATCTGTATCCTTGGGGTAAATACCCAGCAGTGCAATTGCAGGGTCATAGGGAAGCTCTATTCTTAATTTCTTGAGGAATCTCCACACTGTTCTCCAAAGTGGCTGCACCAAATTGCATTCCCACCAACAGTGTAAGAGGGTTCCCCTTTCTCCACATCCTGTCCATAACACGTGGTTTCTTGTCTTGCTAATTTTGGCCATTCTAACTGGTGTCAGGTGGTATCTCAATGTAGTTTTAATTTGAATCTCCCTGATGGCTAGTGATGATGAACATTTTTTCATGTGTCTGATAGCCATTTGTATGTCTTCTTTGGAGTGTCTGTTCATATCTTCTGCCCATTTTTTGATATGATTATCTGTTGTGTGTGTGTTGAGTTTGAGGAGTTCTTTATAGATCCTGGATATCAACTTTTGTCTGTACTGTCATTTGCAAATATCTTCTCCCATTCCGTGGGTTGCCTTTTTGTTTTGTTGACTGTTTCCTTTGCTGTGCTGAAGATTTTGATTTTGATGAATTCCCAGAAGTTCATTTTTGCTTTTGTTTCCTTGGCCTTTGGAGACATATCTTGAAAGAATTTGCTGTGGCTGATACCGAAGAGGTTACTTCTTATGTTCTCCTCTAGGATTCTGATGGATTCCTGTCTCACAATGAGGTCTTTTATCCATTTCAAGTTTATCTTGTGTACAGTGTAAGAGAATGGTCAAGTTTCATTCTTCTCCATATTGCTGTCCAGTTTTCCCAGCACAATTTATTGAAGAGACTGTCTTTTTTCCATTGAATATTTTTTCCTGTTTTGTCGAAGATTATTTCACCATAGAGTTGAGAGTCCATATCTGGGCTCTCCACTCTGTTCCACTGCTCAGTGTGTCTGTTTTTATGCCAGTACCATGCTGTCTTGGTGATCACAGCTCTGTAGGAAAGCTTGAAATCGGGTAACGCGATGCCGCCAGTTTTGTTTTGTTTTTCAACATTTCCTTAGAAATTTGGGGTCTTTTCTTTTTTTTTTTTTAAAGATTTTATTTATTTCTTTGACAGATAGAGATCACAAGTAGGGAGAGAGGCAGGCAGAGAGAGAGAGAGAGGAGGAAGCAGGCTCCCTGCCAAGCAGAGAGCCTGATGCGGGGCTCGATCCCAGGACCCTGGGATCATGACCTGAGCCGAAGGCAGAGGCTTTAACCCATTGAGCCACCCAGGCGCCCCTGGGGTCTTTTCTGATTCTGTACAAATTTTAGGATTCTTTGCTCCAGCTCTTTGAAAAATACCGGTGGAATTTTGATCAGAATGGCATTAAAAGTAAAGATTGCTCTAGGCACTATAGACTTTTTAACAATGTTTATTCTTCCAATCCAAGAGCATGGAATGGTCTTCCATTTTTTGTGTCCTCTTTAATTTCTTTCATGAGTGTTCTCTAGTTCCTCAAGTACAGATCCTTTACCTCTTTGGTTAGGTTTATTCCCAGGTATCTTATGATTCTTGGTGCTATAGTAAATGGAATTGATTCTCTAATTTCCCTTTCTGTATTTTCATTGTTAGTGTATAAGAAAGCCACTGATTTCTGTACATTGACATTGTATCCTGCCACGTTACTGAATTGCTGTATGAGTTCTAGTAGTTTGGGGGTGGAGTCTTTGGGGTTTTCCATATAAAGAATGATGTCATCAGTGAAAAGAGAGAGTTTGATTCTTCCTTGCCAATTTGCATACCTTTTATTTCTCTTTGTTGTCTGATTGCCATTGCTAGGAATTCTAATACTATGTTGAACAAGAGTGGTGAGAGTGGGCACCCTTGTCGTGTTCCTGATCTCCACGGGAAGGCTGCAAGCTTTTTCCCATTGAGGATGATATTTGCTGTGGGTCTTTCATAGATAGATTATATGAAGTTCATGAATGTTCCCTCTATCCCTATACTTTGAAGCGTTTTAATCAGGATCGGATGCTGGATTTTGTCAAATGCTATTTCTGCATCAATTGAGAGGACCATGTGGTTCTTCTCTCCTCTCTTATTGATTTGTTCTATCACACTGATTGATTTGCGAATGTTGAACCAACCTTGTAACACAGGGATGAATCCCACCTGGTCATGGTGGATAATCTTTTTAATGTGCTGCTGGATCCTGTTTGCTTGGATCTTGTTGAGAATCTTAGCATCCACATTCATCAGTGATATAGGTCTGAAATTCTCCTTTTTGGTAGGGTCTTTGCCTGGTTTGGGGATCAGGGTAATGCTGGCTTCATAAAAAGAGTCTGGAAGTTTCCCTTCTGCTTCAATTTTTTGGAACAGCTTCAGGAGAATTGGTGTTATTTCTTCTTTGAAAGTTTGGTAGAATTCACCAGGGAATCTGTCATGGCCTGGGCTCTTGTTTTTTGGGGAGTTTTTTGATCATTGCTTCAATCTTGTTACTAGCCATCGGTATATTCAGGTTGTCAATGAAGTGTCTTAATTCTCATTGATTTCCATGAATTTTTTAAGTTCTTCTTTGATCTCCTGGTTGATCCAAGCATTCTTAAGCAAGGTGGTCTTTAGCTTCCATGTGTTTGAGTTCCTTCTGAACTTTCCCTTGTGATTGAGTTCCAGTTTCAAAGCATTGTTATCTGAGAATATGCAGGGAATAATGTCAGTCTTTTGGTATTGGTTGAGTCCTGCTTTGTGACCCAGTATGTGGTCTATTCTGGAGAAGGTTCCATGTGCACTTGGGAAGAATGAGTATTCTGTTGTTTTAGGGTGGAATGTTCTGTATATGTCTATGAGGTCCATCTGGTCCAAAGATTCATTCAATGCTCTTATTTCTTTATTGATTTTCTGCTTCAATGATCTGTCTATTTCTGATAGAGGTGTATTACGATCTCCTGCTATCAATGTATTCATATCAATATGACTATCTTGATTAATAGTTTTCTTATGTAATTGGGTGCTCCCATATTGGGGGCGTAGATATTTATAATTGTTAGATCATCTTGGTCCCTTTAAGAATGATGTAGTGTCCTTCTATATCTCTGAGTACAGTCTTTAGTTTAAAATCTAATTTATCTGATTTGAGAATCGCTAACCCAGCCTTCTTTTGAGGCCCATTGGCAGGAAAGGTGCTTCTCCATCCCTTCACTTTCAGTCTGGGTGTATCCTTATGTTCAAAATGGGTCTCTTGTTGACAACATATGGATGAGTCCTGTCGTTTTATCTAATCTGCAACCCTGTGTCATTTTATGGGCGCATTTAGGCCATTCACATTGAGAGTGATTATTGAGATATAGGTTTTTATTGACATCGTGTTACCTTTGAAGTCTTTCTGTCTGTAGATTGTTTCTATATTTCTGTTCAATGATATACTTAGGATTTTTTCTCTTTAAAATAACCTCCCTTAATATTTCCTGCAGTGTCAGCTTGGTGGTTGCATAATTTTTTAAGCCTTGGCTTTCTTGGAAACTCTTTATCTCTCCATTCATTTTAAATGTCAGTCTTGCTGGATAGAGTATTATTGGCTGCATGTTCTTCTCATTTAGTACTCTGAATATATTTTGCCAGTCCTTCTTGGCTTGCCAGGTCTCTGTGGAGAGGTCTGATATTATTCTAATGGGCTTTCCTATGTATGTAAGGAGCTTCTTTGTCCTAGCTGCTTTTAAGAGGGTCTGTCTTGAAACATAATTCCTCATTTTAAATATAAGGTGTTGTGAGAACCTTTAAGAATCTAAAATCTTGGGGGGAAATCTCTCTGCCAATAGTTCATGAACGTTGTTTCCATTCGTGAGACTGGGAATTTTCATAGACATCTTCTTCCACTATATCTTCTAGAATTCTTTCTTTAACCTCCCCTTCAGGGACTCCAATAATTCTGATGTTGGAACGTTTCATGGCATCATTTATTTCCCTGATTCTGTTTTCGTGGCTTCTGAGCTGTTTGTTCCAGGCTTCCTCCTGACCCTTTCTCTCTGTTTGTCCTCCAGATCACTAATTCTATCTTCTGTCTCAGTTACCCTAGCTTTTAGAGAATTTAGATTAGATTGGAACTCATTGAGAGTATTTTGAACATCATCCCTGGTGACTTTCAGTTCTGCCCTAATCAATTCTGTTTGGTCATCCATGGCTTTCTCCAACCTAGCTTTTGCCTGGAGAATTGTTAGTCTGAATTCCCTTTCTGACTTATTGTCTATGTTGGTAGCCATTAGCTCTGTTGGAGAAGGTCCATCCTCTGTATTTTTCTTCTGTTGGGTATTCCTCCTCCTATTCATTTTGCTAAGAGTTTACTGAACAGATGCAGCTGGATTTATCGATTGTGGTGCAGTCAAGATGCACCCTGGAATGCTTCTGTGCAATCAGGATTCCCCATCCAAATGAGAGAAAAACAGAAAAGAAAAAGAAATAGAGTAGAAGAAAGAAAAAAAAAAGGAAATGAAAAAAGGAAAAAAAAAGAGAGAGAGAGAGAGGGAGACAGGGAAAAAATAGAAGATAAAAGAGAAGGCTCAGCCCAAATGGGCCCCAAGGTAAGATTCATGAAATATCTAAACAAAAACAGACAAACAAAAAGCCTGATAAAAGTATATGACAAGATATATATGCAAAAAAAGGGAAGAACCTCATCAGAAAGAACCCCAAGTATAAGATTTATATATTATCAGGACAAACACAAATTCACAGAAACACTGGCAGAAGGAAAAATTGGGAGAGTGGTTATAAATTCTCAGTGTGGGCGAGGAAGTTTTTTTGATTCTTCCTGGATGTATGTTGATTTTTTTTTAAGGGACTCAACTTTCCTAAGTTACAGGGGGATTAGAAACTGGTTTGCCTATAGGTGTAGCATTGATTGGGGAAAGGGGATTACCTTGAAGTTTAACTCTATATGTATATTAGAAAATAAAAATTTAAAAAGAATAAACTAGACTAAGCTAAGTTAAAATTTTAAAAAAATTAATAAATAGAAAAGAAAAAGAAAAACACGGGTGTATGTATCAAAAAGTTCAGGTTAGAAGGTTATTAAGGAATTTGATGTACTGGACATCTCAGTGTGATGGCAAATAAGTTAAAAATTATCTGTATGTATTAAAAAAAAGAACCAGAATATTGGTAAAGAGATAAAAATAAAAGTTGTATTTATGAAGTAGTGGTGGTTGTTCTCTTGTAGTTTTCTTTCTTTCTTTTTTTTTTTTTTTCTTCTTTCCTGCTTGGTTTTCTGGGGGAGGGCCTGCCACGTGGAGCAAACTGCACCCCGACCTTCCTCTAAGAGAGAAGCCTCAGAATGCTCTGCAGAGCTGCTTGCAGAGTCGGTTCTGAGTCATGTTCCCTGGGGATGCAGGAGCTCCTCGTTGTACCCAATACCAGGGCAGTGGCGGCTGTCTGGGCAGCTTCAGACCGCCAGAGAGATTCCAAGCAGAGATTGCACACTGAGATTTTCCCACTGTCCCGGGCTGGGAATGTCTGGTATTTCCGGATGTCAGAGCTCCAGGCTAGCACCTATGAGCACCTCTCCCAGGGGAGTGTGTGGGAGGCGAGCCTTTCAGGATTACCATCTGGCCAGGCTCCCAGCCCCTCACAGGAGCTGGAACCCACTTGTTCTCAGGCGTGCTGGCAGCTCAGGTGCGGTGGCAGCTCAGGGACCGTGACCCAATTTCTCCGCCGCACTCTCTCTGGCTCAGTGCCAGGGGAGGCTGTCCTGGGTCGGGGGGACTTAGGTCCCTGTCCCTAACCGCCCCCGATTCCCACTATTTCCCCCTGGGATCCTTTGCTCTTCTTGTTTTTTGAGTGCTTTCAACCAGACTCCAAGTTAATGACGGTCCCCAGATGCAGGGCACTCACGTATTGGGGTATTACTTTCCAATCGGTCACCTCTGGTGGCTTTCTCCCCCTTTTGTTTATCTTCCGATATCAGTCTGATGTCCCCACTCTGCTTTACCTGCCACTGGCGTCTTCTTCTCCTGTAGAGATCCAGACGTGTATAATTCTGATCTCAGGCTGATTTCATGGGTGGTCGGAGTTCTTTGGTAGGTAATCAGCTCACTTTAGGGTACAGGTTGAAACGGCGCCTCCTCCTACATCCCCGCCATCTTGACTCCCCCTTATTCTTTCAATGTTTGGTAGAATTCCCCTCTGAAACTGTCTGGATCTGGGCTCTTGTTTGTTGGGATATTTTGGTGACTGTTTCAATCTCCTTAGTAGTTATGGGTCTGTTCAGGTTTTCTATTTCTTCCTGGTTCAGTTGTGATAGCTTATATTTATATACATTCACTATATACATTTATATATACATTTATTTTTATATATTTTTATAAATTTAATATATTTTTATATATTATATATATACATATAAATATATATATTTATGTACATTCACTATATACATTCACTATACATTTATATACATATATATTTATATACATTCACTATGAATGTATCCATTTCTTCCAGAATGTCAAATTTGCTGGCGTAATTTACTCATAATATGTCCTTCTAATTATTTGCATTTCTTTGGATGTTTGATGTGATCTCTCCTCTTTCATTCATGATTTTATTATTTTAGGTCATTTCTCTTTTCTTTTTGATAAGTCTGGCCAGGTGTTTATCAATCTTATTAATTCTTCCAAAGAACAAGCTCCTAGTTGCCCTGATCTGTTCTTTTGGTTTTTATTTCATTGATTTCTGCTCTGATCTTTATTATTTCTCTTCTCCCACTGGGCTCAGGCTACATTTGTTGTTCTTTTTCCTACTCCTCCAGGTGTAGGTTTAGATTGTGTATTTGAGAACTTTCCTGTTTCTTGAGAAAATCTTGTAGTGCCATATACTTTCCTCTTAGGATGGCCTTGGCTGTGTCCCAAAGGTTTGGGATAGTTGTGTTTTCATTTTCACTTGTTTCAATGGATTTTCCTTATTTCTTCATTAATTTCCTGGTTGACACACTCATTCCTTAGTAGACTGTTCTTTAGCTTCTATGTATTTGAGTTCTTTCCAACTTTCCTCTTGTGCTTGAGCTCTAGTTTCAAAGCATTGTTGTCTGAAAAATTGCAGGGAATGATCCCTATATTTTGGTACCATTTGAAACCTGATTTATGACCTAGGATTTGATATATTCTGGGGAATGTTCCATGTGCACTAGCGAATGCTGTGCATTCTATTGTTTTGGGATGGAATGTTCTGAATATATCTGTGGTGTCCATCTGGTCCAATGTGTCATTTAAACCCTTTCTTTCCTTGTTGATCTTTTGCTTAGATGATCTGTCCATTTCAGTGAGGGATATGTCCAAGTCCCCTACCATTATTGTTTTATTCTTCATGTGTTTCTTTGGTTTTGTTATTAATTGATTTATATAGTTGCCTGCTCCCATGTTAGGGCATAGTTATTTAAAATTGTTAGATCTTTTTGTTAGACAGACCCTTTAAGTATGATATAAGTATCCACATTTTATCAGCTAAGTCACACAGCTATTGCTTGTGTGAGTAATCAAGAAAACATACTTATCCCATATATTTGGAAGAGGTGTGTGTTTGAGAGTGAGTTAATATTTCTTAACTAATAATTTAATCTATGCAAATTCTGTTCAGTTTTTCAATACATATTATATGGGATCAGCTATTTGTCAGATATAGAAGTCAGTTTTTAATGTATATTCATTTGAGTACAGAGAGGCAGAAACAGACACAAACACAGATAATGCCACTCTATGAGAGGAAAAAGTAAAGCAAAATCAAAAATTAAACAACAACAACAACAAAAAAAAAACACAAAAACTCTAATAACCCAAAAGTACAACATGTAGAAAAATGTTGGTGTATTTAAATTGGAGGAACAGGGAGAGATTGTCTTTTATAGAGACCTCTCAGTACAGAACTAAGGAAATTAAAAGTGAATATGCATATGCCTGATAATAAAGTGTTCAAAGGAATTGAACTAATTTCCTAAAGCAGGAACCTTGTAAGAATGTCCAAAAAATGAAAATTAGGAAAATATTATGGAATATAATAAAATGTATATTTATTCTAGAATTTGCATGGGTAAGTAAAAGACCCAGAATAACCAACAATATATTAAAGGGAAGAACAAAGTTGGTCCGATAAAACAGAATAGCAAGAATTGTGATAAAGCTGCAGTAATCAAGGCAGTGTGATGTTGGCAAAATAGTAGACATGTAGATCATCAGAAAAGAATAGAACCCAGAGATAGACACACACTAATATAATAACTTGATCTTCGACAAATAAGCAAAAACAAAACAAATGGAGAAATGTAGTCTTTTCAATAAAGCTGCTGGAAGAACTGCTTGTACATAAGAATTAATTCTTCATTTCTCCATAATGAGGTAGGTGAATTTCATTAGAATTGAAAACTTTTGCCATGTGAAAGACTATGTCTAGAGCGTAAGGATGTAAGAAGCACATTTTGAGATCTTACTAACAAAACCACATCTGTTATCCAAAATATTCAAATAATTTTTTTAAGATTTTATTTATTTATTTGACTGACAGAGATCACAAGTAGGCAGGAAGGCAGGCAGAATGAAAGAGGAAGGGAAGCAGACTCCCTGCTGAGCAGAGAATCTGAAGTGGTGCTCAATCCCAGGACCCTGGGATCATGACCTGAGCCAAAGGCAGGGACTTTAACCCACTGAACCACCCAGGATCCCCTACTCAAAGAATTCTTAAAGTCAACAATAAGGAAACACCTTGATTTAAAAAAAAAAATGGACCAAATACCATAAGAGACACTATACCCCCCAAATTAACTAAAAATAAATAAATAAATATAGATGGAAAATAAGCATGTGATAAGATGCTTCACATATTATGTTGCATGAAAATACATTAACATACATTGCACATCTATCAGAGTATCCAAAATCCAGAACACTAACAACAACAAATGTGGACCAGGATGTGAAGCAACAGTGACTCTCATTCACTGCTGGTAGGAAAGCAAAATTCTACAGCCATTTTCAAAAATAGCTTGTCAGTTTCTCATTAAACTCAACAAACTCTCACCACACAATCTAGCAATTATCCAAAATAATTGAAAATTCATTGTTCACACAAAAACCTCATGTGGATATTATTCATAATTGATAAAACTCAGTAGCAACCCTCAAGTCCTCCAGTAAGTGAATGGTTAAGTAAACCATTGTGTATCCAGAAAATGAAATATTGTTCTACACTAAAAGTAAACAGCACTTATCAAGACATAAAAAGACATGGAAGAACCTTAAACACATACTAAGAAATGAAAGAACCCAAACTGAAAAGGCCACATAATGTATGATTCCAGCTATATAATATTTCTCGTCAAAAGGACAAAACCATGGAGACAGGGATTGGGGAGGGATAGGGGTTAAAAAGTGGAAAACAGAAGTTTTTTGGGATGATGAATCTATCCTCTATTATACTATAGTAATGAATCCAAGTCATTATACATTTGTTCAAACCTATAGAATGTATAATACCAGGCATAACTCTTAGGTTAACCATGCTTTTTGGTAACTGAGATGAATCAGTGTGGGCTTATCAAATGTAACAAATGTAACACCATGGTGAAGGATGTTTATAATGAGTGAGACCAGGGATGTGTGGGGAAGAGGTATATGAAAATCTTTGTATCTTCCTTGCAATTTTGTTGTGAATCTGAAACTACTCTAAAAATAAAGTTTACAAAAATAAAAAGAATACAAGTGTATACATTTGGACAAATGTTACTCATAAATATAATTCATTATGATAAATAAAATACCAGAAAATTGAATCTATCAGAAGACAAGTGAATGCTATATTTAAACATACTTTAATAATTGCAGATTCCAAAGATGTACCAGTTTTAGGATTAATTCAATTTTTTTTTCATTGAAAATTATGTCATTCATGTTGTCAGCTCCTAATTTAGGTTTTACCATTAGAAGAGTAAACGACATCTTATTTTAATGTTCAGAAGCCTGCATTCTAATGAGGGACTGTGCCACGAATGCATATATAAATGTACAGATAATACAATTCAAACAATGGCAACAGTTATGTACTTAAAAACAGCAAGACAATGGATAGAATGTTATGACACACTCTGTCTGCCTGTGCTCACTCGTGCTGCTCTCTCCCTCTTTTTCTAAAAAAAAAAAAAAGGAATGCTATGGCACTCTTAAGTTGTTTGGTCAACCGAAGTTCTTTTATCAGTAATATTTGAAAAATATATGAATGTGCTGAGGGAGCTAACTGAAGGCCATTTATGCAGAAAAGAAGTTTTAAGAGAGGGAACAGCAGTGCAAAGACCTTGAGACCATGAGGAAAAACAAACAGGACAGCAGTACAAATCCAGTGAGGGAGGGGCATACTATGGGTAAGTTCTGAGATAAGCAATTTATGGAAGTTTATACGATTTGGTTTTATTTAAAATCTATTGGATAAATTTCAGTAGAGAAATGTGTCACCTGGCTAATTTTTCTAGAGAATACTTCTGGATGTGTCATGGAGATATCTTAGAAGAAAAAAAAAAAGATGAAAATCAGAAGAATGGTTAAAAGTTCTTCACGGTACCAAGGCAAGGGACAATGGTGTCTGAGTCTAAGAATCTGCAGGGGAGATGCTAAGAAGTGAATGTATGGAACCTGTTCTAAAGATGCAGTGAACAGCTATGCTGGCAAATTAGATATAAGGTAAGATGTGGGTCATATATACAGTGTATATATATATACAGTGTATATATATTACTCAGTAATATATGCCTCAGTACCAAGGCAAGGGACAATGGTGTCTGAGTCTAAGAATCTGCAGGGGAGATGCTAAGAAGTGAATGTATGGAACCTTTTCTAAAGATACAGTGAACAGCTATGCTGGCAAATTAGATATAAGGTAAGATGTGGGTCATATATACAGTGTATATATATATACAGTGTATATATATTACTCAGTCATCAGAAAGAATGAATTCCTACCATTGACATTGACGTGGATGAAATGAGAGTATTATACTAAGTGAAATAACTTAACCAGAGAAAGAAAATTATTATACACTTTCACTCATATGTGGAATATAAGGTATAGTTCTGAAGACAATACAGGAAAGGAGGGAAAACTGAATGGACAAACCATGAAAAACTCTTGACTCTGGGAAACAAATCGAGATTTGGAGATAGAGGGGAAGGTAGGGGATTGGGTAATATTGTGATGGGCATTAATGCAGGCACATGGTGTGATAAGCCCTGGATGTCATTTGCAACTAATGAATCATTGAATATTATATCAAAACCTAATAATGTAGTGTATGTTGGCTAATTGAATTTAAATTAAAAAAATATGTTAGAGAAAGAGAAGAGTCAATAATGTTTTTAAATTAGAGAAAAACTATGACATCACACAAATGGGGATAAAATTTTTGTTAAACAGGAATACAAATTCCCATAGAAAACTAAAAGCAGGGCGCCTGGGTGGCTCAGTGGGTTAAGCCGCTGCCTTCGGCTCAGGTCATGATCTCAGGGTCCTGGGATCGAGTCCGGCATCAGGCTCTCTGCTCAGCAGGGAGCCTGCTTCCCTGTCTCTCTCTCTGCCTGCCTCTCTGTCTACTTGTGACCTCTCTCTGTCAAATAAATAAATAAAATCTAAAAAAAAAGAAAACTAAAAACAACACACACACACACACACACACACACACACACACACACACATTTTTTGTATTGCAGTCCAAAAAGAGTCTATAGTATAGTAAAAGCCATAGTTATATTGTACGAAAAAATAAAACACTTAATAGTATCAGGGCATTAAATACCAGATAACATGCATTTTTAAAAAGATTTTATTTATTGATTAGACAGAGAGATAGAGAGCATAAGTAAACAGAGTGACAGGCAGAAGGAGAGGGAGAAGCAGGTCCTCCACTGAGCAGGGAGTCCAGTGCAGGCTCAATTCCAGGATCCTGGGATCATGACGTGAGCCAAAGGCAGCCGCCTAACTGAATAAGCCACCCAGAAGCCCAAAAGGTAACATGCATTTATCTCAACATTATCCTAGAAGCAGCGACCATGCATAGGGGTAGTAATTATCTCTGAAAACAAATGAACAAAAATATTAGCTTTTCCAAAACAAGCAAAATCAATCATTGTGTATGATATAAATTATCTAGAATATAGTTGGATTTTACTGGGAAACCGTAAGAATGATTAGAAAGTGTAGGAGACACCCAATTAATATAGAAAAATGACAGACCCTAGAGAGTTAGAAATTCTACTTTATGGTTACAAATGTACCAAAACTTACACGTCTTGAACATAAATTCGTCAAGAAATTTGTAGTATTTATATATGGTCAATTTTTCCCTGGAACTTTGTGAAGGAGGAGGTAAGTAAATGTATTATGTTTCTACAAGTTAAGGACGATTATAGAGTATAGGATAGAACATACAATTGTAACTCCATTCCAATGGACTCCATAAAAGTTGTGGAATTCTAATTCAAATTATAATTTTTCTAGGGTCCTTTTGGGGGTATTCATTTGAATTTGAAGTGCAGGGATATCATGATGAAGCTACATACACAAATAACACATTTCCATGAATAATTATCATGTTCTAATATGCACCCTTAACCCACTACCCAGTGCACATTTTTAAAATCTGCTACATCACATCCTTGAATACCTGTCTCTAACAATATGAGTTTGCTTGCTTGCTTTCTCTCTTTCTTTCTTTTCTTCTTTCTTTAAAATGTAGGCCTCTTTCAATATGTGTATTATTCCATAATATAGTCTTAAACATTTAACGACAATTTCTTAATTTAATAAAATACTCAATGCTAAAAGTTCAATGATTCGTGTACATATATGTACAAATCATAATCCAGAAGAAATGCATCTAGTTAATTTAATACATTTTAAGTCTCTTTTAGTATATACATTATCCTCCTCATTTAAAAATAGTATTATCTGTTAAAGAAGCTGAGTTATTTATTCTATAGAATAACATTCACCCTAGATTTTTCTGGTTTAATATCCATATTGTTAAGGAGCAAGAACTTTGTTTATTGCTTGTGGATTATTCCAAGTAATATAAGAGAGAAATCAGCAACATGAACTTACTGTTAGTTAGCAGAATATATTGTAAAATGCTGTTATAAGTGAAGAGTATAGTTCTCATGTAATAAATAAACAAACAGTACAGAGGATCAGAATTCAAAGCCCTGAAGATAACACAAATGAATTTAACACAAAAGAAGGGAAGGCTACACAAAAAAATGATGATAACAGTGTGTTATTGAAAAGCATAACCAGGAAAATTGGTGAGTCAATCTGGAATAAAAAAAATTCAGATTCTACAATTAACACCAAATTCCCAAATTAACTTCAAATAGGTTAAACTTCAAAATTTTCACTCTGAAATCATAAAAGTACTAGAAAAATATAGATATTTTTGTTTTATTATTTTCTGAAAAGGGGAGTCATCTTTTCTTAACATGACACATAAAAGAAACCCTACAAAATCTACTTAAAGTATTTTGAAATTTAAGAAATGAACTTTTAGTTCTGGGTGCAATTGTAAATGGGATTGACTCCTTAATTTCTCTTTCTTCTGTCTTTTTGTTGGTGTACAGAAATGCAACTGGTTTCTGTGCATTGATTTAATATCCTGACACTTTACTGAATTCCTGTACAAGTTCTAACAGCTATAAGATACCTAGGAATAAACCTAACCAAAGAGGCTAAGAATCTATATGCAGAAAACTATAAAGTACTCATGAAAGAAATTGAGGAAGACACAAAGAAATGGAAAAATGTTCCATGATCCTGGATTGGAAGAATAAATATTGTGAAAATGTCCATGCTACCTAAAGCAATCTGCACATTTAAGGCAATCCCTATCAAAATACCATCCATTTTTTCCAAAGAAATGGAACAAATAATCCTCAAATTTATATGGAACCAGAAAAGACCTCAAATAGCCAAAGGAATATTGAAAAAGAAAGCCAAAGTTGGTGGCATCACAATTCCGGACTTCAAGCTCTATTACAAAGCTGTCATCATCAAGACAGCATGGTACTGGCACAAAAACAGACATATAGATCAATGGAACAGAATAGAGAGCCCAGAAATCGACCCTCAACTCTAGGGTCAACTAATCTTCGACAAAGCAGGAAAGAATGTCCAATGGAAAAAAGACAGCCTCTTCAATAAATGGTGCTGGGAAAATTGGACAGCCACATGCAGAAAAATGAAATTGGACCATTTCCTTACACCACACACGAAAATAGACTCCAAATGGATGAAGGACCTCAATGTGAGAAAGGAATCCATCCAAATCCTTGAGGAGAATGCAGGCAGCAACCTCTTCGACCTCAGCCGCAGCAACATCTTCCTAGGAACAACGGCAAAGGCAAGGGAAGCAAGGGCAAAAATGAACTATTGGGATTTCATCAAGATCAAAAGCTTTTGCACAGCAAAGGAAACAGTTAACAAAACCAAAGACAACTGACAGAATGGGAGAAGATATTTGCAAACGACATATCAGATAAAGGACTAGTATCCAAATTCTATAAGGAACTTAGTAAACTGAACACCCAAAGAACAAACAATCCAATCAAGAAATGGGCAGAGGACATGAACAGACATTTCTGCAAAGAAGACATCCAGATGGCCAATAGACACATGAAAAAGTGCTCCACATCACTCGGCATCAGGGAAATAGAAATCAAAACCACAATGAGATATCACCTCACACCAGTCAGAATGGCTAAAATGAACAAGTCAGGAAATGACAGATGCTGGCGAGGATGCGGAGAAAGGGGAACCCTCCTCCACTGTTGGTGGGAATGCAAGCTGGTGCAACCACTCTGGAAAACAGCATGGAGGTTCCTCAAAATATTGAAAATAGAACTACCCTATGACCCAGCAATTGCACTACTGGGTATTTACCCTAAAGATACAAACGTAGTGATCCGAAGGGGCACGTGCACCCGAATGTTTATAGCAGCAATGTCGATAATAGCTAAACTATGGAAAGAACCTAGATGTCCATCAACAGATGAATGGATAAAGAAGAGGTGGTATATATACACAATGGAATACTATGCAGTCATCAAAAGAAATGAAATTTTGCCATTTGCAATTACGTGGATGGAACTAGAGGGTATCATGCTTAGTGAAATAAGTCAATCAGAGAAAGACAACCATCATATGATCTCCCTGATATGAGGACATGGAGATGCAACATGGGGGGTTAGGGAGATAGGAGAAGAATAAATGGCACTCAATGGGATTGGGAGGGAGACAAATCATCAGTGACTCTTAATCTCACAAAACAAACTGAGGGTTTCTGGGGGGAGGGGGTGTTGGGATAGGGGGAGTGGGGTCATTGACATTGGGGAGGGTATGTTCTGTGGTGAGTGCTGTGAAGTGTGCAAACCTGGCGATCCACAGACCTGTACCCCTGGGGATAAAAATACATTATATGTTTATAAAAAATAAGAAATAAATAAAAAATTAAAAAAATTAATGACAATTGATATGTCTCATCATCTAGAAGAAAAGAATATTTTATGTGAATATCTTTTTCTTTAGTTTCATAGGCATGACTTGGTGAAAGAATTCTTCACAGTCTAAAACACACACTTCAAATGGTTGCTTAGTCCGCTGAGTCCTCTGAGGTCAAAAGAAATTATAGTGACTTCATGAGTTTAATTCAACTTACATTTAAAAAAGAAAACATGGGATTAGTCTCAAACATATTATTTAAGGAAATACATTTCATTTTGATGATTATGTAGATTGAATTCTCTTATGCTTCTGATTTGTGCATAACTCAGTTGGGACTATTTCAGAGATAGCTTTACAATTAATATATTTCTTTTTTTTTAAAGATTTTATTTATTTATTTGACAGATAGAGATCACAAGTAGGGAGAGAGGCAGGCAGAGAGAGAGAGAGAGGAGGAAGCAGGCTCCCTGCCAAGCAGAGAGCCCAATGCGGGGCTCAATCCCAGGACCCTGGGATCATGACCTGAGTGAAAGGCAGAGGCTTTAACCCACTGAGCCACCCAGGTGCCCCACAATTAACATATTTCTTAAATGATCTATAAAAAGAGCATGGGTGTAAGTATTTGAGATTTTTTTGGTCATATTAAATTTGAATCATCACAGGTTTACAAGGACAATGGGTGTGGAAGTCATCTTGCCATAGTGTTATAGGATCTGAGTTTGATAGCAATATATACCTCCTTCTTAAAAAAGCATAACCTTGGAATAACCTTGTGTTCTTAATTGGGCTAGTGAACATGTATATTATTTCTTATTTAAATCTTAATATTTTACATTATGGTTATCACTAATTTTTACCCCAAAATATTTTTGAAATGATAAATGTGTGTAATATAGGTAAAGGATTTCAGAAAATAAAAATACATGGTGAGAATTTTATGCAGTTCTATTACAATAAAGTATTAAGTAAGTTGTATGGTTTCAAACAAGTCCTGGTTTTTATTAATAATATCATTCTGATATTTACTTTATCACTGCCTAGTATTATGAAGTAGGGAGCAGAGTTTCTATATGCTTGGCTTTAATTCTTACTCATTTCTTTAGTTTCTATCTGCTGACATGATTTATCTGAGAATTTTAATTAAACAAATGGACATTAAATATTTTAATAAAGTAGAATTTAATATTCAGGGAACATTGGAGAACGGTATGGAAATACATGTCAGGAGAGATAAAGATCAGAAGTTATAATGATATTAACTACAAATATGCTTCTATGTTTGATAAAGATGTTTAGTTATGAACTTTTAATTTTCCGTTTATGGATCTCATATTTCGTTCTCAAATATTTTATGATGTATCTAATATTAATATTGAAACTTTACACTTTCTAAAGGTTCTGATTTGGATCAAACACACTTTGTTTATTTATTTATTATTCATTAATGTATTCATTCCCCAGTGCCTTTGTCCTGATAGCTCTGGGATGATTCAAAGTCAATGTAATGCCAAATAAATCTCAAATGTGTACATCTATATGATATTTCCAGAAATCCTTTACATAATATCTGCACGACTCAGGCAGGTCAGAACTATCTGAAGTAAAATACACGGGCATATAAGAAAAAATACATATAATTCAGTCTGCATAATCATTGATATAAAACACTTTCATTAAAATATAGTTTCTGAGACTACTGGAAGGTTTTACTTGTAAACATGAATACATGGATCAAGGCACTGCAATTATCTTCTAACTCATTTCAGTGGAATCAGTAGGCTAAACACTTATTTGATGGCTCAGAGTTTTTTACTGTGAATGATAGTTCTTTGCCATCACCATGCCATGTCTGAGAGTGGGAAGAAAAAAAAAAAAACAGATCTAACCTTGAAAGCAATTTTCCCACTAGATCCACAGACACATAAATTGTATTTCGCCAGGACCGGGGCAGCTCAGTAAGTTAAATGCCTGCTTTCGGGTCAGGCCATGATCCCAAGACCCTGGCATTGATCCCCAAGTCTGGCTCTCTGCTCAGTGGGGAGTCAGCTTCTCCCTCCCCCTCTGCTCTCCACACCCACCCCTCATGCTCGCTCTCACTCTCTCATAAATAAATGAATAAAATCTTAAATAAAATAGAACTGGGTTGCACTACGACAACTATTGAAGGGTTTGAGCAATGAAGGGCATGCCTCCGTTCCGAATCCACCTTCATTTATGCAGAAGGGTAATCAGGAAAAGAGAATAATAACAGTAAAAACAACACCAAAAAGAAGTATTTTTTAAATTTTTTTATTTGTTTATTTACAGCATAACAGTGTTCATTGTTTTGGCATAACACCCAGTGCTCCATGCAGTACGTGCCCTCGCTATTACCCACCACCTGGTTCCTCAACCTCCCACCCCTCCCCCCGCCCCTTCAAAACCCTCTGGTTGTTTTTCAGAGTCCATAGTCTCTCATGGTTCATCTCCCCTTCCAGTTTCCCTCAACTCCCTCTCCTCTCCATCTCCCCATGTCCTCCGTGTTATTTGTTATGCTCCACAAATAAGTGAAACCATATGATACTTGACTCTCTCTGCTTGACTTACTTCGCTCAGCATAATCTCCTCCAGTCCCGTCCATGTTGCTACAAAAGCTGGGTATTCATCCTTTCTGATGGAGGCATAATACTCCATCGTGTATATGTACCACATCTTCCTTATCCATTCATCCGTTGAAGGGCATCTTGGTTCTTTCCACAGTTTGGCGACCGTAGCCATTGCTGCAATAAACATCGGGGTACAGATGGCCCTTCTTTTCACTACATCTGTACCTTTGGGGTAAATACCCATCAGTGCAATTGCAGGGTCATAGGGAAGCTCTATTCTTAATTTCTTCAGGAGTCTCCACACTGTTCTCCAAAGTGGCTGCACTAACTTGCATTCCCACAAACAGTGGAAGAGGGTTCCCCTTTCTCCACATCCTCTCCAACACACGTTGTTTCCTGTCTTGCTAATTTTGGCCATTCTAACTGGTGTCAGGTGGTATCTCAATGTGGTTTTAATTTGAATCTCCCTGATGGCTAGTGATGATTAACATTTTTTCACGTGTCTGATAGTCATTTGTATGTCTTCATTGGAGAAGTGTCTGTTCATATCTTCTGCCCATTTTTCGATATGATTATCTGTTTTGTGTGTGTTGAGTTTGAGAAGTTCTTTATAGATCCTGGATATCAACCTTTTGTCTGTACTGTCATTTGCAAATATCAAAAAGAAGTATTTTTTGGGTGTTCTGTGCCAGGCAATATTGTGAATTGCTTGCCTACACTTATTAATTTAATTATCCAAAATCATCCTCAGCTCTATGTACCATCACCATTCACAATAGAAAAGTGGGAGCAAACCTCAGAAAAAAAGAAAACAAACAATTCTGATTATCCTATTTATGTTGGTAAGCCATTCTTCCTTAGTCCTATTCCATCAGCACATTCCACTTTGACTCTCTTGCTAAATGTTGGAAAACGGAGGACACACACCCATTTTTATAACACGGGAAGGTTTTGTTTTGTCTGTTTTGTTTTGTTTTCTTTTGAGCCAGACTCTGAGCTTTTCATAACAATCCTAAGTAGTTTACATTTGTTACTTATAATACATTTAAAATAGTTTTTGTGAACAATATCAAGTTCAAATAAAAAAAAAAACAAATACCATCATTACTAAAAGTATTTGATCTAAATTTAGATGTTGAATTATCTTTTTTATTGTGTTATGTTAGTCACCATACAATACATCATTAGTCTTTTTTTTTTTAAGACTTTATTTATTTGTTTGACGGACAGAGAGAGAGAGAGAGAGATCACAAGTAGGCAGAGAGCAAGCAGAGGGGGAGGGGGAAGCAGCCTCCCTGCTTAGCAGAGAGCTCAATGCAGGGCTTAATCCCAGGACCCTGAGATCATCACTTGAGCCTAAGGCAGAGGTTTAACCCAGTGAGCACCAGGTGCCCCACATCATCAGTTTCCGATGTAGTGTTCAATGAGTCATTGTTTGTGTATAGCACCTATTGCTCCATGCAATATGTGCCCTCCTTTTTTTTTTTTTTTTTTAGATTTATTTATTTGACAGACAGAGATTACAAGTAGGCAGAGAGGCAGGCAGAGAGAGAGAGAGGAGGAAGCAGGCTCCCAGCCAAGCAGAGAGCCCGATGCGGGGCTCGATCCCAGGACCCTGGGATCATGACCTGAGCTGAAGGCAGAGGCTTTAACCTGCTGAGCCACCCAGGCGCCCCCAATATGTGCCCTCCTTAATAGCCACCACTAGACTCACCCACCCTCCCACCCTCCTCCCTTCTAACACTCTGAGTTTGTCTTTTGGAGGGGGATAGGAACCATGAGAGACTGTGGACTCCAGGAATGATCTTAAAGGTAGTAAAGACATCAGCTTTAGGGACGTTGGCTTGTACAGACCCTTCCAAAGATCCTATCTTAACTGAACGTTGTATTTTTTTTTTCTTAAAGAAAGCACCAAAGACTGTCCATTTCAGGATTCTGAAATTATAGTTTTGTCCCATGATAGTCTTAAGTTATTTCCAGCAATGACTAACCTTGATGTAAGTGTTGATGACTTATGGGATTCAAACTTTATTTAAAAGCTGAGATCTGAATTACATAATTCCTTTTTGTCCCCTCTGAGGACAAGCAGGTGTGATTTATTGCTGACATTTTCTTTGGGGAGAAAGCCTTTTCACAACTAAGTCATTTTATAGGAAAGTAAGAGTCACTAAATTTTTTTTTCCATTTTATTTATTTTTTCAGCGTAACAGTATTCATTCTTTTTGCACAACACCCATTGCTCCATGCAAAACGTGCCCTCCCCATTACCCACCACCTGTTCCCCCAACCTCCCACCCCTGACCCTTCAAAACCCTCAGGTTGTTTTTCAGAGTCCATAGTCTCTTATGGTTCGCCTCCCCTTCCAAATTTTTTTTTTAATAAACATATAATGTATTTTTATCCCAGGGGTACAGGTCTGTGAATACAATAAAGTGTTTTATAAGTTCTATGTTTTCAGATGAGTCCTGGTTATTATTAATACTTTCATTTTGATATTTACCTTCTCACTGCCTAATAATATTTAAGGAGATGACATAGTTTCTATACGTTAGGCTTTCATTCCTACTCATTTCTTTATTTTCTATCTGTGGATATGATTATCTGACACTTTTGAATTAAAAAATGGATATTAAATATTTTAATAAAGTAGAATTTAAAATTCAGGGGAAGTTGGGGGATGATAATGTGGGAATATGTGTCAGCTGTGATAAAAATTAGAAGAGGTTTTATTATGATGAAAGTAACTACAAATATAATTGCTTATTAGTTAAATTTGTTTTGGTGTAAGTGTTCAACTTTCAGTTTATGGATCTCCTATTTAATTTGTTCTTAAATCTTCCATGATGATTCTAAATTTTAATATTGGTACTTCTTTCTTACCAAAATTTCTGGTTTTGGATTACACATACTTAATATAGTATTGTTCTTAGAAGTGTTTAAGATAGTGCTATCCGTAATTACTTTGCTCATATTGGATTTCCAAGCCATTGCTTAATACACCAGTGGTATATTGTAATTATATTTATTTAGGATTGAGAATTGTAAGTTTTAAATTAGTGAACATAATATCATACAAGCTGTCATTCCTCAATGTTTACTTTTTATTAAAGGGAATTGAGCCACTCATTAGGAATTTTAACTGTATGTAGAAATTTATCCTGGAAGTTGTAGTAGGATTCTGGGAGTAATGTTTTTTTTTTCTTTTGGGGAAAGAAGATGCATGATATATTTTACGTGCCTCTAATTGAAACTCCAACTTTGGCACACATTCCTCATCTATCAGGAGAAATATTTTCTTGATGTATAACACATTAAATGTTGCATAGCTTAAAATTAACTTCTTCATATTTATGGAAATGTTTTTACAGCATTCAATGTTTTTAGTATTTAGCATAGTATTATTTTTTGGAAACAGAACTGGCAAAAAACCTGATTAGAAAATATGTATATGTTTTACAAAGGCCTAAGTATTCTGTAATTATTGAAATGTTTTGTATTCATACTTTATTACTGCTGTTATAGACTAAAGTTGAGTGATTTAACATTGTGGAGAACTTCTTACAGCATTCAATGGTTCACGTGCATACCACAGTATTATCCTTGGATTCAGAGATGGAAGGAAGCTGGAATAAAGAACTCTTTTTATGCTTAACAAATGGCCTAAGCATTCTGTACTTTTCCAAAAGAAAGTAAGACGAGGAAACATGTATTTTTCAAACTGGACAGAAATTTAAATTACTTTTAGGATGCCCATAAAAACACTGGGAAATTGATTGGGATTAATTCATCTAGTGATCAAAAGAGAAAAAAAAAGTGAAGGCTAAGGGAAATTGAGCAACCTTACATTCTCTAAAATGTGCCCTGTGTGTAACGATTTTGACTAAACTCTGATTTTGACTAAACTCTGATCATACAGGACTTACTCTCTGAAAGTTACTGTAATAAGATAATTTGTTTTCCCCTCATCTAAGGAAGAAAATAGAAGTGGCGTATGGTCTTGAAATTTCATTTGGCTGAGAAAATGCTATGGAGGCAATAAAAGCATGTAGTAATAATCACTTTCTTTTTCCTTAAAGGATTTTCATGGAATCTCGGGATATGATCTGTTCTGATGTGTTTCAGTTTAAACTATGAAGACGGGAAACCAATGTGTAGAAACAGATTTTATACTTTCTGGTCTTTTCCAATATGGTCAAATGGACACTTTCCTCTTTGTTGCCATTGTAACCCTCTTTTCAGTGGCTCTGGTGGGGAATATCATACTGGTCCTTCTCATTCAGTTGGACATCATACTCCACACTCCAATGTCCTACTCAGTCAGCTCTCCTTTATTGACATGATGTACATCTCCACCACCGTGCCCAAGATGACCACTGACTTCCTGACAAAGAGTAAGACCATTACATTTTTAGGTTGTGAAATTCAAGCATTTGTATTCTTGACACTTGTTGGAACTGAAGCCCTTCTCCTTGGTTTCATGTCCTATGATTGATATGTAGCCATCTGTCACCCTTTACACTATCCTGTACTTATGAGCAAGAATATCTGTTGGTTCATGGTCACATGCACATGGGGCAGTAGCTCTATCAATGCTTTAGTGCATACGTTGTATGCTTTTCAACTTCCATTTTGTAGGTCTCGAATTGTTAACCACCTTTTCTGTGAAGTTCCATCTCTGGTACCACTGGTGTGTCAGGATACTTCCCAGTATGAGCATACAATCCTCCTAAGTGGGTTTATCATTCTGCTGCTACCATTCATGGCCATTCTAGCTTCCTATGTCCGTATACTTACTGTGGTGTTCCAGGTGAGCTCAGGTAAAGGACAGACAAAAGCTATCTCCACTTGTTCCTCTCACCTAATTGTGGCAAGCCTATTTTATATGACTACCCTCTCCACCTATGCAAGGCCACACTCCTTGCATTCTCCAGAACAGGATAAGGCAGTGGCAGTGTTTTACACCATCATCACACCTCTTCTGAATCCATTCATCTACAGCCTGAGAAATAAAGAGGTTACTGGTGCCCTGAAAAGACTGTTGGCATAATTGATATTTGTACAGGATATGTCACTTTAGGAACCCCTTATTGATTGAGATTGACCAATATAGATCACTTTACCTAGAATACTGTTTGGAATATGTTAATCTAAAGGATATTTATGCAATAAATTGATAAATATATTGATTCTTGCTCATTTCAGGATGGCTTAATCATAGTTATTGAAGCTACATGCTTTTCCAAATTGAAACCTCGAAAAAATGGTGTTATTGTCAACAGTATTTGGCTTCTGGGAATACATTTCAACTGTTAACTCAATGTTTGCATCTTGAATCATGTATTTTGTAATGTCCTCCTTAATGTCTGAATGTAGTGAGTAGGAAATATACTATACTCAAGCACGTGATATTAAAAGTATAATAAGGAAACTGTAATATATGTCACTGTAAGTAGTTCACTCATGTCTACATTCATTCAAAAGTGATGTACGGTTATGTCTGTTGTGCTAGTATAGACACTGGTGATGTGGCAGTAAACAATGATAAAAACTGACAGAATGCTCTGATCTCATTAAGATTTCATTCCATTGCAGGGGGACATAATAAAATAAAATAAAATAAAATAAAACAAAATAAAATAAAACAACATAAAGTAAGATAGGATAAAATAAGATAAAACAAAACAGACTTGAAAAATCTGGAGTACACCAACCAGTAGTAACTATTAGGGGCAAAAAAAAAAAAGTTAAAAATTGGCTTAGAGAAAGTGAGAGAATTTTCTGGTTTTATATATAATAGTCCAATGTAGGGACAACCAAGAGAATGATAGTTGGTCAAAAATTGAATGGAAATGAGTTAATAATTCATACAGATTTCTCATTAGGAATGCTCTAGGCATAGGAGGAAGCCAATGAAAATGTCTTAAAGAGTAAACAAGCATGGCAAGTAAATGAAAATCAAAGTATAACATCAAAGCTAATGGAAAAAAGACAGAAATTGTAGAAATGAATGACGATAATGGAGGATTTAAAATGTTAGGTTGACCATGGTAAGCATTTGGGCTTTAATCCAAGAAAATTGGCAGGCATTGGTGTGGTTCTACAGAAAACTGAAAATCACAATTGTGTTTCCATTACAGGAGCACAGTTGTTAAAAGATACTGCCTTGGATAAAAGTGGTAATGGTAGAGTAGCAAGAACTGGCCAGTCTCTGGAAATAGTGGAAAGCAGACATTTGAGACTTATGGTGAGATTATGATGTGCAGTGTGAGGTAATTAGAAAAGCAGAGAATTGAGGGGAACCTGACTGGCTCAGTCAGTAGAGCATGAAACCTCTCATCTTGGGATTGTGAATTCTAGCCCCGGGTTGGGTTTAGAGATTACTTAAAAATAAAATGTTAAAAAAAAGTATAGCAGATAATCGGGCTAAGAGACTGTAATAAACAACTGGAAGTAAGAAATCGTTATTATCACCATTGAGGAAAAACACAGGAACAACATTTCCATCACCCACTTCCTTAGTGCTCCTTCACTACTAGCACCTCAACTATGCAGTGGTCATTATTCTGACTCCCATCAACATTAAATGGAAACCCTTACTAATATAATCAAACAACAACTTCTCTGGAGCTTCCAGGTTCTTTTTTTTTTTTTTTTCAATGTTAACAGAAGCTATATATATATATACCTTGGTAATACAAGGAATAATGCTATTGTTTTTATTGCTGAGTTGAACTCCATTGTACAAATATATTATGATTGCCTTCATAGGATCATTTGATATTTTCATCTATTATGAATAAAAATGTTATATCCCTCTCTACACAAAAATATTCTTTGGGAAACATTCACTCAATTATTTTATTGTATTCCTAGGCATAAAACTGTTTGGTCATAGGTAAGATATATGTTTAATAAAAAAATAAACAGTTGTATTAATATCAAATATTCTAATCAAAATATTGAAACTTCTTGGTGCTTAAGGGTTGGGAAAGTAATGGTTTGATGCTAAATTTAAATACATATTTTTGTGAAATACTTTAGAGACACATTGATATCAACTGTGTGTTTGCTATTAATAAATTCTATAAGAATTTAAATTTTGTTAGGACCACTCATTCTTGGTTCAAGATAAGTTACTGTATTTGGCCCATAAATATTTTTCTTAATGTAGCTTATTTGTTTAGAATATACTATGCATCTGTAAGTCAACCACCAATCCAATAATTAAAACATTGTTAAATGTTTTAGAAATTGTGGAGCATAATGAATAACATGGAGGACATTGGGAGAAGGAGAGGAGAAGGGAGTTGGGTGAAATCAGAGGGGGAGATGAACCATGAGAGACTGTGGACCCTGAGAAACAAGCTGAGGGTTTTGGAGGTGAGGGGAGTGAGCCTGGTGGTGGGTTTTAAGGAGGGCATGCATTGCATGGAGCACTGGGTGTGATGCATAAACAATGAATCTTGGAACACTGAAAAAATAAAATAAAGTTAAAATGTCAAAAAAAAAAGAAATTGTTAGATCTCTTCAGAATGTCTACTCTGTCTTTTTGTTTCCTCCATTGCTCTGAGTTTCTAGACTACGATTGTCTTGTTATCTTATAGTATTACCAAATATATATTCATGGACAACTATGGAATGCTTATCATCCATGGGAGCTTTGAACTCTATAAAAACCATCTTATGTGTTACATCACATTTTTCAGAGCCTCTCTTCATTTGACATTATTTTACTATATATATTTTATATATTTTATTTTATTGTATATATAATATATATTATATATAAATATATATTTATATATATAAATATAATATATTATAATATATATTATATATTATATATTAATTATATTATATGTAATATATATAAGTATATATTCCTACTCAGATAAAATTCTGTTTTATAATTTTATCACATATCTGTTTATATTTTGATTGACTTAAGATGGATAACTTTCAGTTTTGTGCTATTATGTATGGTGTATTTATGGATATTTATGTATATGACCCCTGCTTCCCATAGACAATAACTTATACAGGGCATATGTATATTACTGGAATTGCTGGTTTGTGGGATATGAAAAAGATCATGGGTTTAGAATTGGGCAACATTTTTTCCAAAGTGGCTGTAACAATTTTCATTTGTAAGATAAATATATAGACCAGAAAGTATAAAATCTGTTTCTACACATTGGTTTCCCGTCTTCATAGTTTAAACTGAAACACATCAGAACAGATCATATCCCGAGATTCCATGAAAATCCTTTAAGGAAAAAGAAAGTGATTATTACTACATGCTTTTATTGCCTCCATAGCATTTTCTCAGCCAAATGAAATTTCAAGACCGTACGCCACTTCTATTTTCTTCCTTAGATGAGGGGAAAACAAATTATCTTATTACAGTAACTTTCAGAGAGTAAGTCCTGTATGATCAGAGTTTAGTCAAAATCAGAGTTTAGTCAAAATCGTTACACACAGGGCACATTTTAGAGAATGTAAGGTTGCTCAATTTCCCTTAGCCTTCACTTTTTTTTTCTCTTTTGATCACTAGATGAATTAATCCCAATCAATTTCCCAGTGTTTTTTTTTTGTTTTTTTGTTTTTGTTTTTATTTTTTTTTTATTTTTTATTTTTTTTTGAGTTTCATTTTATTTATTTTTTCAGCGTAACAGTATTCATTCTTTTTGCACAACACCCAGTGCTCCATGCAAAACGTGCCCTCTCCATTACCCACCACCTGTTCCCCCAACCTCCCACCCCTGACCCTTCAAAACCCTCAGGTTGCCCCAACCTCCCACCCCTGACCCTTCAAAACCCTCAGGTTGTTTTTCAGAGTCCATAGTCTCTTATGGTTCGCTTCCCCTCCCCAATGTCCATAGCCCGCTCCCCCTCCCCCAATCCCACCTCCCCGCAGCAACCCCCAGTTTGTTTTGTGAGATTAAGAGTCATTTATGGTTTGTCTCCCTCCCAATCCCATCTTGTTTCATTTATTCTTCTCCTATCTCCTACCCCCCCATGTTGCTTCTCCATGTCCTCATATCAGGGAGATCATATGATAGTTGTCTTTCTCCGATTGACTTATTTCACTAAGCATGATACGCTCTAGTTCCATCCACGTCGTCGCAAATGGCAAGATTTCATTTCTTTTGATGGCTGCATAGTATTCCATTGTGTATATATACCACATCTTCTTTATCCATTCATCTGTTGATGGACATCTAGGTTCTTTCCATAGTCTGGCTATTGTAGACATTGCTGCTATAAACATTCGGGTACACGTGCCCCTTCGGATCACTATGTTTGTATCTTTAGGGTAAATACCCAGTAGTGCAATTGCTGGGTCATAGGGTAGTTCTATTTTCAACATTTTGAGGAACCTCCATGCTGTTTTCCAGAGTGGTTGCACCAGCTTGCATTCCCACCAACAGTGGAGGAGGGTTCCCCTTTCTCCACATCCTCTCCAGCATCTGTCATTTCCTGACTTGTTCATTTTAGCCATTCTGACTGCCATGAGGTGATATCTCATTGTGGTTTTGATTTCTATTTCCCTGATGGCGAGTGACGTGGAGCACTTTTTCATGTGTCTGTTGGCCATCTGGATGTCTTCTTTGCAGAAATGTCTGTTCATGTCCTCTGCCCATTTCTTGATTGGATTGTTTGTTCTTTGGGTGTTGAGTTTGCTAAGTTCCTTATAGATTTTGGATACTAGCCCTTTATCTGATATGTCGTTTGCAAATATCTTCTCCCATTCTGTCAGTTGTCTTTTGGTTTTGTTAACTGTTTCCTTTGCTGTGCAAAAGCTTTTGATCTTGATGAAATCCCAACAGTTCATTTTTGCCCTTGCTTCCCTTGCCTTTGCCGTTGTTCCTAGGAAGATGTTGCTACGGCTGAGGTCGAAGAGGTTGCTGCCTGCATTCTCCTCAAGGATTTGGATGGATTCCTTTCTCACATTGAGGTCCTTCATCCATTTGGAGTCTATTTTTGTGTGTGGTGTAAGGAAGTGGTCCAATTTCATTTTTCTGCATGTGGCTGTCCAATTTTCCCAGCACCATTTATTGAAGAGGCTGTCTTTTTTCCATTGGACATTCTTTCCTGCTTTGTCGAAGATTAGTTGACCATAGAGTTGAGGGTCGATTTCTGGGCTCTCTATTCTGTTCCACTGATCTATGTGTCTGTTTTTGTGCCAGTACCATGCTGTCTTGATGATGACAGCTTTGTAATAGAGCTTGAAGTCCGGAATTGTAATGCCACCAACTTTGGCTTTGTTCTTCAATATTCCTTTGGCTATTCGAGGTCTTTTCTGGTTCCATATAAATTTTAGGATTATTTGTTCCATTTCTTTGAAAAAAATGGATGGTATTTTGATAGGGATTGCATTAAATGTGTAGATTGCTTTAGGTAGCATAGACATTTTCACAATATTTATTCTTCCAATCCAGGAGCATGGAACATTTTTCCATTTTTTTGTGTCTTCCTCAATTTCTTTCATGAGTACTTTATAATTTTCTGTGTATAGATTCTTAGTCTCTTTGGTTAGGTTTATTCCTAGGTATCTTATAGTTTTGGGTACAATTGTAAATGGGATTGACTCCTTAATTTCTCTTTCTTCAGTCTTGTTGTTGGTGTACAGAAATGCAACTGATTTCTGTGCATTGATTTTATATCCTGACACTTTACTGAATTCCTGAACAAGTTCTAGCAGTTTTGGAGTGGAGTCTTTTGGGTTTTCCACATATAGTATCATATCATCTGTGAAGAGTGATAGTTTGACTTCTTCTTTACCAATTTGGATGCCTTTAATTTCTTTTTGTTGTCTGATTGCTGAGCCTAGGACTTCTAGTACTATGTTGAATAGCAGTGGTGATAAGGGACATCCCTGCCGTGTTCCTGACCTTAACGGAAAAGCTTTCAGTTTTTCTCCATTGAGAATGATATTTGCGGTGGGTTTTTCATAGATGGCTTTGATAATATTGAGGTATGTGCCCTCTATCCCTACACTTTGAAGAGTTTTGATCAGGAAGGGATGCTGTACTTTGTCAAATGCTTTTTCAGCATCTATTGAGAGTATCATATGGTTCTTGTTCTTTCTTTTATTAATGTGTTCTATCACATTGATTGATTTGCGGATGTTGAACCAACCCTGCAGCCCTGGAATAAATCCCACTTGATCGTGGTGAATAATCCTTTTAATGTACTGTTGAATCCTATTGGCTAGTATTTTGGCGAGAATTTTTGCGTCTGTGTTCATCAAGGATATTGGTCTGTAGTTCTCTTTTTTGGTGGGATCCTTGTCTGGTTTTGGGATCAAGGTGATGCTGGCCTCATAAAATGAGTTTGGAAGTTTTCCTTCCATTTCTATTTTTTGGAACAGTTTCAGGAGAATAGGAATGAGTTCTTCTTTAAATGTTTGGTAGAATTCCCCTGGGAAGCCGTCTGGCCCTGGGCTTTTGTTTGTTTGGAGATTTTTGATGACTGTTTCAATCTCCTTACTGGTTATGGGCCTGTTCAGGTTTTCTATTTCTTCCTGGTTCAGTTGTGGTAGTTTATATGTCTCTAGGAATGCATCCATTTCTTCCAGATTGTCCAATTTGTGGCCAATTTCCCAGTGTTTTTATGGGCATCCTAAAAGTAATTTAAATTTCTGTCCAGTTTGAAAAATACATGTTTCCTCGTCTTACTTTCTTTTGGAAAAGTACAGAATGCTTAGGCCATTTGTTAAGCATAAAAAGAGTTCTTTATTCCAGCTTCCTTCCATCTCTGAATCCAAGGATAATACTGTGGTATGCACGTGAACCATTGAATGCTGTAAGAAGTTCTCCACAATGTTAAATCACTCAACTTTAGTCTATAACAGCAGTAATAAAGTATGAATACAAAACATTTCAATAATTACAGAATACTTAGGCCTTTGTAAAACATATACATATTTTCTAATCAGGTTTTTTGCCAGTTCTGTTTCCAAAAAATAATACTATGCTAAATACTAAAAACATTGAATGCTGTAAAAACATTTCCATAAATATGAAGAAGTTAATTTTAAGCTATGCAACATTTAATGTGTTATACATCAAGAAAATATTTCTCCTGATAGATGAGGAATGTGTGCCAAAGTTGGAGTTTCAATTAGAGGCACGTAAAATATATCATGCATCTTCTTTCCCCAAAAGAAAAAAAAAACATTACTCCCAGAATCCTACTACAACTTCCAGGATAAATTTCTACATACAGTTAAAATTCCTAATGAGTGGCTCAATTCCCTTTAATAAAAAGTAAACATTGAGGAATGACAGCTTGTATGATATTATGTTCACTAATTTAAAACTTACAATTCTCAATCCTAAATAAATATAATTACAATATACCACTGGTGTATTAAGCAATGGCTTGGAAATCCAATATGAGCAAAGTAATTACGGATAGCACTATCTTAAACACTTCTAAGAACAATACTATATTAAGTATGTGTAATCCAAAACCAGAAATTTTGGTAAGAAAGAAGTACCAATATTAAAATTTAGAATCATCATGGAAGATTTAAGAACAAATTAAATAGGAGATCCATAAACTGAAAGTTGAACACTTACACCAAAACAAATTTAACTAATAAGCAATTATATTTGTAGTTACTTTCATCATAATAAAACCTCTTCTAATTTTTATCACAGCTGACACATATTCCCACATTATCATCCCCCAACTTCCCCTGAATTTTAAATTCTACTTTATTAAAATATTTAATATCCATTTTTTAATTCAAAAGTGTCAGATAATCATATCCACAGATAGAAAATAAAGAAATGAGTAGGAATGAAAGCCTAACGTATAGAAACTATGTCATCTCCTTAAATATTATTAGGCAGTGAGAAGGTAAATATCAAAATGAAAGTATTAATAATAACCAGGACTCATCTGAAAACATAGAACTTATAAAACACTTTATTGTATTCACAGACCTGTACCCCTGGGATAAAAATACATTATATGTTTATTAAAAAAAAAATTTGGAAGGGGAGGCGAACCATAAGAGACTATGGACTCTGAAAAACAACCTGAGGGTTTTGAAGGGTCAGGGGTGGGAGGTTGGGGGAACAGGTGGTGGGTAATGGGGAGGGCACGTTTTGCATGGAGCAATGGGTGTTGTGCAAAAAGAATGAATACTGTTACGCTGAAAAAATAAATAAAATGGAAAAAAAAATTTAGTGACTCTTACTTTCCTATAAAATGACTTAGTTGTGAAAAGGCTTTCTCCCCAAAGAAAATGTCAGCAATAAATCACACCTGCTTGTCCTCAGAGGGGACAAAAAGGAATTATGTAATTCAGATCTCAGCTTTTAAATAAAGTTTGAATCCCATAAGTCATCAACACTTACATCAAGGTTAGTCATTGCTGGAAATAACTTAAGACTATCATGGGACAAAACTATAATTTCAGAATCCTGAAATGGACAGTCTTTGGTGCTTTCTTTAAGAAAAAAAAAATACAACGTTCAGTTAAGATAGGATCTTTGGAAGGGTCTGTACAAGCCAACGTCCCTAAAGCTGATGTCTTTACTACCTTTAAGATCATTCCTGGAGTCCACAGTCTCTCATGGTTCCTATCCCCCTCCAAAAGACAAACTCAGAGTGTTAGAAGGGAGGAGGGTGGGAGGGTGGGTGAGTCTAGTGGTGGCTATTAAGGAGGGCACATATTGGGGGCGCCTGGGTGGCTCAGCAGGTTAAAGCCTCTGCCTTCAGCTCAGGTCATGATCCCAGGGTCCTGGGATCGAGCCCCGCATCGGGCTCTCTGCTTGGCTGGGAGCCTGCTTCCTCCTCTCTCTCTCTCTGCCTGCCTCTCTGCCTACTTGTAATCTCTGTCTGTCAAATAAATAAATCTAAAAAAAAAAAAAAAAAGGAGGGCACATATTGCATGGAGCAATAGGTGCTATACACAAACAATGACTCATTGAACACTACATCGGAAACTGATGATGTGGGGCACCTGGTGCTCACTGGGTTAAACCTCTGCCTTAGGCTCAAGTGATGATCTCAGGGTCCTGGGATTAAGCCCTGCATTGAGCTCTCTGCTAAGCAGGGAGGCTGCTTCCCCCTCCCCCTCTGCTTGCTCTCTGCCTACTTGTGATCTCTCTCTCTCTCTCTCTGTCCGTCAAACAAATAAATAAAGTCTTAAAAAAAAAAAGACTAATGATGTATTGTATGGTGACTAACATAACACAATAAAAAAGATAATTCAACATCTAAATTTAGATCAAATACTTTTAGTAATGATGGTATTTGTTTTTTTTTTATTTGAACTTGATATTGTTCACAAAAACTATTTTAAATGTATTATAAGTAACAAATGTAAACTACTTAGGATTGTTATGAAAAGCTCAGAGTCTGGCTCAAAAGAAAACAAAACAAAACAGACAAAACAAAACCTTCCCGTGTTATAAAAATGGGTGTGTGTCCTCCGTTTTCCAACATTTAGCAAGAGAGTCAAAGTGGAATGTGCTGATGGAATAGGACTAAGGAAGAATGGCTTACCAACATAAATAGGATAATCAGAATTGTTTGTTTTCTTTTTTTCTGAGGTTTGCTCCCACTTTTCTATTGTGAATGGTGATGGTACATAGAGCTGAGGATGATTTTGGATAATTAAATTAATAAGTGTAGGCAAGCAATTCACAATATTGCCTGGCACAGAACACCCAAAAAATACTTCTTTTTGATATTTGCAAATGACAGTACAGACAAAAGGTTGATATCCAGGATCTATAAAGAACTTCTCAAACTCAACACACACAAAACAGATAATCATATCGAAAAATGGGCAGAAGATATGAACAGACACTTCTCCAATGAAGACATACAAATGACTATCAGACACGTGAAAAAATGTTAATCATCACTAGCCATCAGGGAGATTCAAATTAAAACCACATTGAGATACCACCTGACACCAGTTAGAATGGCCAAAATTAGCAAGACAGGAAACAACGTGTGTTGGAGAGGATGTGGAGAAAGGGGAACCCTCTTCCACTGTTTGTGGGAATGCAAGTTAGTGCAGCCACTTTGGAGAACAGTGTGGAGACTCCTGAAGAAATTAAGAATAGAGCTTCCCTATGACCCTGCAATTGCACTGATGGGTATTTACCCCAAAGGTACAGATGTAGTGAAAAGAAGGGCCATCTGTACCCCGATGTTTATTGCAGCAATGGCTACGGTCGCCAAACTGTGGAAAGAACCAAGATGCCCTTCAACGGATGAATGGATAAGGAAGATGTGGTACATATACACGATGGAGTATTATGCCTCCATCAGAAAGGATGAATACCCAGCTTTTGTAGCAACATGGACGGGACTGGAGGAGATTATGCTGAGCGAAGTAAGTCAAGCAGAGAGAGTCAAGTATCATATGGTTTCACTTATTTGTGGAGCATAACAAATAACACGGAGGACATGGGGAGATGGAGAGGAGAGGGAGTTGAGGGAAACTGGAAGGGGAGATGAACCATGAGAGACTATGGACTCTGAAAAACAACCAGAGGGTTTTGAAGGGGCGGGGGGAGGGGTGGGAGGTTGAGGAACCAGGTGGTGGGTAATAGCGAGGGCACGTACTGCATGGAGCACTGGGTGTTATGCCAAAACAATGAACACTGTTATGCTGTAAATAAACAAATAAAAAAATTTAAAAAATACTTCTTTTTGGTGTTGTTTTTACTGTTATTATTCTCTTTTCCTGATTACCCTTCTGCATAAATGAAGGTGGATTCGGAACGGAGGCATGCCCTTCATTGCTCAAACCCTTCAATAGTTGTCGTAGTGCAACCCAGTTCTATTTTATTTAAGATTTTATTCATTTATTTATGAGAGAGTGAGAGCGAGCATGAGGGGTGGGTGTGGAGAGCAGAGGGGGAGGGAGAAGCTGACTCCCCACTGAGCAGAGAGCCAGACTTGGGGATCAATGCCAGGGTCTTGGGATCATGGCCTGACCCGAAAGCAGGCATTTAACTTACTGAGCTGCCCCGGTCCTGGCGAAATACAATTTATGTGTCTGTGGATCTAGTGGGAAAATTGCTTTCAAGGTTAGATCTGTTTTTTTTTTTTTCTTCCCACTCTCAGACATGGCATGGTGATGGCAAAGAACTATCATTCACAGTAAAAAACTCTGAGCCATCAAATAAGTGTTTAGCCTACTGATTCCACTGAAATGAGTTAGAAGATAATTGCAGTGCCTTGATCCATGTATTCATGTTTACAAGTAAAACCTTCCAGTAGTCTCAGAAACTATATTTTAATGAAAGTGTTTTATATCAATGATTATGCAGACTGAATTATATGTATTTTTTCTTATATGCCCGTGTATTTTACTTCAGATAGTTCTGACCTGCCTGAGTCGTGCAGATATTATGTAAAGGATTTCTGGAAATATCATATAGATGTACACATTTGAGATTTATTTGGCATTACATTGACTTTGAATCATCCCAGAGCTATCAGGACAAAGGCACTGGGGAATGAATACATTAATGAATAATAAATAAATAAACAAAGTGTGTTTGATCCAAATCAGAACCTTTAGAAAGTGTAAAGTTTCAATATTAATATTAGATACATCATAAAATATTTGAGAACGAAATATGAGATCCATAAACGGAAAATTAAAAGTTCATAACTAAACATCTTTATCAAACATAGAAGCATATTTGTAGTTAATATCATTATAACTTCTGATCTTTATCTCTCCTGACATGTATTTCCATACCGTTCTCCAATGTTCCCTGAATATTAAATTCTACTTTATTAAAATATTTAATGTCCATTTGTTTAATTAAAATTCTCAGATAAATCATGTCAGCAGATAGAAACTAAAGAAATGAGTAAGAATTAAAGCCAAGCATATAGAAACTCTGCTCCCTACTTCATAATACTAGGCAGTGATAAAGTAAATATCAGAATGATATTATTAATAAAAACCAGGACTTGTTTGAAACCATACAACTTACTTAATACTTTATTGTAATAGAACTGCATAAAATTCTCACCATGTATTTTTATTTTCTGAAATCCTTTACCTATATTACACACATTTATCATTTCAAAAATATTTTGGGGTAAAAATTAGTGATAACCATAATGTAAAATATTAAGATTTAAATAAGAAATAATATACATGTTCACTAGCCCAATTAAGAACACAAGGTTATTCCAAGGTTATGCTTTTTTAAGAAGGAGGTATATATTGCTATCAAACTCAGATCCTATAACACTATGGCAAGATGACTTCCACACCCATTGTCCTTGTAAACCTGTGATGATTCAAATTTAATATGACCAAAAAAATCTCAAATACTTACACCCATGCTCTTTTTATAGATCATTTAAGAAATATGTTAATTGTGGGGCACCTGGGTGGCTCAGTGGGTTAAAGCCTCTGCCTTTCACTCAGGTCATGATCCCAGGGTCCTGGGATTGAGCCCCGCATTGGGCTCTCTGCTTGGCAGGGAGCCTGCTTCCTCCTCTCTCTCTCTCTCTGCCTGCCTCTCTCCCTACTTGTGATCTCTATCTGTCAAATAAATAAATAAAATCTTTAAAAAAAAAGAAATATATTAATTGTAAAGCTATCTCTGAAATAGTCCCAACTGAGTTATGCACAAATCAGAAGCATAAGAGAATTCAATCTACATAATCATCAAAATGAAATGTATTTCCTTAAATAATATGTTTGAGACTAATCCCATGTTTTCTTTTTTAAATGTAAGTTGAATTAAACTCATTAAGTCACTATAATTTCTTTTGACCTCAGAGGACTCAGCGGACTAAGCAACCATTTGAAGTGTGTGTTTTAGACTGTGAAGAATTCTTTCACCAAGTCATGCCTATGAAACTAAAGAAAAAGATATTCACATAAAATATTCTTTTCTTCTAGATGATGAGACATATCAATTGTCATTAATTTTTTTAATTTTTTATTTATTTCTTATTTTTTATAAACATATAATGTATTTTTATCCCCAGGGGTACAGGTCTGTGGATCGCCAGGTTTGCACACTTCACAGCACTCACCACAGAACATACCCTCCCCAATGTCAATGACCCCACTCCCCCTATCCCAACACCCCCTCCCCCCAGAAACCCTCAGTTTGTTTTGTGAGATTAAGAGTCACTGATGATTTGTCTCCCTCCCAATCCCATTGAGTGCCATTTATTCTTCTCCTATCTCCCTAACCCCCCATGTTGCATCTCCATGTCCTCATATCAGGGAGATCATATGATGGTTGTCTTTCTCTGATTGACTTATTTCACTAAGCATGATACCCTCTAGTTCCATCCACGTAATTGCAAATGGCAAAATTTCATTTCTTTTGATGACTGCATAGTATTCCATTGTGTATATATACCACCTCTTCTTTATCCATTCATCTGTTGATGGACATCTAGGTTCTTTCCATAGTTTAGCTATTATCGACATTGCTGCTATAAACATTCGGGTGCACGTGCCCCTTCGGATCACTACGTTTGTATCTTTAGGGTAAATACCCAGTAGTGCAATTGCTGGGTCATAGGGTAGTTCTATTTTCAATATTTTGAGGAACCTCCATGCTGTTTTCCAGAGTGGTTGCACCAGTTTGCATTCCCACCAACAGTGGAGGAGGGTTCCCCTTTCTCCGCATCCTCGCCAGCATCTGTCATTTCCTGACTTGTTCATTTTAGCCATTCTGACTGGTGTGAGGTGATATCTCATTGTGGTTTTGATTTCTATTTCCCTGATGCCGAGTGATGTGGAGCACTTTTTCATGTGTCTATTGGCCATCTGGATGTCTTCTTTGCAGAAATGTCTGTTCATGTCCTCTGCCCATTTCTTGATTGGATTGTTTGTTCTTTGGGTGTTCAGTTTACTAAGTTCCTTATAGAATTTGGATACTAGTCCTTTATCTGATATGTCGTTTGCAAATATCTTCTCCCATTCTGTCAGTTGTCTTTGGTTTTGTTAACTGTTTCCTTTGCTGTGCAAAAGCTTTTGATCTTGATGAAATCCCAATAGTTCATTTTTGCCCTTGCTTCCCTTGCCTTTGCCGTTGTTCCTAGGAAGATGTTGCTGCGGCTGAGGTCGAAGAGGTTGCTGCCTGCATTCTCCTCAAGGATTTGGATGGATTCCTTTCTCACATTGAGGTCCTTCATCCATTTGGAGTCTATTTTCGTGTGTGGTGTAAGGAAATGGTCCAATTTCATTTTTCTGCATGTGGCTGTCCAATTTTCCCAGCACCATTTATTGAAGAGGCTGTCTTTTTTCCATTGGACATTCTTTCCTGCTTTGTCGAAGATTAGTTGACCCTAGAGTTGAGGGTCGATTTCTGGGCTCTCTATTCTGTTCCATTGATCTATATGTCTGTTTTTGTGCCAGTACCATGCTGTCTTGATGATGACAGCTTTGTAATAGAGCTTGAAGTCCGGAATTGTGATGCCACCAACTTTGGCTTTCTTTTTCAATATTCCTTTGGCTATTTGAGGTCTTTTCTGGTTCCATATAAATTTGAGGATTATTTGTTCCATTTCTTTGGAAAAAATGGATGGTATTTTGATAGGGATTGCCTTAAATGTGCAGATTGCTTTAGGTAGCATGGACATTTTCACAATATTTATTCTTCCAATCCAGGATCATGGAACATTTTTCCATTTCTTTGTGTCTTCCTCAATTTCTTTCATGAGTACTTTATAGTTTTCTGCATATAGATTCTTAGCCTCTTTGGTTAGGTTTATTCCTAGGTATCTTATAGCTGTTAGAACTTGTACAGGAATTCAGTAAAGTGTCAGGATATTAAATCAATGCACAGAAACCAGTTGCATTTCTGTACACCAACAAAAAGACAGAAGAAAGAGAAATTAAGGAGTCAATCCCATTTACAATTGCACCCAGAACTAAAAGTTCATTTCTTAAATTTCAAAATACTTTAAGTAGATTTTGTAGGGTTTCTTTTATGTGTCATGTTAAGAAAAGATGACTCCCCTTTTCAGAAAATAATAAAACAAAAATATCTATATTTTTCTAGTACTTTTATGATTTCAGAGTGAAAATTTTGAAGTTTAACCTATTTGAAGTTAATTTGGGAATTTGGTGTTAATTGTAGAATCTGAATTTTTTTTATTCCAGATTGACTCACCAATTTTCCTGGTTATGCTTTTCAATAACACACTGTTATCATCATTTTTTTGTGTAGCCTTCCCTTCTTTTGTGTTAAATTCATTTGTGTTATCTTCAGGGCTTTGAATTCTGATCCTCTGTACTGTTTGTTTATTTATTACATGAGAACTATACTCTTCACTTATAACAGCATTTTACAATATATTCTGCTAACTAACAGTAAGTTCATGTTGCTGATTTCTCTCTTATATTACTTGGAATAATCCACAAGCAATAAACAAAGTTCTTGCTCCTTAACAATATGGATATTAAACCAGAAAAATCTAGGGTGAATGTTATTCTATAGAATAAATAACTCAGCTTCTTTAACAGATAATACTATTTTTAAATGAGGAGGATAATGTATATACTAAAAGAGACTTAAAATGTATTAAATTAACTAGATGCATTTCTTTTGGATTATGATTTGTACATATATGTACACGAATCATTGAACTTTTAGCATTGAGTATTTTATTAAATTAAGAAATTGTCGTTAAATGTTTAAGACTATATTATGGAATAATACACATATTGAAAGAGGCCTACATTTTAAAGAAAGAAGAAAAGAAAGAAAGAGAGAAAGCAAGCAAGCAAACTCATATTGTTAGAGACAGGTATTCAAGGATGTGATGTAGCAGATTTTAAAAATGTGCACTGGGTAGTGGGTTAAGGGTGCATATTAGAACATGATAATTATTCATGGAAATGTGTTATTTGTGTATGTAGCTTCATCATGATATCCCTGCACTTCAAATTCAAATGAATACCCCCAAAAGGACCCTAGAAAAATTATAATTTGAATTAGAATTCCACAACTTTTATGGAGTCCATTGGAATGGAGTTACAATTGTATGTTCTATCCTATACTCTATAATCGTCCTTAACTTGTAGAAACATAATACATTTACTTACCTCCTCCTTCACAAAGTTCCAGGGAAAAATTGACCATATATAAATACTACAAATTTCTTGACGAATTTATGTTCAAGACGTGTAAGTTTTGGTACATTTGTAACCATAAAGTAGAATTTCTAACTCTCTAGGGTCTGTCATTTTTCTATATTAATTGGGTGTCTCCTACACTTTCTAATCATTCTTACGGTTTCCCAGTAAAATCCAACTATATTCTAGATAATTTATATCATACACAATGATTGATTTTGCTTGTTTTGGAAAAGCTAATATTTTTGTTCATTTGTTTTCAGAGATAATTACTACCCCTATGCATGGTCGCTGCTTCTAGGATAATGTTGAGATAAATGCATGTTACCTTTTGGGCTTCTGGGTGGCTTATTCAGTTAGGCGGCTGCCTTTGGCTCACGTCATGATCCCAGGATCCTGGAATTGAGCCTGCACTGGACTCCCTGCTCAGTGGAGGACCTGCTTCTCCCTCTCCTTCTGCCTGTCACTCTGTTTACTTATGCTCTCTATCTCTCTGTCTAATCAATAAATAAAATCTTTTTAAAAATGCATGTTATCTGGTATTTAATGCCCTGATACTATTAAGTGTTTTATTTTTTCGTACAATATAACTATGGCTTTTACTATACTATAGACTCTTTTTGGACTGCAATACAAAAAATGTGTGTGTGTGTGTGTGTGTGTGTGTGTGTGTGTGTGTGTGTTGTTTTTAGTTTTCTTTTTTTTAGATTTTATTTATTTATTTGACAGAGAGAGGTCACAAGTAGACAGAGAGGCAGGCAGAGAGAGAGACAGGGAAGCAGGCTCCCTGCTGAGCAGAGAGCCTGATGCCGGACTCGATCCCAGGACCCTGAGATCATGACCTGAGCCGAAGGCAGCGGCTTAACCCACTGAGCCACCCAGGCGCCCTGCTTTTAGTTTTCTATGGGAATTTGTATTCCTGTTTAACAAAAATTTTATCCCCATTTGTGTGATGTCATAGTTTTTCTCTAATTTAAAAACATTATTGACTCTTCTCTTTCTCTAACATATTTTTTTAATTTAAATTCAATTAGCCAACATACACTACATTATTAGGTTTTGATATAATATTCAATGATTCATTAGTTGCAAATGACATCCAGGGCTTATCACACCATGTGCCTGCATTAATGCCCATCACAATATTACCCAATCCCCTACCTTCCCCTCTATCTCCAAATCTCGATTTGTTTCCCAGAGTCAAGAGTTTTTCATGGTTTGTCCATTCAGTTTTCCCTCCTTTCCTGTATTGTCTTCAGAACTATACCTTATATTCCACATATGAGTGAAAGTGTATAATAATTTTCTTTCTCTGGTTAAGTTATTTCACTTAGTATAATACTCTCATTTCATCCACGTCAATGTCAATGGTAGGAATTCATTCTTTCTGATGACTGAGTAATATATATACACTGTATATATATATACACTGTATATATGACCCACATCTTACCTTATATCTAATTTGCCAGCATAGCTGTTCACTGTATCTTTAGAAAAGGTTCCATACATTCACTTCTTAGCATCTCCCCTGCAGATTCTTAGACTCAGACACCATTGTCCCTTGCCTTGGTACCGAGGCATATATTACTGAGTAATATATATACACTGTATATATATATACACTGTATATATGACCCACATCTTACCTTATATCTAATTTGCCAGCATAGCTGTTCACTGCATCTTTAGAACAGGTTCCATACATTCACTTCTTAGCATCTCCCCTGCAGATTCTTAGACTCAGACACCATTGTCCCTTGCCTTGGTACCGTGAAGAACTTTTAACCATTCTTCTGATTTTCATCTTTTTTTTTTTCTTCTAAGATATCTCCATGACACATCCAGAAGTATTCTCTAGAAAAATTAGCCAGGTGACACATTTCTCTACTGAAATTTATCCAATAGATTTTAAATAAAACCAAATCGTATAAACTTCCATAAATTGCTTATCTCAGAACTTACCCATAGTATGCCCCTCCCTCACTGGATTTGTACTGCTGTCCTGTTTGTTTTTCCTCATGGTCTCAAGGTCTTTGCACTGCTGTTCCCTCTCTTAAAACTTCTTTTCTGCATAAATGGCCTTCAGTTAGCTCCCTCAGCACATTCAGATATTTTTCAAATATTACTGATAAAAGAACTTCGGTTGACCAAACAACTTAAGAGTGCCATAGCATTCCTTTTTTTTTTTTTTTAGAAAAAGAGGGAGAGAGCAGCACGAGTGAGCACAGGCAGACAGAGTGTGTCATAACATTCTATCCATTGTCTTGCTGTTTTTAAGTACATAACTGTTGCCATTGTTTGAATTGTATTATCTGTACATTTATATATGCATTCGTGGCACAGTCCCTCATTAGAATGCAGGCTTCTGAACATTAAAATAAGATGTCGTTTACTCTTCTAATGGTAAAACCTAAATTAGGAGCTGACAACATGAATGACATAATTTTCAATGAAAAAAAAATTGAATTAATCCTAAAACTGGTACATCTTTGGAATCTGCAATTATTAAAGTATGTTTAAATATAGCATTCACTTGTCTTCTGATAGATTCAATTTTCTGGTATTTTATTTATCATAATGAATTATATTTATGAGTAACATTTGTCCAAATGTATACACTTGTATTCTTTTTATTTTTGTAAACTTTATTTTTAGAGTAGTTTCAGATTCACAACAAAATTGCAAGGAAGATACAAAGATTTTCATATACCTCTTCCCCACACATCCCTGGTCTCACTCATTATAAACATCCTTCACCATGGTGTTACATTTGTTACATTTGATAAGCCCACACTGATTCATCTCAGTTACCAAAAAGCATGGTTAACCTAAGAGTTATGCCTGGTATTATACATTCTATAGGTTTGAACAAATGTATAATGACTTGGATTCATTACTATAGTATAATAGAGGATAGATTCATCATCCCAAAAAACTTCTGTTTTCCACTTTTTAACCCCTATCCCTCCCCAATCCCTGTCTCCATGGTTTTGTCCTTTTGACGAGAAATATTATATAGCTGGAATCATACATTATGTGGCCTTTTCAGTTTGGGTTCTTTCATTTCTTAGTATGTGTTTAAGGTTCTTCCATGTCTTTTTATGTCTTGATAAGTGCTGTTTACTTTTAGTGTAGAACAATATTTCATTTTCTGGATACACAATGGTTTACTTAACCATTCACTTACTGGAGGACTTGAGGGTTGCTACTGAGTTTTATCAATTATGAATAATATCCACATGAGGTTTTTGTGTGAACAATGAATTTTCAATTATTTTGGATAATTGCTAGATTGTGTGGTGAGAGTTTGTTGAGTTTAATGAGAAACTGACAAGCTATTTTTGAAAATGGCTGTAGAATTTTGCTTTCCTACCAGCAGTGAATGAGAGTCACTGTTGCTTCACATCCTGGTCCACATTTGTTGTTGTTAGTGTTCTGGATTTTGGATACTCTGATAGATGTGCAATGTATGTTAATGTATTTTCATGCAACATAATATGTGAAGCATCTTATCACATGCTTATTTTCCATCTATATTTATTTATTTATTTTTATTTAATTTGGGGGGTATAGTGTCTCTTATGGTATTTGGTCCATTTTTTTTTTAAATCAAGGTGTTTCCTTATTGTTGACTTTAAGAATTCTTTGAGTAGGGGATCCTGGGTGGTTCAGTGGGTTAAAGTCCCTGCCTTTGGCTCAGGTCATGATCCCAGGGTCCTGGGATTGAGCACCACTTCAGATTCTCTGCTCAGCAGGGAGTCTGCTTCCCTTCCTCTTTCATTCTGCCTGCCTTCCTGCCTACTTGTGATCTCTGTCAGTCAAATAAATAAATAAAATCTTAAAAAAATTATTTGAATATTTTGGATAACAGATGTGGTTTTGTTAGTAAGATCTCAAAATGTGCTTCTTACATCCTTACGCTCTAGACATAGTCTTTCACATGGCAAAAGTTTTCAATTCTAATGAAATTCACCTACCTCATTATGGAGAAATGAAGAATTAATTCTTATGTACAAGCAGTTCTTCCAGCAGCTTTATTGAAAAGACTACATTTCTCCATTTGTTTTGTTTTTGCTTATTTGTCGAAGATCAAGTTATTATATTAGTGTGTGTCTATCTCTGGGTTCTATTCTTTTCTGATGATCTACATGTCTACTATTTTGCCAACATCACACTGCCTTGATTACTGCAGCTTTATCACAATTCTTGCTATTCTGTTTTATCGGACCAACTTTGTTCTTCCCTTTAATATATTGTTGGTTATTCTGGGTCTTTTACTTACCCATGCAAATTCTAGAATAAATATACATTTTATTATATTCCATAATATTTTCCTAATTTTCATTTTTTGGACATTCTTACAAGGTTCCTGCTTTAGGAAATTAGTTCAATTCCTTTGAACACTTTATTATCAGGCATATGCATATTCACTTTTAATTTCCTTAGTTCTGTACTGAGAGGTCTCTATAAAAGACAATCTCTCCCTGTTCCTCCAATTTAAATACACCAACATTTTTCTACATGTTGTACTTTTGGGTTATTAGAGTTTTTGTGTTTTTTTTTTGTTGTTGTTGTTGTTTAATTTTTGATTTTGCTTTACTTTTTCCTCTCATAGAGTGGCATTATCTGTGTTTGTGTCTGTTTCTGCCTCTCTGTACTCAAATGAATATACATTAAAAACTGACTTCTATATCTGACAAATAGCTGATCCCATATAATATGTATTGAAAAACTGAACAGAATTTGCATAGATTAAATTATTAGTTAAGAAATATTAACTCACTCTCAAACACACACCTCTTCCAAATATATGGGATAAGTATGTTTTCTTGATTACTCACACAAGCAATAGCTGTGTGACTTAGCTGATAAAATGTGGATACTTATATCATACTTAAAGGGTCTGTCTAACAAAAAGATCTAACAATTTTAAATAACTATGCCCTAACATGGGAGCAGGCAACTATATAAATCAATTAATAACAAAACCAAAGAAACACATGCAGAATAAAACAATAATGGTAGGGGACTTGGACATATCCCTCACTGAAATGGACAGATCATCTAAGCAAAAGATCAACAAGGAAAGAAAGGGTTTAAATGACACATTGGACCAGATGGACACCACAGATATATTCAGAACATTCCATCCCAAAACAATAGAATGCACAGCATTCGCTAGTGCACATGGAACATTCCCCAGAATATATCAAATCCTAGGTCATAAATCAGGTTTCAAATGGTACCAAAATATAGGGATCATTCCCTGCAATTTTTCAGACAACAATGCTTTGAAACTAGAGCTCAAGCACAAGAGGAAAGTTGGAAAGAACTCAAATACATAGAAGCTAAAGAACAGTCTACTAAGGAATGAGTGTGTCAACCAGGAAATTAATGAAGAAATAAGGAAAATCCATTGAAACAAGTGAAAATGAAAACACAACTATCCCAAACCTTTGGGACACAGCCAAGGCCATCCTAAGAGGAAAGTATATGGCACTACAAGATTTTCTCAAGAAACAGGAAAGTTCTCAAATACACAATCTAAACCTACACCTGGAGGAGTAGGAAAAAGAACAACAAATGTAGCCTGAGCCCAGTGGGAGAAGAGAAATAATAAAGATCAGAGCAGAAATCAATGAAATAAAAACCAAAAGAACAGATCAGGGCAACTAGGAGCTTGTTCTTTGGAAGAATTAATAAGATTGATAAACACCTGGCCAGACTTATCAAAAAGAAAAGAGAAATGACCTAAAATAATAAAATCATGAATGAAAGAGGAGAGATCACATCAAACATCCAAAGAAATGCAAATAATTAGAAGGACATATTATGAGTAAATTACGCCAGCAAATTTGACATTCTGGAAGAAATGGATACATTCATAGTGAATGTATATAAATATATATGTATATAAATGTATAGTGAATGTATATAGTGAATGTACATAAATATATATATTTATATGTATATATATAATATATAAAAATATATTAAATTTATAAAAATATATAAAAATAAATGTATATATAAATGTATATAGTGAATGTATATAAATATAAGCTATCACAACTGAACCAGGAAGAAATAGAAAACCTGAACAGACCCATAACTACTAAGGAGATTGAAACAGTCACCAAAATATCCCAACAAACAAGAGCCCAGATCCAGACAGTTTCAGAGGGGAATTCTACCAAACATTGAAAGAATAAGGGGGAGTCAAGATGGCGGGGATGTAGGAGGAGGCGCCGTTTCAACCTGTACCCTAAAGTGAGCTGATTACCTACCAAAGAACTCCGACCACCCATGAAATCAGCCTGAGATCAGAATTATACACGTCTGGATCTCTACAGGAGAAGAAGACGCCAGTGGCAGGTAAAGCAGAGTGGGGACATCAGACTGATATCGGAAGATAAACAAAAGGGGGAGAAAGCCACCAGAGGTGACCGATTGGAAAGTAATACCCCAATACGTGAGTGCCCTGAGTCTGGGGACCGTCATTAACTTGGAGTCTGGTTGAAAGCACTCAAAAAACAAGAAGAGCAAAGGATCCCAGGGGGAAATAGTGGGAATCGGGGCGGTTAGGGACAGGGACCTAAGTCCCCGGACCCAGGACAGCCTCCCCTGGCACTGAGCCAGAGAGAGTGTGGCAGAGATATCAGGTCACGGTCCCTGAGCTGCCACCGCACCTGAGCTGCCAGCATGCCTGAGAACAAGTGGGTTCCAGCTCCTGTGAGGGGCTGGGAGCCTGGCCAGATGGTAATCCTGAAAGGCTCGCCTCCCACACACTCCCCTGGGAGAGGTGCTCATAGGTGCTAGCCTGGAGCTCTGACATCCGGAAATACCAGACATTCCCAGCCCGGGACAGTGGGAAAATCTCAGTGTGCAATCTCTGCTTGGAATCTCTCTGGCGGTCTGAAGCTGCCCAGACAGCCGCCACTGCCCTGGTATTGGGTACAACGAGGAGCTCCTGCATCCCCAGGGACCGTGACTCAGAACCGACTCTGCAAGCAGCTCTGCAGAGCATTCTGAGGTTTCTCTCTTAGAGGAAGGTCGGGGTGCAGTTTGCTCTCCTCTAAAACTGCAAAAACCATCAAAAGCTGTCAAGGCAAGAGAAAACACATGAAAGAACATAAAAACCCCCAGAGAACAAAAGCCTGAAAGAAACAGTTTCCTCAGAGCCCACCCCCTGAGGGGAGCAGGAGGACCTAACTCAGGGAACATCATTGGCTGAAAACCCACGTGGCAGGCTCTCCCCAGAAAACCAAGCAGGAAAGAAGAAAAAAAAAAAAAAAAAAAAGAAAGAAAACTACAAGAGAACAACAACCACTACTTCATAAATACAACTTTTATTTTTATCTCTTTACCAATATTCTGGTTCTTTTTTTAATACATACAGATAATTTTTAACTTATTTGCCATCACACTGAGATGTCCAGTACATAAAATTCCTTAATAACCTTCTTCCCTGAACTTTTTGATACATACACCCGTGTTTTTCTTTTGCTTTTCTATTTTTTAATTTTTTTAAATTTTAACTTAGCTTTGTCTAGTTTATTCTTTTTAAATTTTTATTTTCTAATATACATATAGAGTTAAACTTCAAGGTAATCCCCTTTCCCCCAATCAATCCTACACCTATAGGCAAACCAGTTTCTAATCCCCCTGTAACTTAGGAAAGTTGAGTCCCTTAAAAAAAAAAAAATCAACATACATCCAGGAAGAATCAAAATAAACTTCCTTGCCCACACTGAGAATTTATAACCACTCTCCCAATTTTTCCTTCTGCCAGTGTTTCTGTGAATTTGTGTTGTCCTGATAATATATAAATCTTATACTTGGGGTTCTTTCTGATGAGGTTCTTCCCTTTTTTTGCATATATATATATATATATATAATATATAATATATATATATACATATTATCTTCTCATACACTTTTATCAGGCTTTTTGTCTGTTTTTGTTTAGATATTTCATAAATCTTACCTTGGGGCCCATTTGGGCTGAGCCTTCTCTTTTATCTTCTATTTTTTCCCTGTCTCCCTCTCCTCTGTGGTTTTTTTTTTTTTTTTCCTTTTTTCATTTCCTTTTTTTTTTCTTTCTTCTACTCTATTTCTTTTTCTTTTCTGTTTTTCTCTCATTTGGTAGGGGAACCGTAATTGCACAGAAGCATTCCAGGGTGCACCTTGACTGCACCACAATCGATAGATAAATCCAGCTGCATCTGTTCAGTCAACTCTTAGCAAAATGAATAGGAGGAGGAATACCCAACAGAAGAAAAATACAGAGGATGGACCTTCTCCAACAGAGCTAATGGCTACCAACATAGACAATATGTCAGAAAGGGAATTCAGACTAACAATTCTCCAGGCAATAGCTAGGTTGGAGAAAGCCATGGATGACCAAAGAGAATTGATTAGGGCAGAACTGAAAGTCACCAGGGATGATGTTCAAAATACTCTCAATGAGTTCCAATCTAATTTAAATTCTCTAAAAGCTAGGGTAACTGAGACAGAAGATAGAATTAGTGATCTGGAGGACAAACAGAGAGAAAGGGTCAGGAGGAAGCCTGGAACAAACAGCTCAGAAGCCACGAAAACAGAATCAGGGAAATAAATGATGCCATGAAACGTTCCAACATCAGAATTATTGGAATCCCTGAAGGGGAGGATATAGAAAGAATTCTAGAAGATATAGTGGAAGAAGTTGTCTATGAAAAATTTCCCAATCTCACGAATGGAAACAACGTTCATGTACTATTGGCAGAGAGATTTCCTCCCAAGATTTTAGATTCTTATAAGTTCTCACAACACCTTATATTTAAAATGAGGAATTATGTTTCAAGACAGACCCTCTTAAAAGCAGCTAGGACAAAGAAGCTCCTTACATACATAGGAAAGCCCATTAGAATAATGTCAGACCTCTCCACAGAGACCTGGCAAGCCAGGAAGGACTGGCAAAATATATTCAGAGTACTAAATGAGAAGAACATGCAGCCAATAATACTCTATCCAGCAAGATAGATACTCTATCCAGCAAGATTTAAAATTAGTGGAGAGATAAAGAGTTTCCAAGAAAGGCAAGGCTTAAAAAACTATGCAACCACCAAGCTGACACTGCAGGAAATATTAAGGGAGGTTATGTAAAAGAGAAAAAATCCTAAGTATATCATTGAACAGAAATATAGAAACAATCTACAGACAGAAAGACTTCAAAGGTAACACGATGTCAATAAAAACCTATATCTCAATAATCACTCTCAATGTGAATGGCCTAAATGCGCCCATAAAATGACACAGGGTTGCAGATTAGATAAAACGACAGGACCCATCCATATGTTGTCAACAAGAGACCCATTTTGAACATAAGGATACACCCAGACTGAAAGTGAAGAGATGGAGAAGCAACTTTCATGCCAATGGGCCTCAAAAGAAGGCTGGGGTAGCGATTCTCATATCAAATAAATTAGATTTTAAACTAAAGACTGTAGTCAGAGATACAGAAGGACACTACATAATTCTTAAAGGGACCAAGATGATCTAACAATTATAAATATCTACGCCCCCAATATGGGAGCACCCAATTACATAAGAAAACTATTAATCAAGATAGTCATATTGATATGAATACATTGATAGCAGGAGATCTTAATATGCCTCTCTCAAAAATAGACAGATCATTGAAGCAGAAAATCAATAAAGAAATTAGAGCATTGAATGAAACTTTGGACCAGATGGACCTCATAGACATATACAGAACATTCCACCCTAAAACAACAGAATACTCATTCTTCTCAAGTGCACATGGAACCTTCTCCAGAATAGACCACATACTGGGTCACAAAGCAGGACTCAACCAATACCAAAAGACTGACATTATTCCCTGCATATTCTCAGATCACAATGCTTTGAAACTGGAACTCAATCACAAGGGAAAGTTCAGAAGGAACTCAAACACATGGAAGCTAAAGACCACCTTGCTTAAGAATGCTTGGATCAACCAGGAGATCAAAGAAGAACTTAAAAAATTCATGGAAATCAATGAGAATTAAGACACTTCATTGACAACCTGAATATACCGATGGCTAGTAACAAGATTGAAGCAATGATCAAAAAACTCCCCAAAAAACAAGAGCCCAGGCCATGACATATTCCCTGGTGAATTCTACCAAACTTTCAAAGAAGAAATAACACCAATTCTTCTGAAGCTGTTCCAAAAAATTGAAGCAGAAGGGAAACTTCCAGACTCTTTTTATGAAGCCAGCATTACCCTGATCCCCAAACCAGGCAAAGACCCTACCAAAAAGGAGAATTTCAGACCTATATCACTGATGAATATGGATGTTAAGATTCTCAACAAGATCCTAGCAAACAGGATCCAGCAGCACATTAAAAAGATTATCCACCATGACCAGGTGGGATTCATCCCTGTGTTACAAGGTTGGTTCAACATTCGCAAATAAATCAGTGTGATAGAACACATCAATAATAGAGGAGAGAAGAACCACATGGTCCTCTCAATTGATGCAGAAATAGCATTTGACAAAATCCAGCATCCATTCCTGATGAAAACGCTTCAAAGTATAGGGATAGAGGGAACATTCCTGAACTTCATATAATCTATCTATGAAAGACCCACAGCAAATATCATCCTCAATGGGAAAAAGCTTACAGCCTTCCCGTGGAGATCAGGAACACGACAAGGGTGCCCACTCTCACCACTCTTGTTCAACATAGTATTAGAAGTCCTAGCAACAGCAATCAGACAACAAAGAGAAATAAAAGGAATCCAAATTGACAAGGAAGAAGTCAAACACTCTCTTTTCACTGATGACATCATTCTTTATATGGAAAACCCCAAAGACTCCACCCTCAAACTACTAGAACTCATACAGCAATTCAGTAACATGTCAGCATACAAAGTCAATGTACAGAAATCAGTGGTTTTCTTATACACTAACAATGAAAATACAGAAATGGAAATTAGAGAATCAATTCCATTTACTATAGCACCAAGGATCATAAGATACCTTGGAATAAACCTAACCAAAGAGGTAAAGGATCTGTACTTGAGGAACTAGAGAACACTCATGAAAGAAATTAAAGAGGACACAAAAAGATGGAAGACCATTCCATGCTCTTGGATTGGAAGAATAAACATTGTTAAAATGTCTATACTGCCTAGAGCAATCTATACTTTTAGGCCATTCCAATAAAAATTCCATTGGAATTTCTCAAAGAGCTGGGGAAAAGAATCCTAAAATTTGTATGGAATCAGAAGAGACCCCAAATTGCTAAGGAAATGTTGAAAAACAAAAACAAAACTGGCGGCATCACGTTACCCGATTTCAAGCTTTATTACAAAGCTGTGATCACCAAGACAGTGTGGTACTGGCATAAAAACAGACACATTGACCAGTGGAACAGAGTGGAGAGCCCAGATATGGACCCTCAACTCTATGGTCAATATTCTTTGACAAAACTGGTAAAAATATACAATGGAAAATAGACAGTCTCTTTAATAAATGGTGCTGGGAAAACTGGACAGCGATATGTAGAAGAATGAAACTTGACCATTCTCTTACACCGTACACAAAGATAAACTCGAAATGGACAATAGACCTCAACGTGAGACAGGAATCTATCAGAATCCCAGAGGAGAACATAGGCAGTAACCTCTGCGATATCAGCCACAGCAACTTCTTTCAAGATATATCTCCAAAGGCCAAGGAAACAAAAGCAAAAATGAACTTTTGGGGCTTCACCAAGATCAAAAGCTTCTGCACAGCAAAGGAAACAGTTAACAAAACAAAGAGTCAACCCACGGAATGGAAGAAGATATTTGCAAATGACAGTACAGACAAAAGGTTGATATCCAGGATCTATAAAGAACTTCTCAAACTCAACACACACAAAACAGTTAATCATATCAAGAAATGGGCTGAAGATATGAACAGACACTTCTCCAATGAAGACATACAAATGGCTATCAGACACATGCAAAAATGCTCATCATCACTAGCCGTCAGGGAGATTCAAATTAAAACCACTTTGAGATATAACCTGACACCAGTTAGACTGGCCAAAATTAGCAAGACAGGAAACAACGTGTGTTGGAGAGGATGTGGGAATGGGGAACCCTCTTCCACTGTTGGTGGGAATGCCAGTTGGTGCAGCCACTTTGGAGAACAGTGTGGAGATTCCTCAAGAAATTAAGAATAGAGCTTCCCTATGACCCTGCAATTGCACTGCTGGGTATTTACCCCAAAGATACAGATGTAGTGAAAAGAAGAGCCATCTGTACCCCAATATTTATTGCAGCAATGGCCACGATCACCATACTGTGGAAAGAACCAAGATGTCCTTCAATGGGTGAATGGATAAGGAAGATGTGGTCCATATACACAATGGAATATTATGCCTCCATAAGAAAGGATGAATACCCAACTTTTGTAGCAACATGGACGGGACTGGAAGAGATTATGCTGTGCGAAATAAGTCAAGCAGAGAGAGTCAAGTATCATATGGTCTCACTTATTTGTGGAGCATAACAAAGAACACGGTGGACATGGGAAGATGGAGAGGAGAGGGATTTGAGGGAAACTGGAAGGGGAGATGAACCATGAGAGACTATGGACTCTGAAAAACAACCAGAGGGTTTTGAAGGGGCGGGGGTGTGGGGGTGGGAGGTTGAGGAACCAAGTGGTGGGTAATAGGGAGGGCATGTACTGCATGGAGCACTGGATGTGGCGCAAAAACAATGAACACTGTTACACTGAAAATATACAAATAAAAAAAATTAAAAAAAAAAGTTTTACTGCACAAACAACAAAATGGCTTTTAACCAAGATGGAGTCGCTCTGGCTAAATAAGTCCTTATAAGACAGACTACTCTTGATTGTTATGTGGCAAATTTAATAAGCAAGAAAATTTGCATCCACGGCTTATCTTAGGCAGCTGCAAGATGAGTAGATATTTTCACTTACATGCCAGAATCTTTAAAGTTCACACTGAGGCTTTAATGGGGATCATTCACATATACAGTCCAGATCGTGTCAACAACACATTACTCAGTCCAACCCACATTTTTAAATGGCTCCTGGAGTAGGAACAGGAGAAGGGAATACATCCCAAGGATAGAGGATGAGGTAAGAAACCTCTGATTACCCAGATCCTCCTTGCAGGTCACTCAGCATTCATATCCTCTTGATGACCCGCTACAACAGGAGATATTTCTGTCTATATAAGGTCAGTTATTCTGTGACTTTTGCTTACTTAATTCAATCCATTTACATTTAGGGTGATTATTGATATATAAAAATTTACTAGTTTCATTTTAATTGCTTTGAGAATGGTTTATAATTCCATTTTTCCTTTATTTCCTCTTTCTGTATGCATTTGTAAGTTCATAATTTTCTGTTGTGGAACATGATGACTCTTTCGTCTTTATCTTCTGGGAATCTTCCATAGATTTGTGCTGTGGTATGAGGCTTACATAAAACATCTTATAGGTATAACAGTTTATTTTAAACTGATATAAACTTAAATTTGGTCACACAGAAAGACCCTACACTTCCTTCCCCTTTCATATATGTATGTTCCCCTTTTTATACTTTTGATGCCACAATTATTCTTTTTTCATATTGTATATTCATTAAGAAATTATACTAACTATAGTCATTTTAATATTCTTTTTTGTTAACCTTCATCATATAGTTAATTAGTTAATGGTGTGGGACATAAAGGCGAAAGAAAAAAAAATCTTACTGTCTACAGCCTGTTAACAAGTCCTTGCAACAGGTAGAGTGACCTTCCTTAGGAAAGCAGCTGTTTCAATGTTGACACTTTACTAAGGGCAAAAGGCAATCTTAGCTTAACATTATCCCAACACCCTAGGATCCTGTAAGTCTACATTAACATATAAAAATTATTTTGGAGACTTCCTTTATCTCTACCGCCAACCAGATATATGTTAGTAATCAGTCTCCAAGCTTATGGCCCACAGATATATATCTGATATATATACCTCACAAGATTTTATTAGACAGTAATAAATGACCTATTTCTGAACAACAGTTAGGCTCTCAAGGTCTTGGAAAACTTCCTTTTAAAATTCCTTAGAGATTTATGCATCTCTAACCCTCTCCCCACTTGAAAGTATATAATCAGTCCCCTATCACAACCCCAGTGTGGCTCTTTATGCCAATGGGTCCTGTCCCATGCTTTAATAAAACCACCGTTTTGCACCAAAGACATCTCAAGATTTATTTCTTGGCCATTTGCTCCAAAACTCAACATTTTCATATTAGTTAACACACCATCAAATTAGAGAATTAGAGTTTTCAAAACCTGACTATATATTTACATTTACCAGAGTGTTTTATATTTGGTATACTTTTAAAAAATTCATGCTAATATATTTACATTTCAGGGTGAAGAATTCCTTTCAGTATTTCTTAAAAGACAAACCTAGTGGAAATGAAGCCCTTTTATTTTTTGAGGATTTATGAATTTTGTGAATTGATTTCTCCAAATCTCTCCTCACATTTCAGAAGTTTATATGAATTGTTTTTTTAAATACACTTTTAAGATAAACTTTCTATTCCCTTATCCCACTTGTCTATTTATAATTTGAGGATTGTTTCTTTTAATGTTGCTTCATGTATTTTATTTACTCTTTTTTTACTCTTTATTTACTCTTTTTACTTTTAAAAAAAATTCCCCTCTGAACAAATAATCTTCGAGCTTATGTATTTTAATCAATACATCATTTATTCTGTCTTTGAATTTATATGTTGCATTTTTATTTCATTTGTTGTATTCTTCAGACTCAGAATTTCTGTTTGTTGGCTTTTTATTTAAATTCAGTTTGCTAAGGTATAATATGTTATTAGTTTTTGATATAATGTTCACTGATTCATTAGTTGGATACAACACAATGTGCTCATTCTATTATGTGCCCTCTTTAATTACCATCACACAGTTATGACATCCCCTCATCCACCTCCCTTTCCACAACCTTCAGTTTGTTCCTGGAGTCAGGAGTCTCAGATGGTTTCTTTCCCTTTCTGATTTATTCCCATTCAGGTTTCCCCCCCATTCCTCTATTGTCTTCTGTACTACTCATCTATTGTCTTCTTTACATATTCTGTATATATTCCACATATTGTGAAACCATATGCTAATTGTGTTTCTCTGATTGAGATATTTCATGTAGCATAATCTTCTTCAGTTTCATCCATGTCAGTGCAAATGGTGGGTATTTATCCTTTCTGATGGCTAAGTAATGTTACATTGAATATATGAACCACATCTTTTTTATCTATTTGTCTTTTGAAGAATATATTTGTTCCTTCCATGGTTTCGCTATTGTAGACACTGCTGATGTAAACATTGGGGTGCATATGCCCCTTCTTTCCAATACATCTGTATCTTGGGAGTAAATACCTAGTAGTTCAATTGCTCAGTTATAGGGTAGCTCTATTTTTAACGTCTTGAGGAACCTCTATACTGTTTTCCAGAGTGGCTGCAGCAGCCTGCATTCTCACCAAAAGTGGAAGAGGGTTACCCTTTCTCCACATCCTCACCAACATTTGTTGTTTCTTGTCTGGTTAATTTTAGCCATTCTAACTGATGTAAGGTTGTATCTCATTGTTTTGATTTGCATTTCCCTGATAACTAGTGATGTTGAACATCTTTTTATGCATCTGTTAGCCATTTGTATGTCTTCTTTGGAGAAGTGTCTGTTCATGTCTTCTGCCCATTTTTTTTACTGGAATATTTGTTTTTTGGGTGTTGAGTTTGAGAAGTTCTTTAAAGATCATGCATATCAGCCCCTTGACTGATATGACATTTGTAAATATCTTCTCTCATTCTGAAAGTTGCCTTTTTTTTTTTTAGATTTATTTATTTATTTATTTGACAGAGATCACAAGTAGGCAGAGAGGCAGAGAGAGAGAGAAGCAGGCTCCCTGCTGAGCAGAGAGCCCAATGTGGGGCTCGATCCCAGGACCCTGAGATCATGACCTGAGCCGAAGGCAGAGTCTTTAACCCACTGAGCCCCCCAGGCGCCCCTGAAAGTTGCCTTTTAGTTTTGTTGACTCTTTCCCTTGCTGTGAGAAGATTTTTATCTTAATGAAGTTCCTAGAGCTCCTTTTGGCTTTTGTTTCCCCTATCTTTAGGGGCATGTCTTGAAAGAAGTCACTGGGGTCAATGTCAAGGAGGTCACTGCCTAAGTTCTCCACTAGGATTTTGATGGATTCCTGAATCACATTAAGGTCTTTGATCCACTTTGAGTTTATCTTTGTGTATGGTGTAAGAAAGTGGTCCAGCTTCATTCTTTTGCATGTGGCTGTCCAGTTTTCCCAGAACCACTTACTGAAGAGACTGTATTTTTTTCAATGGGTATTTGTTCCTGATTTGTTGAAGATTAGTTGATGATGGAGTTGAGGGTCCATTTCTGGGCATTATAGTCTGTACCATTGATCTATGTTTCTGTTTTTGTGCCAGTACTATGCTGTCTTGATGATCACAGCTTTGTAATATAACTTGAAGTCAGGCATTGCGATGCCAAGATCTTTGGTTTTCTTTTTCAATATTCCCCTGGCAAGATAGGAAACAACAAATTTTGGCACAGATGTGGAGAAAGGGGAAGCCATTTCCACTCTTGGTGGGAATGCAATTTGGTGCAGCCACTCTGGAAAACAGTATGGAGGTCCCTCAAAGGGTTAAAAATAGGGCTCCCCTATGACCCAGCAATTGCACCACTGGGTATTTACCCTAAATACATAGACGTAGTGATCTGAAGGAGCACATGTACCCCAAGGTTTATAGCAGCAATGTCCACAGTAGCCAAACTCTGGAAAGAATCTAGACAGATGAATGGATAAAGAAGATGTGGCATATATAAACAAGCGATATTATGCAGCCATAAAAAAACAAAATCTCGGCATTTGCAACAATGTGGATGGAACTAGAGACTATTATGTTGAGTGAAATAAGTTAATCAGAGAAAGACAATTATCATAGCACCTCACCGATATGAGGAATTTGAGAAACAAGACAGAGGATCATAGGGTAAGGGAGGGGAAAATGAAACAAGATGAAACCAGAGAGGGAGAAAAACCATAAGAGACTCTTAATCTCAGGAAAAAAAAAAAAACTGAGGTTTGCTGGAGGGGAGGGAGGTGGTAGTGATGGGGTGACCAGGTGATGGACTTTGGTGCTATGGTGAGTGTTGTGAATTGTATAAGACTGATGAGTCACCGACCTGTAATCATGAATGAAATAATACATTATATGTTAATAAAAAATAGAGCTACCCTATTCAATATAATATTACTCCGCTATCAGAAAGGATGAATACCCGCCATTTGCACCAACATGGATGGAACTGGAGGGGATTATGCTAAGTGAAATAAGTCAGAGAAAGACAATTATCATATTGCTTCATTCACATGTAGAACTGAAAAAATAGTGCAAAGGACCACAGGGGAAGGGAGGGAAAAATGAATGGGAAGAAATAAGAGAGGGAGACAAACCATGAAAGACTCTGGACTCCTGGAAACAAACTGAGAGTTACAGAAGGGAGGGGGGTTGGGGGTTGCATAACAGGGTGATGGGTATTAAAAAGGAAGTGTGTTGTGATGGGCACTGGGTGTTGTATGCAACTAAAGAATTGTTGAACACTACATCAAAAACTAATGATTTAGGGGCGCCTGGGTGTCTCAGTGGGTTAAAGCCTCTGCCTTCGGCTCAGGTCATGATCCCAGGGTTCTGGGATGGAGCCCCGCATCGGGCTCTCTGCTCTGTGGACAGCCTGCTTCCTCCTCTCTCTCTCTCTGCCTGCCTCTCTGCCTACTTGTGATCTCTGTCTGTCAAATAAATAAATAAAATCTTTAAAAAAAAACAAACTAATGATTTATTATATGTCGACTAATTGAACATAATAAATAAGAACAAATGAGAAAATAAAAACAAAAACAAGGACAAGAGAAATCATAAATATTCTTCAAAAGTTAACTCTGAAAATAACATTTCCCCCTGACAAATATTCTGGATACTTACTATGTGTCAAAAACTGTCATTATGTCTCTACAGAATTTTTTAAACAATATGTTATGTAAAACCATAGAAATAAAGAGTAAGTTACAAATTACTGCCTTTAAACTAAAACTACTGTTTTGTAAAATGATAATTCAGTGACTCTCTAATGGAGAGTATAAGAACATCATGATTTCAACACCTTTTTTTGATTCAGAAGGACATTTTTCATTTGTGCATCATTTTATTTAGCAGTCTTTGCAGAGCATCTTTTACTTCTTTGTTCCTTAGAGTATAGATGAGAGGATTCAACAGTGGTGTGACCAAAGTGTAGAAGAAAGTGAAGATCTTGCCATAATTTGAAGCAAAGTGGTTCTTAGGATCTGCATAAACCATGGCCACTGTCCCATAAAACATGAAGACCACAATAAGGTGGGAAGAACAGGTGGCAATGGCTTTTTTCCTTCCCTCTTCTGAGTGGAGTTTCCCCAAGGCTCGAGCTATACAGCCATAAGAAGTCAGGATCAATACCACTGGTACAATGGTGAAAAGGTCAGCAGAGATGGTCATTTGCCACTCAATGGCTGAGGTATCTCCACATGCTAGGCGTATGAAGGCAGGAACTTCGCACAGAAAATCATCCAGGTGGTGGTGGGTGCAAAAAGGAAGCTGGAATGTGATGGGAGATTGGGTTACAGATTCCATCAGTCCAGACAGCCAGGCTATTAGTACCAGTTTCCAACAGAACTGATGATTCATGATGATGGTATAATGCAGAGGCTGGCAAATAGCAACATAGCGGTCAAAGGCCATCATCACCAACATAACACCTTCTGTTGCCCCAAGGCAGAGGAACACAGATAGTTGAATGACACAGCCTGTGTAGGTGATGCTCTTGTCTGGCCCCCACAAATTAGACAACATCTGAGGCACAGCAGTTGTAGTGAAGCAGAGATCCAAGAAGGAAAGATTGCTAAGAAAGAAATACATGGGAGTGTAGAGATGAATGTCCACACAAGAGAGCAAGATAATGGTTGAGTTGGAGAGGATGATCATGGCATATAAAATGATCACTATCCAGAAGAGAATTATTTCCAGATGGGGCCATTTAGTGAAGCCAAGAAGAATAAAGCCTACTTGGAAACTGTTGTTTCTCATTGCTAGTGCTTTTGACATTGGTGCTTGGACATAATTATAAGTAAGATTTTGTGAATGAATTTCACAGAAAGGATACAGCCATTACTAGTTTTCCAGGGGGTCTTAGGACATGGAACATTTGGATGTTTTTCCTTATATCCGAGCAGTTGTATACAATCTCTCTTCCATAAGTTTGTGTTTTTTATACAAAAGTGGTATTAATAAGATCCTGATGAGGAGGGCGCCTGGGTGGCTCAGTTGGTTAAGTGACTGCCTTCAGCTCAGGTCATGATCCCAGAGTCCTGGGATCGAGTCCCACATCGGGCTCCCTGCTCCTTGGAGAGTCTGCTTCTCCCTCTGACTTTCTCCCCTCTCATGCTCTCTCTCACTGTCTCTCTCTCTCAAATAAATACATAAAATCTTTAAAAAAAAAAAAGATCCTGGTGAGAAAAACAAAAATGAGATAAATGTAGCTAAAATTAAATCTCCTTACAAGTTAGAGCCCACTGATGAATACCTGAGGCCCGCAGAGTGTGACATTTCAAGGAACGCATGGCTGCCTTAATGTTGATGTTTCATTAGAGATTAAAAGCAAACTTATCTTAACAATAACCACATCTCCAAGATCCTGTAGACTCTAACTTCAGCATACAGAAATCTTAGAAACTTATGCTCTACCCCAACTCCCTCCACAAATTTAAAAATATATGATTTTTCACTCCTCACAGTCATAAGTGCAGCTCTTTCTGCCCACAGGTCCTGTCAATTTTTGCACCATAAAACATCTCAAGAATTCTTTCTTGACTATCACACTTGATGGCCCCAAATCAATATTACCTTGGGGATTTCTCTCTGGAATTTAATAGCAGCATTCCCAATGAACACCTTTATGCAATTAACATTCCCTTTTAGCTACATATGTAGTGTCTTTTGCATAGTTTTAATTTACATTGTTTGGTGATGTTATTAAGATCATGAAAAATGGAGATTATCCAAGGAACAAAGCCCCTGGGCTCTAAATATAGACCCTAAATAGTGAGACTGAGCATAAATAAACTTTTGAGTGTCTGAAGAACAACCCTAACCCTGGGATAGAAAACATACTAGTTTTTAAATGAAACAAAGGTCATTTAACCTTAACTAAGTTAACTTTAATTACTTAAGTAAACAAGTTTAAATTTCTGAGACACTATTCTTACCTTAGAAATGATTATATTATTATTATTATATCTCTATTTATCTAAGTAAATAAATAAATCGATATCTCTATTTATTATCTCTAATTCTTATCTCAGAGAATTTGGATCCAGATTAATGTGGATAATGTTATAATAGTACCTTTACCTTTGAAATAAAAACACTTAACCTTACAAACTAGGAAAAGAGAAAACAGTGAGATTTTTAAAAAGATTTTAGCTATTTATTTGACAGAAGGAGAGAGAGCAAAGGAAGCATAAGTAGGATGAGTGGCACAGGGAGAGGGAGAGGAGAAGAAGGCTCCTCACCAAGAAGGGATCCTGATGTGGGGTTCAATCCAGGACCTTGGGATCATGACCTGAGCTGAAGACAGAAACTTAGCTGACTGAGCCACCCAGGTATCCAGAAAGCACTATAATTTCTATATAATTATCACCCCATAAGCATCCCTCATTGGTTTTCTTCAATAATTGGTAGGGAATAATAAATAAATTTCCAAAAATCAAAACTAAAAGATATAAATAATCAAAATGACAAATTTACTAACTATGATTATTTTAAAGTTCTGCTTCATGGGCAGGAGAGAAAGATGGTCCATTGCCATTAGTTAAAGAATACTAATGTGCAAAACAGGACTTAGGGAAATTTTTTCGAGTATTAATTTTATCTCTTTAAGAAACTGAAGAGTAGTTCAGAAGAAATCTCAACAATGTAATACTGATAAGATAAAAAAATGTTGTTTGGTGAAAGAAACTGAGTTTTTATACTGTAAAAATTTAAATTTGTAAATGAGCAAACAATGCAAAAATTGAAACACTGGGAGACAGATTCTACTTTTCTTCCTTTTTTTTTTGGTGACAGATTCTTTTTTTTTTCAGATTCTTTTTTTTTAAGATTTTATTTATTTATTTGACAGACAGAGATCATAGGTAGGCAGAGAGGCAGCCAGAGGCAGAGGAAGGAAAGCAGGCTCCCTGCTGAGCAGAGAGCTCCATGTGGGGCTCGATCCCAGGACCATGACCTGAGCCGAAGGCAGAGGCTTTAACCCACTGAGCCACCCAGGTGCCCGACAGATTCTATTAAATAGCAATTTCACGGGTATTACTGAATTCCTGCCATGGGCCACACACTGAATGATAATGAGGGAATGTACTGTGAACAAAGAAATGAAATCCTTGCTCTTATCAAACTTACAGTTCCATGAATGTGAGACATGAAGTAAAGAAATGAGCAAATTATGGGGCGCCTGGGTGGCTCAGTGGGTTAAAGCCTCTGCCTTCAGCTCAGGTCATGATCTCAGGGTCCTGGGATCAAGCCCCGCATCGGGCTCTCTGCTCAGTGGGGTGCCTGCTTCCTCCTCTCTCTCTGTCTGCCTCTCTGCCTACTTGTGATCTCTGTCTGTCAAATAAATAAATAAAATCTTTTAAAAAAATGAGCAAATTATAAGTATTCAACTATTTCTGATCGTAACCACCATAAACAAGGGGGGAAATTAGGGTATTATAAGTGAGGATACCAATGGAAGATTCAAGAACCAAAGGATGATCATTTCTTTCTAGGGGATAAGGAGAGCAAATAGCCTGGTACTGAAGAATTATGTTAGTTCCAAGAACTCCTGCATGCATGGGGAAAGGCTAGAACCTGTATGCTGCAAGTAGTCAGGTTTGGCAGTTAAACTCATCTTCTGTATTCTAAGTTCCCATGATCATACCCTAAACTTATTTCATTTTTTTCTCTGCAAAGTTCTCTGAATTAAATACAAAATGCATATTTTGTTCCATAAGACTGCATCATCTCTTTTTCTCTGTTTCCACAGTTTTACCAATTTATCATCACCTAAGATGCAAACTGTATTACACTGTGGAATTTGGACAAAATGTTCATGTAGTTCAATTGGTTTTGAAATGATCATCGGTTTGGTTTTACTTCATGCAAAGAAAACAAATTCAGATTGATGGTGTTACATATTGTTTTCTGATAAACTTACTTTGACTTATGTTTATAAAAATACTTTGCTCACTCTTTAAATGGATTTTTTAAACAGTATAATATCACTTAAAATGTTTGTGAAACAGAAAAGAAACTAAGGCACCTCTCATCTTCCCATTAATATTTACTACACATATTTTGTTTCTTGTTTTCTATACATATTAATAACATTGATTGATTGATATAGTATATAAAGGCAGATATGGAAAAGAGTCACACTGTATCTAATTGTATTTTCAAAATAGCATAATTATGTATATGCAAACATGTACATAATCAAGAAAATCACTTTTTAATACAACATTGCAATAGTTTGCCTTAGTAATAGAAATTATATAAAAATTTTCTAAACAATCCACTTGTTGTTTTTAAAGATTTCATTTATTTATCCAACAGACAGAGAGACAGCGAAAGGGATAACAAGCAGAGGGAGTATGAGAAGGAGAAGCAGTCTTCCTGCTGAGTAGGGAGCCAGTCCAGCACAGGGCAAGATCACAAGACTCTGAGATCATTACCTGAGCCAAAGGCAGATGCTTAATGACTGAGCCACCCAGGCACCCCTAAACAATCCACTTCTTAATTCTTTTTTCTTTTCAATATGAAGAATTTTAAGAAACTCACCCTTTCAGTATGATAAATGAAATATTGTGTAGTAAAATTTTATGACAAGACAATCAGAGACAGAATGACTCCTGTGTGTTTTGACATACAAATTATAAATAAATATACAGCATATAATCATTAATGATGAATAGCACATAATTATAATATGCATATCTTAAAATACAAATTTTCCACAAAATTCCACAGAAATTAGCATAGGTTCCCTTCACATCCAGGGAAATATTGTGCCTTCTGAATTTATGCAACTCTGACCTTCTATTTCTTTATATTATAAGTATTCCATATTAAAAAATGACATTACTGCATTACCTCTTAATTACAGAAAACAAGCTGAGGTTGCTGAAGGGGAGGTGGGTGGGATGGATGGAATAACTGAGTGATGGGTATTAAGGGAGGCTCCTGATGTAAAGAGCACTGGGTGTTATGTGTAACTGATGAATCACTAAATTCTACCTCTCAAACTAATAATACTCTATATGTTAATTAATTGATTTTAAATAAATTAAAATATGGCATTACCTGGTTGGAAACCAGATCAGTGGCAGAGTTGGGCAAACATAACTTAGTGATGAGTGACCTGTGGACCTTTCTGCCTTGAGATCTTATCTTAGGCTCCCTCATTCAGTTAAATATATGGCATTGTGTGGATAGTCAGGAAAAGTATGATCACTTCTGCCATTTAGGGGAAAATTATTAGCAGCTCAGAAGGGACTGGGATTACCAGAAGGTCCTGGGGATCTATCTTTGAAGGTAATTAGCTATCACTCCCAAAATGTCACAGAGATATAGAAAATGAAAAACACACTTTCTGTGTTTTCAGTAAATGAACTGAGATAACACATTAACTGTTTTTTTTTGTTTTTAAATTTTATTTTATTTTTTTCAGTGTTACAAAATTCATTGTTTATGCACCACACTCAGTTCTTCATGAAATACATGCCCTCCATAATACCCACCACCAGGCTCACCCAACCCCCAACCTTCCTCCTCTCCAAAACCTTCAGTTTGTTTCTCAGAGTCCACATTAACTGTTTTTAGTAGGCCGTTTTAAAGTGATCCACAATAACTTAAGCAATTTGTTAATTATATATTCTATAAGTTTTGCCATTCTTTAGTCTATTCACACTACAAATATTCACTGAGTGGCTGTTGGGTGACCATCTCTGTATTGGTTATTAGTCATATAATGGGAACAAAAGAAAATCAGAAAGAATTAAGACAATACTTTTTATCAGTCTAATATTAATTTCTTGTGCTTTTTTTTTTACAAAAATAGTCAGAGGAACATGTAATGATGGATAACAAAGATATACAGGACTGTTAAACTGCTCCTTAATTATTCTATTAAAATTGTATACATATATAAAAGACTTAAACACATTTTAAAACCAATTTCTGAATAAAGCTCAATAATACCAAAAAAAAAGCAATGTATTACTTTAAAGTATAAAACATTTACATGTAGGCAACATCATTATGAAAAGTAAAAATTAGTAAAGTGATATAATAGGAAAGCATAATAAAGTCAAAAATTACATGATATATAAATATTTGAAATTGTTTTCTTTAACAAAATATTAATGTGATATTTCTGTGAAATAGTATTCTAATCCTATACATGAGACATAGAAAGAGAAATATAATCAAAAATAGAGATTAATTTTGATCCAGATTAATATTGGCTAGAAATTAATAAAAATAAATTAAAAAATGTATTTTTGTTATTTATTTATTTTTTATTTGTTTATTTTCAGCGTAACAGTGTTCATTGTTTTTGCACCACACCCAGTGCTCCATGCAGTATGTTCCCTCCCTATTACCCACCACCTGGTTCCTCAACCTCCCACCCCCCCGCCCCTTCAAAATCCTTAGAAAATGAGAAATAGATAATAGTTAAAACTGGTTAAAACCAGAAAATGAGGCTCAAAAATCTCCAAGGAAAAAATAAACAGAAAAAAGAAAAGATTAAAAAGCAAAGGATGAGTTTGTAAATCAAAAAAGAAAAGAATATCAAACATAATATAGAATTACTATGTTTGAAAAAATATAACTAACTAAATAAATCAACATATACTTCTATATTTCAAAATGTGATAAACATCATAAATATCTGTAAATCTGGAAACAAGTATGGGATTATAAGAATAATTAGAGAATTTCTGGGAGATTGGAGGGGAAATATCAGGTCATCTACTTGAAGTCAAATGAGATGATCACTGTATTTTCTCTAACAATAGAAAATAATTTTAGGGCGCCTGGGTGGCTCAGTGGGTTAAGCCGCTGCCTTCAGCTCAGGTCATGATCTCAGGGTCCTGGGATCGAGTCCCGCATCGGGCTCTCTGCTCAACGGAGAGCCTGCTTCCCTTCCTCTCTCTCTCTGCCTGCCTCTCTTGTGATTTCTCTCTGTCAAATAAGTGAATAAAATCTTTAAAAAGAAAATAATTTTAAAAAATCCAGCAGTATTTATCAAAGTTGAAGTGCCTTATCTTTTAAATAGGAAAAAAAATGTTCAAGTTTAAAAGAAAACAAGATTTAGTTTTTTCCAACTTTGTTGACATAATTTTGATATCTAACATTGTTATAATTTTAAGGTGTACACCATGTTGATTTGATACACTTATATATATTACCATATCATTACTGTCTTTGTGTTAGATAATATTTCCATCACATCATGTAATTGACACAATTTTTGTGGTGTGAACATTTAAGATATACTCTCTTAGGACACTTCAAGTGTATAATACACTATATTATTAACTATAATGCTGTACATTGGATACCAGACATATTTATCTTCCAACTAAAAGTTTGCACTCTGAATAACAACTGCCCATTCTTCCCTACATCCATGGTTACCACCATTCTACTCTCTGTTTCTATACATTCAGATTTTTCAGATTCCTCACAAATGTGTTAATTATATCACTTAGCATAACATTATCAAGGTTAATTCTTGTCACAAATGACTGAATTCCCTTCATTATAATCATCGAAGAATATTTGGTGTAAACACACACACACACACACACACATATATATGTTTTGTAGTTGTTTTGCTTTGTGCTTACAATGAAGCTTACATAAGATACCTTATAGATATTACAGTCTATTTTGTTTTAACAACTTGACTCTAGTTACAAAGAAAAAAATCACATTCTAACTCTCCCCTTTTATTTTTTTTAAAGCCACAACTTTTCTATTTTTATACTGAATATTTGTTAACTAATTTTAGTAGCTATATTTACTATTGTTACTCTTGTCCTTTAAACTTTAAACTATAATTGAGTGGTTAACATACCATCATATCAAAATATTAGATATTTTCTGCATTTGACTATGTTTACTGTTACTATGGTGTTGTGTATCTTCATAACTAATGTATTAAATCATTCAGTGTTGAATACATTATACTATATGCCTGAACCTAATATAACACTATATCAACTATACCTCAATTAAAAACTTTTTGAGCTCTCAAACACAGAAACACTCAAATACATAATTAAGTATAAAGAAAAAGATAAAGGGGGAAAAAGTGTTTTTTAAAAAAGAAACAGTGAAAAGAAGTTGCCAGAAAACAAACCACATATATATGTATGTTTATATACATGAAAATATCTACATGTCTATAATATATTTATAAATATGAATAAGATACACTTCTATTAAAAGTAAAAGGGCATTATATTTGATTAAAATTATGTTGTAATAACTAATACATTACTAATGGATACTGTGAATGTCCTTCTTGTAAACAAGCAGTTCCCAACTCCTTTAAATGTGCTTTTCTCCACTATTTAGGCTGGAAAGCTACAATTTTAAGTGTACAGAGTCCCCTGTATCTGAGATTTCACCAGACTTTTAAGTTCTATGAATGAATGATTGTGTAAGGATATTTAAAAAGTGGTGGAGGCTACATGTTCACTTGGCTTTTTTTTTTTCTTTTAGGATGGAGACTTTATTTTTCCTACAGCAGCATTTTTGTATAATTGAAAAGAAGGAATAACAGAAATAGAACAATAAAATCAAACAGGTCAATACAAATCTTATTTGTATTTCAAGATTTTCAATTATTAAAACAATCCAAATAAGATTTGTATTGACCTATTTGGTTTTATTGTTCTATTTCTGTTTCCTTGTTTTCAATTATACAAAAATGGGGTGGGAGTTGGGTGAGCCTGGTGGTGGGTATTATAGAGGTCATGTATTGCCTGGAGCACTGGGTGTGGTGCATAAACAGTGAATTCTGGAACACTGAAAAGAAATTTTAAAAAGTATTAAAAATATTTTCAATTATTTCGAGTAAAACCTAAAATCTCAAGTTTACCATGTTGATACTTCCATCCAAGTTTGTTATTGCCCATCTGAGCAGGGTAATAATGTTTTTCTACTAATGTTGCACATTTTTGTGGACCTTTAATTCTGTATTATATGATATTTCTTTTTTGGAAGGGTTTCTTTCCTTACTATTTTATAATTTATTATTCATAAAACTTGAATTACTTTAGGGGTGTCTGTCGCTCAGTGGGTAAAGCCTCTGCCTCCAACTCAGGTCATGATCTCAGGGTCTTGTGACTGAGCCCTGCATTGGTCTCTCTGCTCAGCGGGGAGCCTGCTACCTCCTCTCTCTCTGCCTGCCTCTCTGCTTTCTTGTGATCTCTGTCAAATAAATAAATAAAAATCTTAAAAAAAAAAACTTGAATTACTTTAACCAGGAACAAACTCACTGAAATCTTACTGGGTTTTCTTTATGACTCATGATTTATTATGGTGATTTAAGGGATATTTATCATTTAATCTTAAAAAGGCCCTGTATATAGGGGAGTCAAGATGGCGGAGAAGTAGGAGGAGGCACCACTTCAACAGGTACCCTAAAGTGAGCACATTACCTACCAAAGAACTCTGATCACCTAATAAATCAGCCTGAGATCAGAAGTATACATGTCTGGATCTCTACAGGAGCAGAAGACGCCAGTGGCAGGTAAAGCAGAGTGGGAAGTCGGACTGATATCAGAAGATAAACAAAAGGGGGAGGGAGCCACCAGAGGCAACTGATTGGAAAGTAATAACCCAATACGAGAGTGCCCTATGTCTGGGGACCAACATTAGCTTGGAGTCTGGTTGAGAACACTCAAAAAAAAAAAAAAGAGCAAAGGATCGCGGGGGGAAATAGTGGGAATCAGGGCAGTTAGGGACAGGGACCTAAGTCCGAGGACCCAGGACAGCCTCCTCTGGTGCTGAGACAGAGAGAGTGAGGCAGAAAAGGCAGGTCTTGGTCCCTGAATCCCCAGCGTGCCTGAACCACCAGTGCGTCCAAGAACTAGTGGGGTCTGCCTCCCGTGAGGGGCTGGGAGCCTGGCCAGATGGCAATCCTGAAACGCGCCTGTCCCACACCCTCCCATGGGAGAGGTGCTCATAGGTGCTAGCCTGGAGCTCTGGCATCTGGAAAAACCAGAAATTCCCAGCCCAGGACAGTGGGAAAATCTCAGTGTGTGATCACTACTTGGAACCTGTCTGGCGGTCTGGAGCTGCCCAGACAGATGATGCTGCCCTGGTATTGGGTACAATAAGGAGATCCTGCATCCCCAGGGACCATGACTCAGAACCTACTCTGCCAGCAGTTCTGCAGAGCATTCTAAGGCTTCTCTCTGAGAGGGAGGTCGGGGTGCAGTTTGCTCTCCTCTAAACCTCCAAAAACCATCAAAATCTGTCAAGATGAGAGAAAAGAGATGAAAGAACATAAAAACCTCCAGAGAACAAAAGCCTGAAAAAAATGGTTTCCTCAGAGCCCACCCCCTTGAGGGGAGTGGAGGACCTAACTCAGGGAACATCATTGTCTGAAAACCCACGTGGCAAGCCCCTCCCCCAGAAAACCAAACAGGAAGGAAGAAAAAAAAAAGATGACAAGAGAACAACCACCACTACTTCATAAATAAAACTTTTATTTTTAACTCTTTACCAATATTCTGGTTCTTTTTTTATATACATACAGATAATTTTTTAACCTATTAACCATCACACTGAGATGTCCAGTACATCAAATTCCTTAATAACCTTCTGACCTGAACTTTTTGATACATACACCCGTGTTTTTATTTTGCTTTTCTATTTTTTAAATTTTTTTTAAATTTTAACTTAGTTTAGTCTAATTTATTCTTTTTTACTTTTCATTTTCTAATGTACATATACAGTTAAATGCAAGGTAATCCCCTTTCCCCAATCAATGCTACCCCTATTGGTAAACCAGTTTCTAATCCCCCTGTATCTTAGGAAATTTGAGTCCCTTAACAAAAACATAAAGACATCCAGGAAGAATCAGAATAACCTTCCTCGCCCACACTGAGAATTTATAACCACTCTCCCAACTATTCCTTCTGCCAGTGTTTCTATGTATTTGTGTTTGTCCTGATAAGATATAAATCATATACTTGGGGTTCTTTCTGATCAGGTTCTTCCTTTTTTTCCTTATATATATATTTTTTTCTCTTGTCATATACTTTCATCAGTCTTTTTATTTGTCTGTTTTTGTTTGTAAACTTCATAAATCTTACCTTGGGACCAATTTGGGCTGAGTCTTCTCTTTTATCTTCCTTTTTTTTTTCCTGTATCTCTCTCTCTCTCTCTTTTTTTTCCTTTTCACTTATCTTTTCTTTTTTTCTTCTTCTTCCCTATTTCTTTTTCTTTTCTTTTTTCTCTCATTTGGGTGAAGAACTCTGATTGCACAGAAGCGTTCCAGGGTTCACCTTGACTGCACCACTTCGATAACTCCAGCTGCATCTGTTCAGTCATCTCTTACCAAAATGATAAGGAGGAGGAATACCCAACAAAGAAAAATACAGAATATGGACCTTCTGCAATGGAGCTAATGACTATCGACATAGACATTATGTCAGAAAAGGAATTCAGGCTAACAATTATCCAGGCAATAGCTAGGTTGGAGAAGCCATGGATGACCAAACAGAATTGATTAGGGCAGAACTGAAAGCCACAAGGGATGATGTTCACAATGTTAGGGCAGAACTGAAAGCCTCCAGGGATGATGTTCAAAATTCTCTCAATGAATTCCAATCTAACCTAAATTCACTAAAAGCTAGGGTAACTGAGACAGAAGATAGAATTAGTGATCTGGAGGACAAACAGAGAGAAGGGATCAGGAAGAAGCCTGGAACAAACAGCTCAGAGTCACGAAAACAGAATCTGGGAAATAAATGATGCCATAAAAAGTTCCAATGTCAGAATTATTGGAATCCCTGAAGGGGAGGAAAAAGAAAGAAGTCTAGAAGATATAGTGGAAAGAGTTGTCTAAAAAAATTTTCCCAATCTCATGAATGGAATCCACGTTCATGTACTAGAGGCAGAGAGGTTTCCCCCCAAGATTTTAGATTCTTGAAAGTCCTCACGACACCTTATAGTTAAAATGAGGAATGATGAATCAAGACAGACTCTCTTAAAAGTAACTAGGACAAAGAAGCTCCTTACATACAGAGGAAAGCCAATTAGAATAATGTCAGACCTGTCCACAGAGACCTAGCAAGCCAGGAAGGGCTGGAAAAATATATTCAGAGTAATAAATGAGAAGAACATGCAGCCAAGAATACTCTATCCAGCAAGAATGACATTCGAAATGGATGGAGAGAGAAAGAGTTTCCAAGACTGGCAATGCTTAAAGACTATGCAACCACAAAACGACACTGCAGGAAATATTAAGGGGGGTCCTAAAAAAGAGAAAAAAATCTTAAGAATACCACTGAACAGAAATATAGAAACAATCTACAGACAGAAAGACTTCAAAGGTAACATGATGTCAATCAAAACGTATGTATCAATAATCACACTCAATGTGAAAGGCCTAAATGCACCCATAAAATGACACAGTGTTGCAGATTGGATAAAACGACAGGACCCATCCATATGTTGTCTACAGGTGTCCCATGTTGAACCTAAGGATACACCAGACTGAAAGTGAAGGGATGGAGAAGCATCTTTCATGCCAATGGACCTCAAAAGAAGCCCGGGGTAGCGATTGTCATATCAGATGAATTAGATTTTAAACTGAAGACTGTAGTCAGATATACAGAAGGACACTACATCATTCTTAAAGGGACTATCCACCATGATAATCTAACAATTGAAAATATCTATGCCCCCAATATGGGAGCAACCAATTACATAAGAAAACTATTAATCAAGTTAAAGAGTCATATTGATATGAATACATTAATAGTAGGAGATCTTAATATGGCTCTCTCAGTAAGAGACAGATCATCAAAGCAGAAAATTAATAAAGAAATAAGAGCATTGAATGAAACATTGTACCAGATGGACCTAATAGCCATATACAGAATATTCCACCCTAAACAATAGAATACTCATTTTTCTCAAGGGCACATGGAACCATCTCCAGAATGGACAACATACTGGGTCACAAAGCAGGACTCAACCTCCCACCCCCCGCCCCTTCAGAACACTCATATTGATTTTGTGAGTCCATAGTCTCTCATGGTTCATCTCCCCTTCCAATTTTTCTCAACTCCCTTCTCCTCTCCATCTCCCCATGTCCTCCATGATTTTTGTTATGCTCCACAAACAAGTAAAACCATATGATACTTGACTCTCTCTGCTTGACTCATTTTGCTCAGCATAATCTCTTCCAGTCCCATCCATGTTGGTACAAAAGTTGGGTATTCATCCTTTCTGATGGAGGCATAATACTCTATCGTTTATATGGACCACATCTTCCTTATCCATTCATCCGTTGAAGGGCATCTTGGTTCTTTCCACAATTTGGTGACCATGGCCATTGCTGCAATAAACATTGGGGTACAGATGGCTCTTCTTTTCATTACATCTTTATCTTTGAGGTAAATACCCAGCAGTACAATTGCAGGGTCATAGGGAAGCTCTATTTTTAATTTTGTGAGGAATCTCCACACTGTTCTCAGTGTGGGTGAGGAAGATTATTTTGATTCTTCCTGGATGTATCTTGATGTCTTTGTTAAGGGACTCAACTTTCCTAAGATAAAGGGGGTTTAAAAATTGGTTTACCTATAGGGGTAGCATTGATTGGGGAAAAGGGATTACCTTGAAGTTTAACTCTATATGTATATTAGAAAATAAAAATTAAAAAAGAATAAACTAGACTAAACTAAATTAAAATTTAAAAAATAGACAAAAAATAGAAAAGCAAAAGAAAAACACAGGTGTATGTAACAAAAAGTTCAGGCTAGAATGTTATTAAGGAATTTGATGTACTGGACATCTCAGTGTGATGGTAAATAGGTTAAAATATTATCTATCTATATATATATAAAGAACCAGAGTAGTGGTAAAGAGTTAAAAATAAAAGTTTTAATTATGAAGTAGTGGAGGTTGTTCTCTTGTCATCTTCTTTTTTTTTCTCTCTTCCTTCTGGGTTGGTTTTCTGGGGGAGGGGCCTGCCACGTGGGTTTTCAAACAATGAAGTTCCCTGAGTTAGATCCTCCTGTCCCCCTCAAGGGGTAGGCACTTAAGAAACCATTTTTTTCAGGCTTCTGTTCTCTGGATGTTTTTATTTTTGTTCATCTGTTTTCTCTTTCCTTGACAGCTTTTGATGGGTTTTAGGGGTTTAGAGGGGAGCAAACTGCACCCAGACCTCTTTCTCAGAGAGAAGTCTCAGAATGCTCTGCAGAGCTCCTGGCAGAGTAGGTTCTGAGTCATGGTCCCTGGGGATGCAGGATCTCCTACTTTTACCCAATACCATGGGAGCGGTGGTTGTTTGGGCAGCTCCAGACTGCCAGAGAGGTTCCAAGCAGCGATCACACACTGAGCCCACTGGCCCGGACTGTGAATGCCTGGTTTTTCAGGATGCCAGAGCTCCACAGTAGCACCTGTGCGCACCTCTCCTAGGGGAGGGTGTGGGATGCAAGCATTTCAGGAATGCCATCTGGCCAGGCTCCCAGACCCTCATGGGAGCCAGACCCCAGGGTTCTTGGATGTGCTGGTAGTACAGGCGCACTGGGGGCTCAGGGACCGAGACCTGGTTTCTCTGCAGCACTCTCTCTGGCTCAGCACCAGGGGAGACTGTCCTGGGTCCGGGGACTTAAGCCCCTGTCCCTAACTGCCCCGATTCCCACAATTTCCCCCCACAATGTTTTGCTCTTTTTTTTTTTTTTTTTTTGAGTGCTTTCAACCAGAATCCAAGCTACTGGTCCCCAGATGCAGGGCACTCTCGTATTGGGGTTTTACTTTCCAATGAGTCATCTCTGGTGGCTCCCTCCACCTTTTGTTTATCTTCTGATATCAGTCCAACGTTCCCACTCTGCTTTACCTGCCACTGGCATCTTCTGCTCCTGTAGAGATCCAGACATGTATAATTCTGATCTCAGGCTGATTTAATGGGTGATCAGAGTTCTTTGGTAGGTAATCAGTTCACTTTAGGGTACAGGTTGAAATGGCGCCTCCTCCTACTTCCCCGCCATCTTGACTCTCCTATTATTATTGTTTTTTTATTTAAATTCAATTAGCCAACAAATAGTACCTCATTAGTTTCAGATTTAGTGTTTGATAATTCATTAGTTGCATATAACGCCTAGAGCTCACCACATACGTGCCCTCCTTAATAACTATGGTGGTTGTGCAAAAAAGAATGAATACTGTTACGCTGAAAAAATTAATAAAAAGGGAAAAAAAATAACTATGGTGGTGTCTCATTTTTTTTCATGTTTCAAATTTTTATTTAAATTCCAGTTAGTTAACATATAGGGAAATATGGGTTTCAGGAGTAGAATTTAATGATTCATCACTTATATATAGTACCCAGTGGTCAACACAAGTGCACTCCTTAATGCCAATTACTCATTGACCCTACTCCCTCACCTAACTCCTTCCATCAGCCCTCAGTTTGTTCTTCATAGTTAAGAGTACCTTATGGTTTGCCTCCCTCTCTTGTTTTTCCCCCTCCCCTATGTTCATCAGTTTCATTTCATAAATTCCACATGTGAGTGAAATCATAATGGTATTTGTCTTTCTCTGACTTATTCGGTTTAGCTTTATATAAATAATGCATATTTAGATTGTATTAATTTACTCAGTATGACTCTGATAACTTTCAAATTTAATCCATTTTTGTCTGGTTCCACATATATTTTGACTGCTTTCTATGTGTATTGTGATTTCATTTTTATTTACACTGTATCTTTCTTTCCATTTTAACAAGCATGTTTCCTTTTGTTTGAATAATTGAATTTCTATTGCCTACCTACTATTATTTTTTATGGTTTCAGAAGTCCATTTGCTTACAATTTTATTTGGCATGGTAATGGAAAAGCATGTATTAATTTACATTTTGTGTACACACATACGTCTTTCCTTAAAATGAAATATGTTATATTTTACTTTTGTTTTCTATCCTCTCCCATTTTTTTTATGTTGAAACTTTGGGGAATTTAGTTTCACATTTTACAAACATATTACATATATAAATCTACAGGAAATGTTATTCAGTTGTGAACAATAATTTTACATATTTCTACACTGAACTTACTTGTTACAAAACAAATTACAGTCAAAGAAGATAAGATGGCAGAAGATTAGGAAGACCTTGTTTCATCTGGTCCCCTGAACTCAGCTAGATATCTCTCATATAATTCTGAACACCTGTGAATTCAACCTGAGATATAAGAAAAGAACTATAACAATTCTACAAATAGTAAAGGAACCAGTTTTTGCAAGGTGGGAGGTTTGGAGAAGTAAATATGAGGAGATATATAGGAAGCCATGGGGTGGAGGGCAGGAAGCCTCTGCATCTATTGGAAAGTGATATAGCAGCAGAGTACAGAATTGGAACTTCTAGAAGTCTGCTTATGTGAAGGACTTCCTGCCTGAAAGGTTCTCAGTTGGCCAACTGGGAGAATCCAGGATGGGACAGTGTGGTCTCAGGATACCCAGGGTCACAAAAAGAATGGTAATGCCTGAGTTGACAGAGTTTCTAAGCACTGGGGTGGGGAACCTGGCCATAAGCAGCAAGACCAGGAGTGGGCTCTCAGCTCTGTGTTCCCATAAACCAGGAACTGGGCACAATTGAGCGATCCCTCTCCAGGAAGGGGCCCAACATGTGGCAGAATTGTGGTGAAATGTCCCTCTCCTGGGAGGAGCCATATAGGCCCACAAATGGCAACTGCTCTCCAAGCAGGGGCCCAGCCAGTGGCAGAACACTGATGAGAACTCCCCTCCTTCCCACGAGAGGATTGTCCCTGGTGCACATGGCAGAAGTCTGCAGAGTTTGGTACACACCAAAGTGTTTGACTGATTTTCCCTGAGGGCACACTGAAGAGTGAGGGCTGTGATCTTTCAGCTCCAGGGCTGGAGATTGGGGCACTGCCCTTTTTATTTTCATCCTCTAAAGCAATGGAGAAAGTCTTCAGGGAACACAAGCCACACAGAGAAATTTGAAGAGGTTACATTGAGCCCAATCCCTTGGCCAGGGTGGTGTAACCCACCCTTTACCAGCCCAGGTAAAGACATCTGAGAATCAGTGCCTCCCCAAGAATACCAGCAGGAACATCAGGCTAATACCAAGTTTATGCGCCACACAGAACTGAAAAACTCTTGTGCTAAGAGATAATAGTATATTCAAATCCAGGTTTTTTTTTCCCCTCATGATTCTTTAATCTTTCAGTTTAATATTTTCTTTTTCTTCATTTTCAACTATTTTATCAACTCTTCTTAATTTTTTAAATTTTCATTTTTATATTTAAATTGTGTAGATATATTCTTTATTTTTGGCTTTGTTTCACTGTATTCAATTTTGTTCCCATAAAAACAAGACACCTGAGAATCAGTACAGCAAGACCATCCCACAGAAGATCATTAGGATCATCAGGTGAATACCAGGTTTATAGATCACTCAGAATTGAACAACTCCCACCCCAGAGGAAAACAGTATATAGAATTTGAGGTCACTTCTCATGATTCTTTAGTCTTTCCATTTAAAATTTCCTTTTTCTTTTTTCTCTTTTCAATAAGTTTCTTATTTTATCAACTGTTTTTAAGACTTTTTAAAATTTTCATTTTTATATATACATTTTATAAATATATTCTTCATATTTGGCTTCCTTTCATTGCATTTTATTCTATTTTTGTTTATATATATTTTGTTGTTGTTGTTGTTGTTGTTGTTTACCTTTGCCTTTTTATTTATTTATTTTTTAAGCGTAACAGTATTCATTGTTTTTGCACAACACCCAGTGCTCCATGCAAAACGTGCCCTCCCTATTACCCACCACCTGTTCCCCCAACCTCCCACCCCTGACCCTTCAAAACCCTCAGGTTGTTTTTCAGAGTCCATAGTCTCTTATGGTTCGCCTCCCCTTCCAATTTTTTTTTTTTTTTTTTTTTGCCATTTGCAACGACGTGGATGGAACGAGAGGGTATCATGCTTAGTGAAATAAGTCAATCAGAGAAAGACAACTATCATATGATCTCCCTGATTTGAGGACATGGAGAAGCAACATGGGGGGTTAGGGGGATAGGAGAAGAATAAATGAAACAAGATGGGATTGGGAGGGAGACAAACCATAAATGACTCTTAATCTCACAAAACAAACTGGGGGTTGCTGGGGGGAGGTGGGGTTGGGAGAGGGGGAGGGTGTTATGGACATTGGGGAGGGTATGTGCTATCGTGAGTGCTGTGAAGTGTGTAAACCTGGTGATTCACAGACCTGTACCCCTGGGGATAAAAATAAATTATATGTTTATTAAAAAATTGTTTATGTATTTTTAATTTATATATTATATTATATTATATTATATTATATTATATTATATTATATTATATATAAAGTTTTATTTATGAATTTGGGATTTAGGATCTACAGACCAAAATATACCCAGAAACAAGTGTATCACCTTGCTCTGTTTACCTGTTTGATTATAGTTTTTCTTGCCCTGTTTATTCTTTTTTGATTTCTGATCTCTTCTGATTTGTCTAGTGTATATTTCAATAGGGTTGAAATTGAGATATTAATTAATTAATTAACTTATGTTGTTATTGTTGCTGTTCTCTTGTTCATCTAGTACTTCCTGGACAAAATGACCAGGAGGAAAAAACAAGAAGCACCACTCACTGCCAGAGACTTAATAAGCATGGATGTTGGTAAAATTTTGGAGTTAGAATTCAGAGACATGATTATAAAGATACTAGCTGGACTTGAAAGAAACACAGAGCATCCCTTTCTGGAGAAGTAAAAGAACTAAGATCTAAACAGGTTGAAATAAAAAAAAAAATGTATTGCTAATGCAATCAACAATGAGGGCTCTCACTGCTAGAATAAATGATGGACAAGGGAAAGTCAGTGATATAGAAGATAAAATAATGAAAATTAAGGAGCTGAGGAAAGGAGAGGAAAAACATCTATTGGAGCATGAGGGGAGGCTTCAAAAATTCAGCAATACCATAAAGCAAAACTATATTAGAATAATTGGGATCCAAGAGGAAAAGGAAAGACAAAGAGATGGACAGAAGTTATACTTGAGCAAATCATAGCTGAGAACTTCCTTACTCTGGAGAAGGAAACAGGCATTTATGTCCAGGAGACACAGAGAATCCCCCTCAAGATCTATTAAAATAGATCAACACTCCCTATAACCATGAAGCTTGTAAATCTCAGAGATAAAGAGAAAATCCTGAAAGCAGCTTGAGACAAGAGGTTCTTAACTTACAAGGGTGGGAACATTAGACTGGCAGAAGACCTAGCTACAGAGATATGGCACACCAGAAAGGGCTGGCATGATATATCCAGGGTTTGCAATGAGTAAACCACGTAGCCAAAAATATTTTATCCAGCAAGGCTGTCATTCAGAATGGAAGGAGAGATAAAGAGCTTCCAGGACAAACAGAAACTAACATGTGATATGATGAGCACTGGTTTTAATATGCAACTAATGAATCATTGAACTCTACACCAAAAATTAATGATATACCGTATGTTGGTTAATTGAATTTAAATTAAAAAAATAAGAGAAGGGGGCAAGATGGTGAAGACGTAGGGGACACCATTTCAACTGGTCCCCTAAATTTAAATGGATATCTACCAAACCATTTTGAACACCCACAAAATCAGCCTTAGATGTAAGAATATATATCTGGATTGCTATAAGCAGAAAAACGATAGCTTTTGGCAAGTTAGGATGTGCAGAGTCATGAATCTTCAGGGAGGCATTGGAAGATAAAGAGAAGGGGTGGGACCACCATAAGCTGGCTCCTGGAAGCCACCATGAGCTGGCTCCTGGAAACTGATATAACACCAGAACACAAAGCTGGAACCCTTAGAAGTCTACTTTCAGAAGAGACATCCTTCTCTGAAAGGGGCTCTGGAAATGAAAAGGCAGAAGTCTAGGTAAGGCATTGTAGTCTCAAGATATGAGGAACAGAGCAAAAAAGTCCTCCTGACTCAAGTTACATTGAGATCTTTTATCCACTTCAAGTTTATCTTTGTGTATGGTGTAAGAGAATGGTCAAGTTTCATTCTTCTACATATCACTGTCCAGTTTTCCCAGCACCATTTCTTGAAGAGGCTGTCTTTTTTCCATTGAATACTTTTTCCTGTTTTGTCGAAGATTATTTCACCATAGAGTTGAGGGTCCATATCTGGGCTCTCCACTCTGTTCCACTGGTCTATGTATCTGTTTTTATGCCAGTACCACGCTGTTTTGGTGATCCCAGCTTTGTAGTAAAGCTTGAAATCAGGTAACGTGATGCCACCAGCTTTGTTTTTGTTTTTCAACATTTCCTTAGCAATTCGGGGTCTCTTCTGATTCCATACAAATTTTAGGATTATTTGCTCCAGCTCTTTGAAAAATACTGTTGGAATTTTGATCAGAAGGGTATTAAAAGTATAGATTGCTCCTATTTGCTAGGATCTTGTTGAGAATCTTAGCATCCATATTCATCAGTGATATTGGTCTGAAAATCTCCTTTTTGGTGGTGTCTTTGCCTGGTTTGGGGATCAGGGTAACGCTGGCTTCATAAAAAGAATGAATGCCACCAGTTTTGTTTTCCTTTTGCTTCAAGTTTTCCTTCTGGCAACTTTTCCTTCTGGAAGTACTCCTTCTGCTTCAATTTTTTGAAATAGCTTCAGGAGAATTGGTGTTATTTCTTCTTTGAAAGTTTGGTAGAATTCCCTGGGAAATCCATCAGGTCCTGGGCTCTTGTTTTTTGGGAGGTTTTTGATCACTGCTTCAATCTCATTACCAGATATCAGTCTATTCAGGTTGTCAATTTCTTCCTCCTTCAATTTTGGAAGTTTATAGTTTTCCAGGAATGCATCCCTTTCATCTAAGTTGCTTAATTTATGGCATATGACTGTTGATAATAACCTCTGATGATTGTTTCTACTTCCTTGGTGTTAATTGTGATTTCTCCCTTTTCTTTCATAATTTTATTAATTTGGACCTTCACTCTCTTCTTTTCGATTAGTTTGGCCAATGGTTTATTGATCTTATTGATTATTTCCAAAAATCAGCTTCTAGTTTAATTGATACGTTCTACTGTATTTCTAGTTTCTATCTCATTGATCTCTGCTCTAATCTTGATTATTTCCCTTCTTGTGTGTGGAGTTGGTTTGATTTGTTGTTGATTCTCCAGTTCTTTAAGGTTTAGAGACAGTTGGTGTATTCTGGATTTTTCCATTTTTTTTGAGGGAGGCTTGAATGGCTATGTATTTCCACCTTAGAACCGCCTTTGCTGTATCCCATAGGTTTTGACTGAAGTGTCTTCATTCTCCTTGGTTTTCATGAATTGTTGAAGTCCTTCTTTGATTTCCTGGTTGATCCAACCATTCATTTTTAATTTTTTATTTATTTCTTATTTTTTTATAAACATATAATGTATTTTTATCCCCAGGGGTACAGGTCTGTGAATCGCCAGGTTTACACCCTTCACAGCACTCACCATAGCACATACCCTCCCCAATGTCCATAACCACCCTCCCCCTCTCCAAACCCCATCTCCCCCCAGCAACCCTCAGTTTGTTTTGTGAGATTAAGAGTCATTTATGGTTTGTCTCCCTCCCAATCCCATCTTGTTTCATTTTTTCTTCTCCTATTCCCCTAATCCCCCCATGTTACATCTCCATGTCCTCATATCAGGGAGATCATATGATAGTTGTCTTTCTCCGATTGACTTATTTCACTAAGCATGGTACCCTCTACTTCCATCCATGTTGTCGCAAATGGCAAGATTTCATTTCTTTTGATGGCTGCATAGTATTCCATTGTGTATATATACCACATCTTCTTTGTGCATTCATCTGTGGATGTACATCTAGGTTGTTTCCATAGTTTTGCTATTGTAGACATTGCTGCTATAAACATTCGGGTACACGTGCCCCTTCAGATCACTACATTTGTATCTTTAGGGTAAATACCCAGTAGTGCAATTGCTGGGTCATAGGGTAGTTCTATTTTCAACACTTTGAGGAACCTCCATGTTGTTTTCCAGAGTGGTTGCACCAGCCTTCATTCCCACCAACAGTGTAGGAGGATTCCCCTTTCTCCGCATCCTCGCCAGCATCTTGATCCAAGCATTCTTAAGCAAGGTGATCTTTAGCTTCCAGGTGTTTGAGTTCCTTCCAAACTTTTCCTTGTGGTTGAGCTCCTGTTTCAAAGCATTGTGATCTGAGAATATGCAGGGAATAATCTCAGTCTTTTGGTATCGGTTGAGCACTGATTTGTCACCCAGTATGTGGTCTATTCTGGAGAAGGTTCCATGTGCACTCGATAGGAATGAGTATTCTGTTGTATTAGGGTGGAATGTTCTGTATATATCTATGAGGTCCATCTGGTCCAATATGTCATTCAATACTCTTGTTTCTTTATTGATTTTCTGCTTTGATGATCTGTCTATTTCTGAGAGAGGCGTGTTAAGATCTCCTACTATCAATGTATTCATATCAGTATGACTCTTTATCTTGATTAATAGTTTTCTATGTTTTTGGATGCTCCCATATTGGGGGCATAAATATTTACAATTGTTAGATCTTCTTGGTGGATAGTCCCTTTAATAATTATGTAGTGTCTTTCTTTATCTCTGCCTACAATCTGCAGTATAATACCTAATTTATCTGATATGGGAATTGCTACGCCACCCTTCTTTTGAGGCCCATTGGCATGAAAGATGCTTCTCCATCCCTTCACTTTCAGTCTGGATGTATCCTTAGTTTCAAAATGGGTCTCTTGTAGACAACATATGGATGTGTCCTGTCATTTTATCCAATCTGCAAGCTTGTGTCATTTTATGGGTGCATTTATTGCATTCACATTGAGAGTGCTTATCAAAAGATACGTTTTTATTGATATCTTGTTACCTGTGAAGTTTAGTTTCTATAGATTGTCTCCATATATTTCTGTTTAATGATATTCTTAGGATTTTTCCTCTTTTATAGAACCTCCCTTAATATTTCATGCCTGTTGGCTTGGTGGTCCCATACTCTTTTAAACCTTGCTAGTCTTGGAAACTCTTTATCTCTCCATCCATTTTAAATGTCAATCTTGCTGGATAAACTATTCTTGGCTGCATGGTCTTCTAATTTAGTGCCCTGAATACATTTTGCTAGCTGTTTCTGGCTTTCCAGTTTTCTGTGGACAGGTCTGACGTTATTCTGATGGGCTTTCCTCTGTACGTAAGGGATTTCTTCCCTCTAGGTGCTTTCAAGAGCTCCTGTCTTCTATTATGATTCATCATTTTCACAATCAGCTGTCTTGAGGTCTTTCTAGGTTCTATGATCTTGGGGTCAGACCTTTCTGCCTCTAGCATAAGAACGCTAGTTCCAATCACCATATTGGGAAAATTTTCATAGAGAATTTGTTCAACTATATCCTCTAGTCTTCTTTCTCTCTCCTCCCCCTCAGGAATTCTAATAATTCTCATGTTGGAACGTATCATGGCATCACTTATTTCTCTAATTCTGTGTTCATGGCTTCTAAGCTGTTTGTTCCAGGCTTCCTCCTGATCCTTTTTCTCTATCACTTTATCCTTCAGATCTCTAATTCTATTCTGCCTCAGTTACCCTTGCTTTTAAAGAATTTAGATTAGGTTGTAACTCATTGAGAATGTTGTGAATATCATCCCTGGTGGCCTTCACATCTACCGTACTCAATTCCATTTTGTCATCAAAGATTTTCTCCAACCTAGCTATTGCCTGGATAATTGTTAGCCTGAATTTCCTTTCCAACACACTGTGTAAGTCCATATCCAACAGCTGTGATGGAGAGGTCCACTCTCAGAATTTTTCTTCTGTTGGGCATTCCTCCTCCTAATCATTTTGGTGAGAGTTGGCTGAACAGATGTATAACTGAATGTGTCAATTGTGGTGTAGGCACAGTGCACCCTGGACTGCTTCTGAGCAATGAGGAGGCCCCACCAAAAAAAAAAAAAAAAAAAAAGAAGGAAAGAAAAAAAGAGAGAGAGATTGGAAAAAAACACGAAAGATAAAACAAAAGAGAAGGCCAGCCCAAATGGGCCCCAAAGATAAGTTTTATGAAGTATACAAACAAAAACATAATTAAAAGACTTACAAAAGTAGTTGAGAAGAGAGAAAATAAAAATAAACAAAAAAAAACAAAAAAAAAAAGAAACCCATCAAAATGAACCCCAAGAATAAGCTTTATATACTACCAGAATAAGAACATATACACAGAAACACTGACAGAAGAAAATGATGGGAGGGTGGTTATAAGTTCTCAGTGTGTGCGAGCAAGGTTATTTTGATTCTTCCTGGATGTATCTTTATATCGTTGTTAATGGACTCAACTTTCCTGAGATCAAGGCGCATTAAGACTGGTTTACCTATAGGGGTAGCATTCATTGGGAAAAGGGTATCACCTAGAAGCTTATCTCTATATGAATATTAAAAAAAATAATTAAATTTAATTTAAAAATTAAAAAATAGAAAAGCAAAAGGAAAGCACAGATATATGTATCAAGAAAGTTCAGGTTAAGAGGTTATTATGGAATTTCATGTACTGAGCATCTAATTGTGATGGTAAATAGGTTAAAAATTATATTTAAAAAAGGTCAAGATGGTGGGGAAGTAGGAGGAGGCGCTGTTTCAAACTGTACCCTAAAGTGAGCTGATTACCTACCAAAGAACTCCAATCACCCATGAAATAAGCCTGAAATCAGAATTATACACGTCTGGATCTCTACAGGAGCAGAAGACACCAGGGACAGGTAAAGCAGAGTGGGAACATTGGACTGATATGAGAAGATAAACAAAAAGGGGGAGAAGGCCACCAGAGGCGAGAGATTGGAAAGTAATACCCCAATACGAGAGTGTCCTGTGTCTGGGAACCAGCATTAGCTTGGAGTTTGGTTGAAAGCACTGAAAAAAAAAAAAACAAAAAACAAAAAACAAAAAAAACAAAGGATCGCGAGAGGATACCATGGGAATCAGGGTGTTTAGGGACAGGGGCTTAAGTCCCCGGACCTAGGACAGTCTCCCCTGGTGCTGAGCCAGAGAGAGTGCGGTGGAAAAGGCAGGTCTTGGTCCCTGAGCTGCCAGCATGCCTGAGCCACCAGCGTGCCTGAGAACGCATGGGGTCCGGCTCCCAAGAGGAGCTGGAAGCCTGGCAAGACGGCATTTCAGAAACGCGCTCATCCCACACCCTCCCCTGGGAGAGGTGCACACAGGTACTAGCCTGGAGCTCTGGCATCCTGAAAAACCAGGCATTCCCAGCCTGGGCCAGCGGGAAAATCTCAGTGTGTGATTGCTACTTGGAACCTCTCTGGCAGTCTGGAGCTGCCCAAACAGCCACTGCTGCCATGGTATTGGGTACAACGAAGAGCTCCTGCATCCCCAGGGACTGTCACTCAGAACTTACTCTGCCAGCAGCTCTGCAGAGCATTCTGAGGCTTCTCTCTGAGAGGGAGGTCTGAGTGCAGTTTGCTCTCATCTAAATCTCCAAAAACCAACAAAAGCTGTCGAGACAAGAGAAAACAGATGAAAGAACATAAAAACCTCCAGAGAACAAAAGCCTGAAAAAAACGGTTTCCTCAGAGCCCACCCCCTTGAGGGCAGCAGGAGGACCTAACTCAGGGAACATCATTGTCTGAAAACCCACGTGGCAGGCCCCTCCGCCAGAAAACTAACCAGGAAGGAAGAAAAAAAAAAAAAAAAAAAAAAGAAGACAAGAGAAGAACCACCACTACTTCATAAATACAACTTTTATTTTTAACTCTTTACCACTATTCTGGTTCCCTTATTTTTATATATACATATAGATATTTTTTTCACCAATTTACCATCACAGTGAGATGTCCAGTACATCAAATTCCTTAATAACCTTCTAACCTGAACTTTTTGTTACATACACCTGTGTTTTTCTTTTGCTTTTCTATTTTTTAATTTTTTAAATTTTAATTTAGTTTAGTCTAGTTTATTCTTTTTTTAATTTTTATTATCTAATATACATATAGAGTTAAACATCAAGTTAATCGCCTTTCTCCAATCAATGCTACCCCTAGAGGTAAACCAACATTTAATTACCCATTATCTTAGGAAAGTTGAGTCCCTTAACAAAAACATCAAGATACATCCAGGAAGAATCAAAATAACCTTCCTCGCCCACACTGAGAATTTATAACCACTCACCCATCCTTTCCTTCTGCCAGTGTTTCTGTGTATTTGTGTTTGTCCTGATAGTATATAAATATTATACTTGGGGTTCTTTCAGATGAGGTTCTTCCTTTTTTTGTTGTTTTATATATATATATTTTTTTTTTCTCTTGTCATATACTATGATCACTCCTTTTGTTTGTCTGTTTTTGTTTGTATACTTCATAAATCTTACCTTGCGGCCCATTTGGGATGAGCCTTCTCTTTTATCTTCTTTTTTTCCTGTCTCTCTTTCTCTCTCTCTCTTTTTCTTTTTAATTTTTTCTTTTCTTTTCTTTTCTTTTGTGTCTTTCTTCTCTATTTATTTTTCTTTTCTTTTTTCTCTCATTTGGGTGGGGAATCCTGATTGCACAGAAGCGTTCCAGGGTGCACCTTGACTGCAACACAATTGATAGATCCAGCTGCATCTGTTCAGTCATCTCTTACCAAAATGACTAGGAGGAGGAATACCCAACAGAAGAAAAATACAGAGGATTGACCTTCGGCAACAGAGCTAATGGCTATCGACATAGACAATATGTTGGAAAAGGAATTCAGACTAACAATTCTCCAGGCAATAGCTAGGTTGGAGAAAGCCATGGATGACCAAATGGAATTGATTAGGGCAGAACTGAAAGCCAAAAGGGATGATGTTCAAAATGCTCTCAATGAGTTCCAATCTAATCTAAATTCTCTAAAAGCTAGGGTAACTGAGACAGAAGATAGAATTAGTGATCTGGAGGACAAACAGATAGAGAGAAAGGATCAGGAGGAAGATAGGAACAAACAGCTCAGAAGCCAAGAAACCGGAATCAGGGAAATAAATGATGCCATGAAATGTTCCAAGGTCAGAATTATTGGAATCCCTGAAGGGGAGGAAAAAGAAAGAAGTCTAGAAGATATAGTGGAAGAAGTTGTCTATGAAAATTTTCCCAATCTCATGAATGGAAACAACGTTCATGTACTAGAGGCAGAGCGGTTTCCCCCCAAGATTTTAGATTCTCGAAAGTCCTCACGACTCCTAATAGTTATAATGAAGAATTATGCTTCTAGACAGACCCTCTTAAAAGCAGCTAGGACAAAGAGGCTCCTTACATACAGAGGAAAGCCCATTAGAATAACATCAGACCTGTCCACAGAGACCTGGCAAACCAGGAAGGGCTGGCAAAATATATTCATAGCACTAAATGAGAAGAACATGCAGCCAAGATTACTTTATCCAGCAAGACTGACATTCAAAATGGATGGAGAGATAAAACATTTCCAAGACAGGCAATGATTAAAAGACTATGCAACCAAGCCGACACTGCAGGAGATATTAAGGGGGTACTATAAAAGAGAAAAAAATCCTAAGAATATCATTGAACAGAAATACAGAAACAATCTACAGACAGAAAGACTTCAAAGGTAACACGATGTTAATCAAAACGTATCTATCAATAATCACACTCAATGTGAATGACCTAAATGCACCCATAAAATGACAGAGGGTTGCAGATTGGATAAAACGACAGGACCCATCCATATGTTGTCTACAAGAGACCCATTTTGAACCTAAGGATACACCAGACTGAAACTCAAACTTAACACACACAAAACAGATAATCCTATCAAGAAATGGGCAGAAGATATGAACAGACACTTCTCCAATGAAGACATTCAAATGGCTATCAGACACATGAAAAAATGTTCATCATCACTATCCATCAGGGAGATTCAAATTAAAACAACATTGAAATATCACCTTACACCAGTTAGAACGGCCAAAATTAGCAAGACAGGAAACAACGTGTGTTGAAGAGGTTGTGGAGAAAGGGGAACCCTCTTCCACTTTTGGTGGGAATGCATGTTGGTGCAGCCACTCTGGAGAACAGTGTGGAGATTCCTGAAGAAATTAAGAATAGAGCTTCCCTATGACCCTGCAATTGCACTGCTGGGTATTTACCCCAAAGATACGGATGTAGTGAAAATAAGGGTCATCTGTAGCCCAATATTTATAGCAGCAATGGCCACGGTCGCCAAACTGTGCAAAGAACCAAGATGCCCTTCAACGGATGAATGGATAAGGAAGATGTGGTCCATATACTGGATGGAGTATTATGCCTCCATCAGAAAGGATGAATACCCAACTTTTGTAGCAACATGGACGGGACTGGAAGAGATTATGCTGAGTGAAATAAGTCAAGCAGAGAGAGTCAAGTATCATATGGTTTCAGTTATTTTTGGAGTATAACAAAGAACATGGAGGACATGGGGAGATGGAGAGGAGAATGGAGTTGTGGGAAATTGGAAGGGAGATGAACCATGAGAGACTATGGACTCTGAAAAACAACCTGAGTGTTTTGAAGGGGCGGGGGTTGGGAGGTTGGGAAACCAGGTGGAGGGTAATACAGAGGGCACATATTGCATGGAGCACTGGGTGTTTTGCAAAAACAATGAGTACTGTTACGCTGAAACAAAATAAATAAATTTTTAAAAAAGGAAAAAAAATATTTTAAAAATGATAAAAACCAGAATAGTGGGAATGGATTAAAAACAAAAATTGTATCTAATAAGTAATGGTGGTTTTCCTCTTGTCTTTTTTTTTTTTTTTTTGGCTGGCTTTCTGCAGCAGGGGCCTGCCATGTGGTTTTTCAGGGATTCTTGCTAGAATTGAGTCCTGGCCTCGGAGGAAACTGGTTTTTAAGGCTTTTGGTCTCTGGAGGGTTTTTTATTTTTTTATTTTTTTTTTTTCTCGGTGGTGGCTTTTGGCGGTTCTTAGGAGGTTTATAAGAAAGCAAACTGCATCAGACTTCTATCTCAGAGAGAAGCCTCTGTCTGTTCCCCTCTGGGTGCTCCAGAGCACATAAATTCCCCCTCTGCTGCTGGCAGAGCATGTCCCCAGTCAAGTTCTCTGGGGTCACAGGTACTCGTGTTTGTACCCAAAACCAGCTATCTGGGCAGCTCCAGTACACCAGAGAGGTACCAAGCAGAGATAGCACACTGAGATTTTCACAATGGTCAGGGCTGAGAGTGCTCAGACTCTCCGGGTCTTAGAGAGTGCCAGCTGGCTGGCACCTGCATGGACCTCTCTCAGGGGAGGCTGTGGGGCATGACTCAGACCCTGCTCGCACAGCACACAGGCAGAGTGCAAAAAGCTGTCATTCTGCCAGCTGGCGTCCACCCCAGACTTCCTCACTCTCAAGGGCACTGCCACCCAGAGGCTCTCAGGCAAGCTGGAAGCTCAGGAACCAAGACCTGGCTTCTCACTGTGCTCTCTGGCTCCTTGTCAGAGAGCAGTCCTAGGTACATGGGCTTATGTCCCTGTCCCTTACCACCCAATTTCACCAATTTCCCCTTAAGATCTTTTGCTCATTTTGAGTCCTTTCAATCAGACTCCAAGTTAATGCTGTTCCCCAATCACAGGGCACTCTCGTGTTGGGGTATTAATTTCCAATGTGTCACTTCTGGTGGCTCCCTCCCCCTTTTATTTTATATTCTGATATCACTCCGATGTTCCCACTCTGCTTTACCTGTCCACTGGCATCTTCTGCTCTGGTAGAGATCCAGAAGTGTATAATTCTAATCTCAAGCTGATTTCATGGGTGATCAGAGTTCTCTGGTAGGTAATCAGCTCACTTTAGGGTACAGGTTGTAACAGGGCCTCCTCCTACTTCTCTGCCATCTTGTCTCCTAAGTAGAGGTTTTTTAAAATTAATATATAATGTATTATTAGCCCCAGGGGTACAGGTCTGTGAATCGCCAGATTTACACACTTCATAGCACTCACCATAGCACATACCCTCCCCAATGTCTATAATCAAACCACCCTCTCCCTACACTCTTCCCCCTGGCAACCCTCAGTTTGTTTTGTGAGAGTAAGAATCTTTTATGGTATGTCTCTCTCCTGATCCCATCTTGTTTCTTTTTTTCTTTTCTTACCCCCTAAACCACCCACGTTGCATCTCTACTTCCTCATATCAGGGAGATCATATGATAGGTGTCTTTCTCTGATTGACTTATTTTGCTAAGCATAATACCCTCTAGTTCCATCCATGTCATCGCAAATGGCAAGATTTCATTTATTTTAATGGTTACATAGTATTCCATTGAATATGAATATATATATATATATATATACCACATCTTCTTTATCCATTCTTCTGTTGATGGACATCTAGGTTCTTTCCATAGTTTGGCTATTGTGGACATTGCTGCTATAAACATTTGGGTGCGTGTGCCCCTTCGGATCACTACATTTGTGTCTTTAGGGTAAATACCCAGTAGTGCAATTGTTGGGTCATAGGGTAGGTCTATTTTCAACTTTTTGAGGAACCACCATGCTATTTTCCAGAGTGGTTGCACCAGATTGCATTCCCACCAATTTTGACGTGTGGGTTGTTTTTTATTGCCATGCTTTTCTGGATATAAAGAAGTAATGCCTCTATAAGCAAGAAGTTATTTATACAACTTCTTCTCATCTTGAGTATTATAAATGAAAGCTTGTGTCCCTTAACATGTCCCACTCTGTTTCCACTAGGTTACTCCCATTAGTGAGTGTGTTACTCATATTTGAAAATTCTAGAAGGCAAATTCAACTAGTCTTTTATGCTTTTTCTTTCTAGTAATTTTAGTATTCATTATTTCAGTTGCTATCAAGGTGTTTAAAGGTTATAAATTCACAAGGTATCTTTATAGAGGTCTTAACTAATTTATTCAGAAAGTTTTTCTGATTTTTTTTTCTTATGTGTGCAGAGTTTTTGTCTTTAAACTTGTCTTTGGACGTAGAGACAGGTCTAAATTTTCTCTTCAGCTCTTGTAGACTGACAATGTCACTTTGATACAAAGAAGAATTTTAAATTATCCTATTTTCTTTTTTGTCATTGTAAGTTTAAATCACATGAAAGCCCACACAGAGTCTGTATGAATTATGCTTTTTATTTTCATTGATATTTTCATGCTTCTTTTTGCCTTGCTGTGTCATAATAAAAAAAGAAAGTAAAAGATTGTAGATTAAATCAATTTTCCTATAGCTGCATAATTCTGTTAAAGTACTTGATTTGGCAAGTTAACAAATTTCGCTCTCTTTGGACAGAAAGACAGAAAGAATGACACACTTTTCTTTCACTTTCACTCAATTTCTAAATCCCTTAAGAGAAGGGAAATAAATAATATGTGAACTGATAAACTTAATAAAAGCTTACTCATTTCACTATTTTAATAATAAAGTCATAATTTACATTACAAATGTAATCAATGTATTACAATTCTGAATTAGGTTTATGTTTTTCATAATACAAATAAGCCAACATAGTGAAATCTGTCCATTGTCTAGTTTAAACTCATGGGGAAACAGTTACATATTATATATTATTTCCAAGTTTATTATATATATGTATATATAAATATTATATATATGCACACATATACATAATATGTATGGTATAGATCATGTCATATATATGCATATAATATGTTATGAACTTGGAAGTATACATATATACACATGATCTATAACATATATATTATGTGTGTATGCATGTACACAGTGTTTGAAAATATAGAAATAAAGTATATTTCATGTTTCATGGGAACATATATTATGACAATTTTTTTAAAGGTGAGGTGAATGGTAATTCAAGAAAGCTAGGGAGTGTTGGTAACATTTCAGTTGAGCTTTTGGGAATATGCAGAGGTTTACAAGATACACATGGACTCCAGAATGAAACAATTTGTGCATGAAAATTGATTTGATAACATGGTTGAAGAAGAGCAAAGTAGATAGAACATAAGATCTTGGATTCATTCAAAGGATGTTTGGAGAGAATGAAAAACCACGGTGACTTGAGTATGTTAGCTTCTTACAGAATTCTGTTTCTGTTACTATTCCTTATGGCATTGTTTAAAAACAACCCAGTACTTAGAACAAATAATATGTGAGCTAAGAATAGCCCACTAATGTTATACCTACAGTCATATATTTTCTGAAAAAAGAACATTTCTCATTACCAGTGTTCTCAAGGCCCCTTTCACATCTTTGTTTCTCAAGGTATAGATAATGGGGTTTAAGAGTGGGGTGACTATGGTGTAGAAAAGAGACACAAATTTTCCCTGGTTTTTTGAGCTACTTTTGGCTGGTTGAAGGTACATAAAGATGATGGTTCCATAGAACATAATTACCACAATCAGGCAGGAAGAACAAGTCCCAAAGGCCTTCCAGAGCCCTTTTGCTGATTTTTATCCTCAGCACAGCTTTTGTTATAAAGCCATAGGAGACTAAGATGAGTGACACAGGTACAATTAGAAAAATTACACTAGCCACAAAGAGTTCTATTTCATTGAAAGTTGTGTCCACACAGGCCAGCTTAATGAGCACAGGAACCTCACAGAAAATGTGGTCCAGTTTATGATGACCACAAAGTGGCAGTTGCACAGTAAGGGAGCATTGAATTAAGGAGGTGATGAGTCCACTGAGCCAAGCTACACTTGCCAGGGATGCACAGAGCTGAGGATGCATTATAGTTGTGTATTGCAGAGGCTGGCAGACAGCAGCATATTGGTCATAAGCCATGACTGCCAGGAGAATACACTCAGAGGAGCCCAACCCCATGGCCACATAGAGCTGGGCCACACATCCACCATAGCTCATGTTTTTTTCTTTTTTATTCATGGTAACCAGCAACTGTGGGGCAACACTTGTAAAGCAAAAGTCCACACAAGAGAGATTGTTGAGGAAAAAGTACATTGGGGTGTGGAGTTTGGGGGCTAAACAGGATACCAAAATGATGGCAGTGTTCCCCAGAATGTTCAAGATGTAGAAAAGCAAAATTATGACAAAAAGGATCCTTTCTAGTTGGGGCTCATCTGAAAATCCCAGAAGAAGAAATCCCTTTTCAGAACTGTTGTTGCTTTCCTCCATTGTCCTGTAGACTTCAATTTATAAAAGGATTAATATTCTAGGGAAAGATGATGATAAAATGAACAACGGTAAACTGTGGTGTTTTCTAATATGATTATCTTCCTTTTATAACATTCATATTGTAAAGACTGATAGTACTTTTCTCAATGTGTGTTATTTGATGGAAAATGCCTCCTTCTTCTGTTTCCTTGAGCATATATCCCTCTTTCAAATGGGAACAGCACTAATAAAAACACCATCACAATATTTCTCTTGGAAACAGGCTTCAGGCAATGAACAGCAAACTGGAGAAAGCAGATGAATGAATTAATGATACAGAAGACAAAATGGAAAATAATGAAGCTGAAAAAAAGAGTGACAGAGGAATTCTGCAACATGAGAATAGATTTAAGGAACTCAGTGACTCCATAAAACAGTAATACTCATATTATAGGAGTCCCAGAAGAAGAAAAAGAGAGAAAAGGAGAAGAAAATTTAAGTAAAGAAATGAGATGAAAACTTCCTTAATCTGGAGAAGGAAACTGATATCCAGATCCAAGAGGCATAGAGAATTCCCATCAAAATAAAAAAAAAACAAAAAACAGGCCAACACCAAGACATATTGCAATTAAATTTGAAAAATATTGTGCTAAAGAAAAAAATCTTAAAAGCAACAGGAAAAAAGAAGTCCTAACTTACAAGGGAAGCTGGAGATTTATCAACAGAAGTTTAGCAAACCAAAAGAGAGTGGCATCATATATTCAAAGTGCAGAATGGGAAAAATCTACATCCAAGAGTATTCTATCCAGCAAGGATATCATTCAGATAGAAGGAGAGATAGAGTTCCCCAAAAAATTGAGCCCTACATCAGGCTTGCTGCTTAGTGAATAGTCTGCTTCTTCTCCCCCTACTTGTGTTCTCTCTCATTCTCACTCACTCACTCACTCTCTCTGTCAAATAAAAATTAAAATAAACAAATAAATAATTAATAAATTAGTGAGTTACCCAGACAAACAAAAACAAATGTTGAGTGTTAATTTTTGAAATATTTCAATGCTGTTTATAGTCACCTAGTATTTATTATTTTTGTTTATAATTTATTCTGAACACTTTATGTTTTAGTACATAATATTTGAAAAATAAGATATATAAATTTTAAAAATAACATTGATTTATACTATCTTTATCCAAATATCATTGTTAACTGCTGAGTACACTAGAAGAAACAACTTGTTTTAGCAATTGTTTTGTTAAATGTAATTGAAGTTGGTTAGTATTTATTACCATAAATGATAACATTATAAAAAATATATAATTACTTATACTTTGATTTATTTACTTTAAAGATTTATTTATTTACTTTAAAGTTTTCCCCAATAGAAATAGTTGACAAAATGTAGGACATTAAGCTTGCCAATCTTATGTATGTAGTATAATAAATGTTTCTTCCTGACATGATTGAAAGCTATTCATGTCAACTTACCATGAACAAAGTATATTTTATTATTTTTAGCCTCTAATGTAATTTGTGAAAATAATTACTTTAATATTTATTTTTAAGTGGAAGTTGTTTGTTATTTGCATTTATTGTTTTTTTCTATGTATTTGTATATTTTGTTAATTTTTAAGTGATATGTTTGAATATTAAAATTATTTATCCAGGGGGGCGCCTGGGTGACTCAGTGGGTTAAGCCGCTGCCTTCTGCTCAGGTCATGATCTCAGGGTCCCGGGATAGAGCCCCCATCGGGCTCTCTGCTCAGCAGGGGGCCTTCTTCCCTCTCTCTCTCTGCCTGCCTCTCTTCCTACTTGCGATCTCTTTCTGTCAAGTAAATAAATAAAATCTTAAAAAAATTATTTATGCAGGAAAACAATTCACCTCCTGTTTTCTTTTTATGCAAATATTTTATTTTAAGATGTAATCCAATATCTTGATCAATATTAAGACTACTATCAGGGGCGCCTCTGTGGCTCCATAGGTTAAAGCCTCTGCCTTCGGCTCAGGTCATGATCTCAGGGTCCTGGGATCAAGCCCCGCATTGGGCTCTCTGCTCAGCAGGGAGCCTGCTTCTTCCTCTCTCTCTCTGCCTGCCTCTCTGCCTACTTGTGATATCTCTCTCTATCAAATAAATAACATATTTAAAAAAGACTACTATCAAAGTTAAATTGCCAAATATTATTATTCCATATCTATAATTGTGTGCATGCATAAAATTACATCATAATCCAAGTGAAAATCAATGAGAAAATTTAGTTAAAATGAAGACTTAACACATATTTAACCAAAGCTGGTCAATGGACATTAGGGCTTAACATTTGATGCATGGCATCATTAAGAGCAAAGCTATATTCCAATGTTGACCAAATCACTTTTGAATGCTCATTTAAAATTATAAAAAGGAAATATAAACAAAATAAATACAGTCGAAACTTTTAAAAGACAAATATTTTGAAAAAGCATATCTTCAGATTGATAGATGATGCCACTTTTTTAAACCAAATTATTTCCTGAAGCATGAATATGGTACTACTGGCTGTTACATCAGATGGCTATTAGCATTTGGTCACTTGACCCACTATATATTACGTAAAGACGCTCATCTCCATGTTATTTTCTTCTTTTTTTTATTTTTTTTATTTTCATTTTATTTATTTTTTTCAGTGTAACAGTATTCATTCTTTTTGCACAACTCCATGCAAAACGTGCCCTCCCCATTACCCACCACCTGTTCCCCCAACCTCCCACCCCTGACCCTTCAAAACCCATTGGAATACTTAGTACTTCTTTTCCTGTAAAGTAGTTTATACATCACTTAGGTTTGAGTAACTCTTTATCAGAAGGTAACCCTTGGTCTTGAACAAACATATGTCTCTCTAATATTGACTACCTAACATAAGTCATTTTTCTTAGCACTGAGGATACTTGAATGTCTATAACAGACCTAACCCCTGTTCTTACACAGTGTGCATTTTATAGGGGAGCGGCCAATAAACAATGCTGATAAATGAAAAAAAAAAAAAAAAGAGCAAAGCTATAGACTTTCATGCAAAAGAGGAGAAAATGGAACTCAAAATGAAACCTACTCTAGATCTGGCACTCTCAACAAAAAAGAAGAAATGTTTATTTGTGTATAACTTTGTTAATCAACATGAAATGATAAAATGTTAAACCTATATAGGTCCTCTTATTGAAATTATGCTTGATTCCTTGTGATTTGTAATACTACTGAAATTATATATATGTTCTATTTGTTCTAATTATATATATGTTCTATTTATGTATTCATAAATATATAACATGTATAAAGTATGTGTTATATACTTATTATATATTATATAATATATATAATGTAAATTTTATATATTATATATACTTCACACATAAAGTATATATATACTTTACATAATAAGTATATATACTTATAAGTATATATAAGTATAAAATATGTATACTTTATGAATATATGTACAATATATGTCATACTTACATATAAATTATATTTTATATATTTATGAATATATAAATATAACACATGTAATTTAACATTATATATGTATATATGTTATATATATTGAATAAAAATATAATATAATATATAAACATAATAAAGAGACATTTCTATATTACGTATAAAGTTCATAAGATACTGTCTTATTACAGCAATATAGAAATTTATCTGAGTTCAGGACTGTGTAACATAATTTTCCTTCTTAAGGTAAGGCACAAATAGTAAAAAATCTTCCTGTGTTTGAGTAGCCATCAAAAAAAAAAAAAACAATTTTTATTTGAGATAGAATAATTTAGAGGAAAAAGGGAAAAAAATCTTTGATCTTACAGGCATTTTGTTCATGGCTTATCATATTAGTTATTAGTTTTGCTAATAAAATGAGGGATATACATACTAACTAATCATATACTCAAAAATTTTTTCTTTTAATTATATATATATAATTATATAATTATATATTTATATATATAATATATATATATTATATATATATAAATATATATAAGTATGTATTTTTTCAGTGTTTCATTGTCATAGGCACCACTTCTCTCTCCCAGTCACCATCATCTTCTACTATTTGGAACTCTGCAGAAGTACCCTAATGAATATATTTTGTGCCCTTTTAAAAAAAGTATTACTAGGGGCGCCTGGGTGGCTCAGTGGTTTAAGCTGCTGCCTTCGGCTCAGGTCATGATCTCGGGGTCCTGGGATCGAGTCCCGCGTCGGGCTCTCTGCTTGTCGGGGAGCCTGCTTCCTCCTCTCTCTCTCTCTCTCTGCCTGCCTCTCTCCCTACTTGTGATCTCTATCTGTCAAATAAATAAATAAAATCTTTAAAAAAAAAAGTATTACTATATGCTGACTGACTGAACATAATAAAAAATATTTTTTTTAAATTCTTATTTTATTTATTTTATTTATTGATTTGCAGAAAGAGCACACAAGCAGTGGGAACATCAGGCAAAGGGAGAGGGAGAAGCAGGTTTCCTGCTGAAAAGAGAATGTGATACAGGGCTCAATCCTAGGACCCTGAGATCATGACCTGAGTTGAAGGCGGACTCCTAACTTATTGAGACACCAAGGTGCCCCCTAATCTCAATCAGCTCCTTCTTCACAGAGGCAAACAGTAAAACTTTTCTAATATAAGTAAGGAAGTTATGGCTGTTAGTACACAACTTTAATTAATTTTATAATCTTACTATTTCTATTTTAATTTTTTTTTAATTTGACAGAGAGAGATCGTAAGGAGGCAGAGAGGCAGGCAGAGAGAGCGAGAGGGAAGCAAGCTCCCTGCTGAGCCGAGAGCCCGATGCGGGACTCGATCCCAGGACCCCGAGATCACGACCTGAGCTGAAGGCAGCGGCCTAAACCACTGAGCCACCCAGGCGCCCCACTATTTCTATTTTAATTTTTAAATATATACCAAACATTCAGGACAAGGAGTAACAAAAGTACAAATGACATCTTCATTATAATCAGGAGACAAAGAAAACCAACCAAATGCAAATGACATGTAATAGAGAAAAAAAAGGTACTGTGATTCATAAAAATTTGTGCTGAAAACCAAAAATGGGAACAGAAGGTCCTGAAAAGAAGAAGAGCAACATTCAAGGTCACTGATAGAGGCAGCAATCCAAAAATATCAGAAAATAATTTTCCTTATAAGAGTTTTTTTTTCCATTAATGTGAATACCTGTGCAGAAGTCTGATAGACAAAATGCAAAGATCAATCAGAAGATACATCAAAAGAAAGGCTTGGAGAGAGCCTGGGAAGGAGATGGTGGAGCTAAGAGGCAGGATTGTCAAGACTGAGATCACCCTACCAGTCATGCCCAGGGATAATAAAGTAATAAGAAGTGAGACATGACTTTTATTCAACATAATACTGAAAGTCTTAGGCACAGCAATCAAACAAGGAAAAAATTAAAGGCATCCACATTAGTAAGGAAAAAGTTAAACTGTCACTATTTGCAGATGATATGATATTATATACTGAAAAAAAAAATCCCAACTACTGGAAATGACAAATGAATTCAGTGAATTTGCAGGAAACAAAATTAATACCCAGAAAGTGATAGTGGTTCTATACACTAATATCAAAGTAGTAGAAAGAGAAATTAAGAAAAGAACTCAATTTATAACTGCACCAAAAATAATAGAATACCTAAAACAAATAACCAAGAGAGAGAAAGACCTGTATTCTGAAAACTATAAAGAAATATAGTAAAAGAAATCAAATATAAAAGAAATCAAATATGACACAAAAAAATGGAAAGAAATTCCATGCTCATAGACTGGAAGAATTAATATTTTTAAAATGTCCATATTGCCTAAAGCACAGTATAAATTCAAAGCAATCCCTATTAAAGTACCAACATTTTTCAGAAACTAGAACAAAGAAATCTAAACTTTGTTTGGAAAAAAAAAGACCACAAATAATCAAAAAAAAATCTTGAAGAAGAAAAACAAAGCTGGAGATATTATAAGTTCACAGTTCTGGATATACTACAAAGGTATAGTAATTAATACAGTGTGGTGCTGCATAAAGAATGGACACATACATCAATGGCACAGAATAAAGAGCCAGAAGTAAACCTGCAATTGTGTAGTTAGTTATTCTATGACCAAAGGAGACAAGAATATACAATCAGAAAAAGACTCTGCAATAAATGGTCTGGGAAAACTGGAAAGCTATATGCAAAATAATGAAACTGGACCACTTTCTAATACCATACACAGAAAATAACCCCAAAATGGATTAAATATGTGAGATCTGAATAGATTAAATGTGAGACATAAAATCATAAAAATCCTAGAAGAAGCAATAGGCAGTAATTGCCTTGAAATTGGTCATAACATTTTTCTAGATAAGTCTCCTGAGGCAAGGTAAGCAAAAGCAAAAATGAACTAGTGAAACTACATCAAAATGTTCCAGGATTCATTGTTCATGCACCACACCCAGTACTCCATGGAATATGTGCCCTCCATAATACCCACTACCAGGTTCACCCAACTCCCATAATGAAAAGCTTTTGCACAGCAAAGGAAACCAACAAAACAAAACAAAAAAGCAACCTATTGAATAGAAGATATTTGCAAATGGTATATATCAGAGGGAACTAATATCCAAAATATGTAAAGAACTTTTACAACTCAACACCACAAAACAAACTGATTAAAAAATGGGCAGAGAACCTGAATAGATATTTTTCTGAAGAAGACATATAGATATGTGTTCATATAAGATGCTCCACATTATTAATCATCCCGAAATGAAAATCAAAACCAGTTAGCTATCACCTCAAACCAGTCAAAATGGCTAGTGTTAAACAGAGAACAAACAAGTGTGGGTAAAAATGTGGAGTAAAAGGGATTCCTGTACACCACTGATGGTAATGCAAATGGGTATAGCCAGTATGGAAAACAGTGTGCTTAATGCAACATTATTTCAAATAGCCAAGATACAGAAGCAAACTAAGTGTCCATCAATAGAGACATGGATACAGATGATATGGCACGCGTGCGCACACACACACACACACACACACACACACACACACACACACGAGAATACTATGCAGCCATAAAAAGAAGAATGAATCATGTCATTTGCATCAGCGTGAATAAACCTGGATGGCATTACGGTAAGTGAAATAACTCAAACTGAGAAAGACTAATACCATACAATTTCACTCTTATGTGGGTGTACTCTAAAATAAATTAATAAACAATAAATAATAAACAAACAAAACCCCCAGAATCAAACCTTAATACAGAGAAGAAAAAAACGTAGTTACCAGAAGGCAAGGACATAAGGAATTGGCAAAGTGAGTGAAGAAGAATGGGAGATAAACAGTCTTCCAGTTGTGATATGAGTAAGTCATGAGAATAAAGGGGACAGCATAAGGAATACAGTCAATGATATTGTAATAACATTGTAAAATGACAGATAGTAGTTATATTTGTGGTCTGCATAGCATAATGTATAAATCTGTGGAATCACTATATTGTACAAATGAAGCCAATGTAATTTTGTGTGTAAACAACACTTAAATTTAAGAACAAGAAAATAGAAAGACATAAGACATGGAGAAAATTGTGGGAGTGAATATGACAAAGCAGTAGAACTTGAGAAATGTGGAAGGGATTCCCCCATGACAGCAACTTTATGGAATCTAACTGGTAATAATGGTAAAAACAAATTAAATCTTTAAATAATAACATATGAAAATGCATTTTCTTACCAAAAATACTATAGAAAAAAAGGAAACAACCGCAAAAAAATAATTAGCAAACTTTTTAGGAGAGCAAATAGATTGATCTGAAATTTGTTGTCACAAGCCAGGTTTAAATCCTAATACAATACTGAAACTGTGTTTACAACCAGAAAAAAAAATCTTAATAAAGTAGTTTTTACAGTGAGAAAACATCATGAGGCTGAAATACAAGAGTCAGAGATTTGATGACTTGTCAAGAAGAGTTGATCATCAGAAAACAGAGATATGTAAAATGGGAATTAGCTTGAGTCAAGAAAGATTTTGAAAAAAAAAATAATGAAGATTAAACTGAATGGTTTCTTCATGGTTAATATTTGGCAGTAAAAAAATTTAGGGTTAATAAATCAAGTAGTGAAAGATGAAGCATATTTAAAGATAGAGAGTAGCAAACACTAGGAAATATTAGCTAGGATTGGATGACAAAAAAGAGAAAAGATATTTGAAAGGTATTTTATCTTGTTTATATTAGGGAACCAGTACACATTGTATAAAGAGAAATAAAACAAAGGGCATGTTACTCCTTATGAACTATAATTTATAACTTTGAATGTGTTGTTAAAAAAAACTGAACAAATATATAAAACTGGTTATATGGACATAGACCACATAGTAAAAAAAGTCTTTAAAATAAAGCAATAAAAATGATATAGATTAGTATAAAATGCAAGAGAATACAATATAAATTTATTAGATATATCAATAAGTATCACTGGGTTTAACATACTTAGTAAAGGGAAAATATTACTATTCTCTCTCTCTGGCAGTCTCTTTCACCAGATAAATTGTGGCCTATTTTTTTTTTCAATTCATTTAGGTCTCTTCTCCATTATTTGATTATTAGAGAAGTCTTATTTCATAAGTTAATGTTAAATTGTCATATATTCTTTACCCTGTTTTATTTTTATTCACATTAACCATTCTCATATTTTTATCATGACTTTATTATTTCTTCTCCATAATAGGATGTAAATATAAGAATTGTGACATTTTACCTATTTTTAATCACTGATATTTCCCCAATTTTTGACACAATGCCCACACCAATGTAGAAGTTCAAAAATAATTTTAAAGGGGATATACAAAATCATTTAGAAGTGACATCAGCAAGATGATGGAATAGTTGACATCAGAGTTTAGTCTCCCTTACAGAAATATGAATTAGCAACTATCCACAGACAACAACACATCTATAAAAAACTGAAAACCGAGGAGTGAGACTGAAACAGCCCTCTAAAGCACACAAACCAAAACCATCTATATTAGCTAGAAGAGTAGAAGCTGTTTAACTTTGTGCCATCCCTCCCCAGTTAACACTAATGTTGGCCTATGATTTCTATAGTCAAGAAAAGAGATTTCAAGGCAGACATTAAGCTTCCTTGGAATTCTGGAGCATTTGTCAGCAGCCTCATTTCTTTCTCATGTCATGGAGAATGCTGAGGAAACTGGAAGGGTTAGATCACCTAGAATCTCCCTTGCACCAAAAAAATAAATAAATAAAGGTGTAAAACTCACCAACTGGTACATATGCATTTGTGATAAAACCATCTCCTTGCTGGCAAACTTACCTGACCAAAAGACCCAGCCAGCAGCTTCAACCATCTATGAAGCTGAACTACAATCCCATAAATGGCCAATGAGCACAATCAACAGTTCTGTCTAAGGTCCTTAATCATTTGTCCTGTCCATTTGTGGCTCCAAGCCTTGTGACCCTCTTTGACTACAGAGGAGAGAGGGCAACACTACGTATTCCAGTCTGTAGTCCCACCCAAATGTGGGACATAGCCTGAAACCTCATTTTATCTGGGACCACCAATCACAGCCAGTGGACCTACCTGATCATTTAGTCCATCTGTAGCTATGTTCAAATGTAGCCTTTCTGAAAATATAGCGCAGCCAGTGACATCACCTATTAAAGGAGTAAAACCTGGGATATTGCCTGACCAAGGATGATTACAGAATCCAGGCTGTGGCTCAGCATGATCATGGAATTTAGCCAGTCACACTGCTTCTTCACAGAGCTCAGCCTGAGATCCCAAGAACTTGCAGAATGTAGCAGTGGCATTGCCTGGGCAAGAATCACAGCATACATCCCTTCCTATCCAGGGATCTAGGTCAGTGGTCCCGCCTGAGTGCAAAGCCCAGCCAACTGCTATGCTGTACTATAGAGTCTAACTAGAAAGCCCACCTGACTAGTCAGTGATCTCACCCATCCAGAGGGCCTAGCCGTAAACCCTGGTAATGGAAGTGCCAGATCACAGAGCCCAGCCTGCTGATCTGCTGAACCATAATTTAGATAGAGATCTTAGCTAATCAAAAGGTTCACTGTCTTCACCAAACCAGAGACTTTAGTAGAATGCCCCACTTCCCCATATATAGTATAAGCTAGCCTGACTGGAACACCAGTTTGAGATGACTGGTAAAGATCTTTTTCTGTCAAAATGAACATGTTAATCATGCAATAAATGTCCACTTTCTCAAATATGCAGACATCGACGTAAAGATGCAAGGATCATGAAGACGATGGGGAACATGACACTACTAATGGAAACTAACACAGCTTCAATAACCCATCCTAAAGAAAGATCTATGAACAGATTGACAAAGAATTCAGAATAATTCTTTTAAATAAGTTCAGTACACTAAAAGAAAACCCAGACAGATGACTAAATGAAATTAGGAAAATAGTAGTAAATGAACAAAATGAGATGTTTAACAAAGAAAAAGAGACCATAAACAAAAACAAAAAGAAATCTATAACTAAAGAGTACAATGATTGACTGGAAAATTGAATAGCAAGCTTTAAAAAGAGATTTGATCAAGAAGGATAAATTATTAACTTGAAAACAAGTCATTTGAAATTAACCAGAGGAGTAAAAATTAAAAAAAAAAAAAAGGAAAAGTGCAAAGTTTCTACATTAAAGTACACAATATGAATATAATAATAGGACTCTCAGAGGGAAAAGGAAAACATTCTTTTTAGAAAAAAATGACTGAAAACCTCCCAAATTTGAGTAAGGATATGGACATCCAGGTGTAAGAAGTCCAAAGATTCCCAAGGAGATTTAAGTCAGGTTGAATGTTCAGTGAGACACAATATAATAAAAATAAATGTGACAACACAAAAATAAAATTTTGAAATAAGATAAAAGAGACTCATCACATACAAAGGAACCCCTATAAAACTATCAGCAGATTTTTCAACAGAGGCCTGGTAGGCCAAGGTATAATGGGATGATATATTTAAAAAGTAGTCTATCTGGAAAACTGCCCTTCAGAAATGAAAGAGAGTTCAAAAGTTCCACCCTTAACAAAAAGAAAGTGAAGAGAATTGATTGTCACTAGAATTTCACTATAAGAAATGCTGAAGACTATGGACTCTGAAAAACAACCTGAGGGTTTTGAAGGGTCAGGGGTGGGAGGTTGGGGAAACAGGTGGTGGGTAATAGGGAGGGCACGTTTTGCATGGAGCACTGGGTGTTGTGCAAAAACAATGAATACTGTTATGCTGAAAAAATAAATAAAGAAAGAATATAGTTGTTGAAAAAAAATGCTGAAGAGAGTTCTTCAAGACAATATCAAATATGCTAATTAACAGCATAAAGTATATGAACATATAAAACTCACTGGTAAAAGTAAATATGCAGTAAAATTCTGAATTTTCTAATATTGTAATAAACTATAATCTTTAGTACAACATTAAAAGACAAACATTAAGGGGCTCCTGGGTTGCTCAGTGAGTTGGGGCCTCTGCCTTCGGCTCGGGTCATGGTCCCGGGGTGCTGGGGTCGAGCCCCGTGTCAGGCTCTCTGCTCAATGGGGAGCCTGTTTCCTCCTCTCTCTGCCTGCTTCTTTGCCTGCTTGTGATCTCTGTCAGATAAATAAATAAATATTTTTTAAAAATACAAACATTAAAATACCTACATATATGATAACCTACATACATGATACACAGTATTAAAAAAAAGTATAAATTTCAACAATAATATCAAATGTAAGGAAGAAAAGTAAAATTATAGACTTTTGTATTTGATCAAATTTAAATTGTAATCAGTTTAAAATAGGGTTTTAAACTATATGATGTTTTATGACGTCTCATTACAATCATAAAGGGTAAATCTGCAGAATATAAAGTGAAAGGAATCAAAACATACCATCACAAAAAAGTGATCAAATCACAAAGAAAGTAAGAGGGAAGAATGGAAATACAAGGGCCATAACAATTAAAAAGATGGCCATAGAAATTCTTCATCTATAAATAACCACTTAAAACAGAAACTGATTGGATTTTCCTATCAAAGACATACTGTGTCTGAATGGATAAGCAAACAACATCAAAATATATAATTCATACAAGAGACTTATTTTAGCTTTGGGTATAAATATAGGCTGATTGTGAAGGGATGCAAAAAAAAAATATTCTATGTAAATAATGACCAAAAACATAGCAGACATGGATATGAATGGCAGATAAAATGTACTTATTTCAATAACTCACCAGAGACAAAGAAGTTCCTTAATGACAAAGGTAATTCATCAAGAGGATGAATTGACCATCATATTGTCAGTATATAGGCCCAACGTCAGAGAAGCTAAATATATGAAGAAAATACTAACAAAATAGAATAATACTAGGGGACTTCAACACCTCACTTTAAAGAATGAATGGATCATCCAGATAGAAAATCAGTATGGAAACATAGGACCTATGTTAGAACTATACTTTAGACAAATTGAACCTAACAACAGACATATACAGACCAGTCCATCAAGAACAGCACTATACATATTCTTCTTAAGTACACACACAGCATTCTCCATTATAGATCCTATGGTAGACCATAAAACAAGTCTTAATTTATAAAAACTGAAATCACAAAGTAACATTTCTGACTATAATAAAATGAAGAAAAAATTAAAATTTATAAATATGGGGAACATTTAAACAACACATTCCTAAAAAACCAGTTGGTCAAAGGAAAAAAATCAAAAAGGGAAAAATTGAGACAAATTAAAATAGAAACACAATATAACAATATTTATGAAAACACATGACAGCAGTTCTAAGAGAAAGTTCCCTTATTGGGATGAGAGAAACAGGTCAAACAAAAATGTTAAGGATTCAGAGTACTTACTGCTAGAATGACAAACAGGAGTGTGAAATTAGGGATGCAGTTAAAATAAAAATATAAATATATGAAATATTTGTCCATTCTAATTGGAAAAAAATGTATGGTAGTAAAACATTTACCCAATTCTGGTTGGAAACAAATTTCTATGTAAATTAATTTCTTGGTTAAATAATTTCTTTAGTTTTCTTTTAGTTTTTAATTTCTTTAAATTTTCAAGTAATCATTTTGAAGGGAAATAGTGACTATATTATTAACAAGGTGATGAAAATAATTCCTACATTTTTTCTTTTATAAACTTTAAATAACATTATGAAGTATAGTTATAGGAATAGCCTTTTAAATATGCAAAATAAATTGAAATATTTTTATACAATCAGTCTTAAAAGATTTCAGGCTTGTTTAAAGCAGAGCATAGTTGGTACTCTCTACAATCTTCAGGTTTAACTGTTTTTGTTTTGTTTTTATTTTTCATTATTTTTTATTAACATATAATGTATTATTTGTTTCAGGTCATTCCTCCATTTTATGTTAAGAAATTATGGTTATGGATATTGTGTAATCTGTTCTCAGGCATTTGACCCTTTCTTCTATTGCTACCTCCTGTCATTTATAAAGTATTAACTTTAAACAGAAATGGTCCATTTTCCAGGACTAAGATCTCTCATTCATTCTTTTCCTAATACACACACACACACACACACACACACACACACACACACACACACACACACTTTTATATAAGTAAGAAAAATGAGAATGAAAGACTAAAATTATGCATGAAGTTCTATGTAATGTCTTTTGAATATATGAAGGTGTATTTTTATGTCAATCCTAAACTGTGTCTGTGTCTGTTCAGGTAAGTGGGTTATTGCTTCATTTCATGGTTGCATTTACTTCATTTATCTTTAAAATGACTATATGTGTAATTTTGATTTAAGTGGAATTCTAAAAAATAAACATTCTGATTTATATCAGTTTTATGTTTTGTATGAAGTCGAGCCCAGGTCATTTGTTTGGAATAAAATTTGACAACCATGCCTGAAATAACAACAATCTTTGTATATCCCAACATTTGAAGCCACCAACCATTCTCTTCCCACCATTCAAGAGCTGCTTGTCCTTTATGCTTGGCACTCTTTATCTAGAACTGATTGCAAATCTCTGCTGAGTGGTAATCATGTTCTAAGAATGAATGAAAGAATTCTAGGAGGCCATGGGTCTTTATTCAAGAGTCAAAGTCTCCAGATGTATTGAAGACTTCAATTTGCCTGTAGCCAGTTAGCTTTAGTTGATTAATCCTGTGGTATAAAAAGCTAAACATAATGACATAATTCAGAAGAATAACCAATCTTCTGATATCAAAAGTAGTTTTCTTTGTCCATATTTTAGCTCTTATACAATTATATCACTATATTGCTTCTCATGATCTACAACCATGGATACACTGTGATGATCAAAATCAGACATAGAAACAATGAAGCTTTAGATATTTTGCTACAATAATAATTATCTTAATAATATAAAATCCTTCTATACAGCACAATCATACTGGGCACAAAAGGAGTTGTTATTGTGTTATGTTTCATTATCTGGCTTATAGAGAATATATAATGTTAAATTAATCAATTGGTATAAAATCTACTAGTTCATGTATACTGAAGTCTGCTCTTTAAAATAAGGGATTGTAGTGGCTCAGCTTACTTGACATGATCCTATCTAGTCATTTCATTTGGAGGAAATTTGGAAAAGAAAATTTGCGTTTTGGCGTTTCAGACTGACATGGTCATGAACATGTATTGACTTGCATTGCAGATGAGTCAGGTTTAGGGACATATTTAAATTCCAGTATAATTTTTAGCTGCAGTACGTCAGCAAGTTTACATCTAGATTACAATCTGATTGTTATTTCTAATAGTTAAAATTTATGTAAATGTTACATACAGAATCTAGTGATTTTTTTCTTTAAACAATTATAATTCATAGAGTATATATCATAATACCTGATAATCCAGGTATATGATCCAGCCTCTTCTTTGATCAGTGATCCAGCCTCTTCTTGGATGATCCCTTTTGGCTTGAATTTTTGTGTGATTCCAGTTATAAATATTTGATAATTCAAATAGAAAGAAAAATAAATTCCTGGAAAAAGCAATGTGAAAATGCCAATTGCGGGAGAAAAGGAAGAATATACCCCCTTAGTAATAGGCAAAAGTTTGGCTTCTTCACCTACTTTTTTGTATTTAGGAGTCAGAACAGTAAAACTGATAGAATGATACAAGTTCTACATTTTAAATCTAAAGCAATGAGAAAATATGAAAGGAAATGGAGTAGAAACGGGTCTCCCTATAGGGATAACGTGCCTAGATTTAGGGTATGACTTATTTATACTGGTTACACCACAGGGACTATGATTCCAACCCACCAATTAAACTTAGAGAGATTCAATAGAGAATTATGGTCTTGAGACAACTTCATCAGAAAAAAAAAAATCTTACTTTCCAACTGACTGATATACCCACAATAAAATTCTAATAAACAGAATATGCAATTTAAATTTTTTTTAATGTTTTTCAAAATTTTTCAAATATTTAATTAACAATCATTACATATGTTAATCCTGCCAACAAAAATTTTGAAGTGGGAAATTAAAAACTGAAATTTATTATATAAATAAAGGAATTAAATTGAAAAGGAAAATTGAGATTTGAAAGCAATAAAGAAAAAAAAAATTAATTTTATTTTTTTTCAGTGTTCCAAGATTCATTGTTTATGCAGCACACCCAGTGCTGCATGCAACATGTGCCTTCCTTAACCACCAGGCCCTCCCACATGAAGGAAAATCATTAAAAAAATAAAGATTATGTTGAATCAGGATATGAAAAATGTATTATTTATTTTGTCTGGAATTATGATACCATTTTATTTATTTATTTTTAAGTATGTGAAAGAACTCTGGAAGTGTTTATAAAACAATAAATGCATTTTTATAGAATAATTATGTATCCATTATAGTCATTATTTCTATAAGAATTGTAAATTTAAAAAAATAATAAAATGTAATGACTCTTTCTTCAAACAGGAATGTAAAATCAGTTTTTATATTAACATATTTTATTATACTGATAAAATATATACAATATAAAATTAGCATTTGAGTTATTTTGAAGAGGCTTTTAAAACCCACTTCCTATCTTTTCATTGCTGTTGTTAAAGCACAGTTGATATGCAATGTCACATTAGTTTGAGGTGTATATATAGTGATTTAAAAATTCTATGCATTACACAGTGGTCACCAGGATATGTGTAGTTACTATCTGTTACCATTCAATGTTATTACAATATTATTAACTATATCCCCTATGCTGTACTTTACATGCCTGTAATGTATTTATTTTACAACTGAAAGTTTATACATTTTAATCCCATTCACCAATTTCACCCAACCCCCAGTCATCTCCCCTCTGGCAACCACTAATTTATTTTCTATATTTATAAATGTTCCTAGTTTGTTTGCTTCTTTGTTTTCTGTTTCTTTTTTTTTTTTTTAGGAATCTGCATGTAAATGAAATCATACAGCATTTTTCTTTTCTAGTCATATTTATTTCACTCATCATAATCCATGTTGAGATCACTTCATAGTCATGAAAAACAAGATTACATATGATTTCTCTTTTTTAAGATTTTATTTATTTATTTGACTTGTGACAGAGATCACAAGTAGACAGAGAAGCAGGCAGAGAGAGGAGGAAGCAGTCTCCCTGCTGAGCAGACAGCCCAATGCTAGGCTCGATCCCAGGACCTTGGGATCATGACCTGAGCTGAAGGCAGAGGCTTTAACACACTGAGCAACCCAGGCGCCCCCATAAGATTTCTTTTATGGCTGAGTAATGTTACATTATGTGTGTAATTGGTAATAGGTTGATTGCAAAATTTACCTATCATAAATAATGCTGTAGGAAACATGTAAGTGAATATAGTTTCAAATTAGTGTTTTGGTTTTCTTTGGCTAAATATCCAGTGATGGAATTACTAGATCATACAATATTTCCATTTTTAATTTTTTGAGGAATGTTAATACTGTTTCCATAGCTGTTTCACCAATTTACATTTCCACCAATGGTGAATAAGTGCTCCGTTTCTTCACATCATTCCCAACACTTTTTATTCTTTGATTTTTGGTATTAGCCAATTGAGCTAATATATTGTTATATTGTGGTTTTGATTTGCACTTCCCTGATGATTAGTGATGTTGAACATCCTTTCATCTGTATGATAGCCATCTGTATGTCTTCTTTGGAAAAATTGTTCAAGTCCTCTACTCATTTTTAATCAGTTTATTTCTTTTTTAATGTTGAGGTGTAGAAATTATTTACGCATTTTGGATATTAACCCCTCACTGGATATATCATTTGAAAATGTCTTCTCCCATTTAGTGGGTTGCATTTTCATTGTGTTGATAGTTTCCTCTATTCTGCAAAATATTTTTATCATTGTTTAGTTTTAATGTTTGTTAGAACATTGGTTAGTTTATCTGGCCTTTTGTTTCTCTTGCTTGAGGATACACCCAAAAATATGTTGCTAAGGTTGATGTTCAAGAGATTACAACTTTTAGTTACCTATGGTTACTCATCTCACATTTAGGTCTTTAATCCATTTTGAGTTTATTTTAGAGTATGGTGCAAGAAATTAGCCTAGTTTCATTCCTTTGCATTTAGCTGACCAGTTTTCTCAGCACCATTTATAGAAAAGAATCTTTTTCCTCCATTCTTTATTTTGCTTCTTTTGTCATAGATGTGAGTTTATTTCTGGGATCCCTATATTGTTCTCTTGATCTATGTGTCTATTTTTGTTCCACTACCATATTGTTCTGGTTACTATGGCTTTGTAGTACAGCTTCAAATCCGGGATTGTGACTTCTCCAGCTTTATTCTCTGTTCAGATTGCTCTGGCTATTTGAAGTCTTTTATTGATCCACAAAAATCTGAGAATGAATTGTCCTAGTTCTGTGAAAAATGAATTTGATGAGTATTGAATTGAATATGTAGATTGCTTTGGGTTCTATGGGTATTTTAACAATATTAATTATTTCAGTCCTTAAGCATGAAATATGTCATTTGTGTCACCCTCAATTTCTGTCATCAATGTTTTATAGTTTTCAGAGTATATGTCATTTGCTTTGTTGGTAAATTTATTTTTAGATTGGGATACCCAGGTGGCTTAGTCAGTTAAGCATCTGCCTTCAGCTCAGATCGTGACCTTGGGGTCTTGAGACTGAGTCCTGTGTCAGGTAGGTAGCCTGATTACCCCTCTGTACCTTCCCTGCTCATGTTCTCTCTGTCCCTCAAAATAAATAAAATCTTTTAAAAATTCCTAGATAATTTGGTGTGACTGTAAATGTGATGGCTTTCTTATTTTTTCTTTCTGTTACTTTGTTATCACTGTATAGAAATAAAACATTTCTATAACTTTTACATTCTGAACTTTCCTGAATTCATTTACCTGTTCTAATAATGTTTTGTTGGACTCTTTAGGGTTTTTATATACAGAATCATGTCATCTTCATATAGTGACAGCTTTACTTCTTCCTTACCAATTTGGATGCATCTTATTTCTTCTACTTGTTTACTGTGGCTAGAACTTCAAGGGTTATGTTAAATGAAAGAGGTGAAAATGAACATCTTTGTCTTTTCCTGATAAGAAAGGAAAAGATCTCAGTTTTTCACCATTGAGTATTTTGTTAGCCATGGATTTTTCAAATGTGCTCGTATTATGTTGAGGCATGCTCCTCAAAATGGAATTTGTTGAGAGTTTTTACATGGATGAATGCTGTATTTCCTCAAATATTTTTCTCTACATCTATTGAGAAGATCATATGGCTAACATCTTCTTTATTTTGACTTATCACATTTATTGATTTGTGTCATTAAACCACAATTGCATCTGTGAATAAATCATAGTTGATAATGATGAGATGATTTTTTAATGGAAATAGAATTGTATTTTTAATATTGTGATCATAATTTTTGCATCAATCTTCATAAGGAATATTGGCCCATAATTTTGACTGGTTTTGATATCAGAGTGATGCTGGACTTCCACAATGAATTTGGACATTTCTCTTCCTCTTCTATTTATCGAATTAGTTTGAGAAGAATAGGTTGAAATTATCCTTGAATGTTTGGTAGAATTCACCTTGAAACCAGCTTGTCCTGAATTTTGTTTTCTGAGTTTTGGATTGCCAATTCACATTTATTACTATCAATCAGTCTGTTCACATACTGCATTTGTTCCTATTCAGTTTTGAAAGATTGTACTTTTTCCAAGATTTTACTTATATTTAAGGTAGTTAACATACAGTGTAATATAACATTCAGGCGTATAATTTCGTGATTCATAACTTACAAAAACCACCCAGTGCTCATTACCAATGCCCTAATTAATACCCATTACCTCTGTAACCCATCCAACTGCCCACCTCATCTCCAGTAACCATGATTTTATTCTCTATAGTTAAGAGTCTGTCTCTTATTTGCCTCTTTTTCTCCTCTACGTTCATTTATTTTGCTCCTTAAATTCCACATATGAGTGAAATCATATGGTATTTGTCTTTGACTGACTGATTTCCCTAGCATTATAGTCTCTAGCTCTATTCACATTGTTGCAAATGGCACGATTTTATTCTTTTTTAATAGCTGAGTATTATTCTATTGTAGGTACATTCTGCCTCCTCTTTTTCCATTCATCAGCTGATGGATATTTGGTCTCCTTCCATAATTTGGCTATTGGTGATAACACTGCTATAAATATAAATACCAGGGTGCATGCACCCCTTCAAATTTGTATTTCTGTGTCCCTGGGGAGAATACCTACAAGTGTAACTGCTGGATCAAGGGAGTTCTTTTTTTAAAATTTGAGGAACCTCCATACTGTTTTTTCAGAGCAGTGTACCAGTTTGTGTTCTTAACAACAATGTAACAGCGTGCCCCTTTTTGCACATCCTTCCCGATACCTGTTGTTTCCTGTGTTGTAATTTTAATCTTGCTGAATGGATTGAGGGGATATCTCATTACATTCTTTTTTCAGTTTAATTTCTTTTCAGTGTAACAGAATTCATTGTTTATGCAACATACCCAGTGCTCCGTGCAATACCTGCCCTCCATAATACCCACCATCAAGCTCCCCCACCCTCCCAGCCCCTCCCCCTTCAAAACTCTCAGATTGTTTTTCAGAGTCCACAGTCTCTCATGGTTCACCTCCCCTTCCAATTTCCCTCAGCTCCCTTCTCCTCTCCATCTCCCCATGTCCCCATGTTCTTTGTTATGCTCCACAAATAAGCGAAACCATATGATACTTGACTCTCTCTGCTTGACTCATTTCGCTCAGCATAATCTCTTCCAGTCCCATCCATGTTGCTACAAAAGTTGGGTATTCATCCTTTCTGATGGAGGCATAATACTCCATCGTGTATATGGACCACATCTTCCTTATCCATTTGTCTGCTGAAGGGCATATTGGTTCTTTCCACAGTTTGGCGACCATGGCCATTGTTGCTATAAACATTGGGGTACAGATGGCCCTTCTTTTCACTACATCTGTATCTTTGGGGTAAATACCCAGCAGTGCAATTGCAGGGTCATAAGGAATCTCTATTTTTAATTTCTTGAGGAATTTCCACACTGTTCTCCAGAGTGGCTGCACCAACTTGCATTCCTACCAACAGTGTAAGAGGGTTCCCCTTTCTCCACATCCTCTCCAACACATGTTGTTTCCTGTCTTGCTAATTTTGGCCATTCTAACTCGTGTAAGGTAGTATCACAATGTGGTTTTAATTTGAATTTCCCTGATGGCTAGTGATGATGAACATTTTTTTGTGTGTCTGATAGCCATTTGTATGTCTTCATTGGAGAAGTGTCTGTTCATGTCTTCTGCCTATTTTTTGACATGATAATCTGTTTTGTGCATGTTGAGTTTGAGAAGTTCTTTATAGATCCTGGATATCAACCTTTTGTCTGTTCTGTCATTTGCAAATATCTTCTCCCATTCCGTGGGTTGCCTTTTTGTTTTGTGGACTGTTTCCTTTGCTGTGCAGAAGTTTATGATCTTGATGAAGTCCCAAAAGTTCATTTTTGCTTTTGTTTCCTTTGCCTTTGGAGACATATCTTGAAAGAAGTTGTTGTGGCTGATATCGAAGAGGATACTGCCTATGTTCTCCTCTGGGATTCTGATGGATTCCTGTCTCACATTGAGGTCTTTTCTCCATTTTGAGTTTATCTTTGTGTATGGTGTAAGAGAATGGTCGAGTTTCATTCTTCTACATATAGCTGTGCAATTTTCCCAGCATCATTTATTGAAGAGGCTACCCCGGCCTTCTTTTGAGACCCATTGGCATGCAAGATGCTTCTCCATCCCTTCACTTTCAGACTGGGTGTATCTTTAGGTTCAAAATGAGTCTCCTGTAGACAACATATGGATGGATCCTGTCGTTTCATCCAATCTGCAACCCTGTGTCATTTTATGGGCACATTTAGTCCATTCACATTGAGAGTGATTATTGATAGATACATTTTTATTGACATCATGTTACCTTTGAAGTCTTTCTGTCTGTAGATTGTCTCTATATTTCTGTTCAATGATATTCTTAGGATTTTTTTCTCTTTTATAGGACCCCCTTTAATATTTCCTGCAGTGTCGGCTTGGTGGTTGCATAGCCTTTTAAGCCTTGTCGGTCTTTGAAACTCTTTATCTCTCCATCTGTTTTGAATGTCAATCTTGCTGGATAAAGTATTCTTGGCTGCATGTTCTTCTCATTTAGTGCCCTGAATATATTTTGCCATTCCTTCCTGGCTTGCCAGGTCTCTGTGGACAGGTCTGATGCTATTCTAATGGGCTTTTCTCTGTATGTTAGGAGCTTCTTTGTCCTAGCTCCTCTCAAGAGGGTCTGCCTAGAATTATAATTCTTCATTCTAACTATCACGTGCTGTGAAGACTTTCGAGAATCTAAAATCTTGGGTGGAAACCGTTCTGCCTCTAGTACATGAACGCTGTTTCCATTCGTGAGATTGGGAAAATTTTCATAGACAATTTCTTCCACTATATCTTCTAGACCTCTTTCTTTTTCCTCCCCTTCAGGGATTCCAATAATTCTGACATTGGAACATTTCATGGCTTCATTTATTTCCCTGATTCTGTTTTTGTGGCTTCTGAGCTGTTTGTTCCAGGCTTCCTCCTGATCCTTTCTCTCTATCTGTTTGTCCTTCAGATTACTAATTCTATCTTCTGTCTCAGTTACCCTAGATTTTAGAGAATTTAGATTAGATTGGAACTCATTGAGAGCATTGTGAACATCATCCCTGCCTGGTAGCTTTCTGTTCTGCCCTAATCAATTCTGTTTGGTCATCCATGATTTTCTCCAACCTAGCTATTGCCTGGATAATTGTTAGCTGGAATTCCCTTTCCAATATATTGTCTATGTCGATAGCCATTAGCTCTGTTGTAGAAGACCCATCCTCTGTATTTTTCTTCTGTTGGGCATTTCTCCTCCTAGTCATTTTTGAAAGAGATGACTGATCGTATGTAGCTGGATGTATCAGCCATGGTGCAGTCAAGGTGCAACCTGGAACGCTTCTAAGCAATCAGGATACTCCACCCAAAAGAGAGGAAAAAGAAAAGAAAAAGAAAAACAAAAGAAAAAGAGATAGAGAGAGGAAAAAAAGGGAAGATAAAAGAGAAGGCTCAGTCCAAATGGGCCCCAAGGTACGATTTATGAAGTATACAAACAAAAACAGAAAAACAAAAAGACTGATAAAAGTATATGACAAGTGGAAAAAAAACCATATGTATATATATAAAAGCAAAAAATAAAGGGAAAAACCTCATCAAAAAGAAATCCAAGTATAAGAATTATATACTAACAAGACAAACACAAATACACAGAAACACTGGTGGAAGAAAACGATGGGAGAATGGTTATACATTCTCAGTGTGGGCGAGGAAGGTTATTTTGATTCTTCCTGGGTGTATCTTGATATATTTGTTAAAGGATTCAACTTTCCTCAGGTAAAGGGGGATTAAAAATTGTTTTACCTATAGGGGTAGCATTGATTGGGGAAATGGGGTTACCTTGAAGTTTAACTCTATATGAATATTAGAAAATAAAAATAAAAGAAGAATAAACTAGACTAAACTAGACTAATTTTTTTTAAAAAAAATTTAAAAAACAGAAAAGCAAAAGAAAAACATGGGTGCAGGTATCAAAAAGTTCAGGTTAGGAGGTTATTATGGAATTTGATGTCCTGGACATCAAATGGTTATAGGTTAAGAAATTACATATATAATAAAAAAAGAACCAGAATAGTGGGAACGAGTTAAAAATAAAAGTTCTCTCTATGAAGTAGTGGTGGTTGTTCTCTTGTCTTTTTTTTTTTTTTCCTGGTTGGTTTTCTGGAGGAGGGGCCTGCCACATGGGTTTTCCCTGATGTTCCCTGAGTTAAGTCCTCCCACCCCTCTGAAGGGGGTGGACTCTGAAGAAACTGTTTTTTTTCAGGCTTTTGTTCTCTGGAGGTTTTTATGTTTGTTCATCTGTTTTCTCTGGCCTTGATAGCTTTTGATGGTTTTTGGAGGTTTAGAGGAAAGCAAACTGCACCCCAACCTCCCTCTCAGAGAGAAGCCTCAGCCTGTTCCCCTGTGGTGTTGGAGAGTGCATAAATTCCCCCTTGGCCACTGGCAGAGTAGGTTCTGAGTCATGGTGATGCAGGATCTCCTCCTTGTACCCAAAACCATGGCAGTGGCGGCTGTCTGGGCAGCACCAGACTGCCAGAGAGGTTCCAAGCAGTGATCGCACACTGAGATTTTCCTGCTGGCCCGGGCTGGGAGTTCCTGGTCTTTCTGGGTCCAAGAGTTCCTGGCTGGTGCCTGTGTGCACTCTCCCAGGGGAGGGTGTGGGTCGTGTACTTCTCAGGCTCTGATGGCGCAGCGCAGGTCTAAGAGTGAGCACTGGGCTGGTGCCTCTCTCAAGGGAGGGTGTGGGGCGCTCACGTCTCAAGGTCTGATGGCAGGACCCAGCGTTCTGCCATCTGGCGAGTCTCCCAATCCCTCACAAGAGCTGGACCCCACGCGTTCTCCAGTACATGGTGGCTCAGGAACCAAGACCTGGTTTCTCTGGCTCAGAGCCAGGGAAGGCTGTCCTGGGTCCGGGGACTTAAGCCCCTGTCCCTAGCTACCCTGATTCCCACAATTTCCCCCCTGATCCTTTGCTCTTTTTGAGTGCTTTCAACCAGACTCCAAGTTAATGCTGGTCCCTACTTGCAGGGCACTCTCATATTGGGGTATTACTTTCCATTCGGTTGCCTCTGGTGACTCTCTCCCCCTTTTGTTATCTTCCTATATCAGTCTGACCTTCCCACTCTGCTTTACCTGCCCACTGGCATCTTTTGCCCCCATAGAGATCCAGACATGTGTAATTCTGCTCTCAGGCTGATTTCATGGGTGATAGGAGTTCTTTGGTAGGTAATCAGCTCACTTTAGGGTACAGGTTGAAATGGTGCCTTCTCCTACTTCTCCGCCATCTTGTCTCAATATACTTCTTCCTTTAATTTCTTTTCAATTTTTTGGAATAGTTTAAGAAGAATAGATATTAACTTCTTTAAATGTATGCTAGAATTCACCTGTGAAGCTATTTGGTCCTGGATTTCGACTTACTGGGAGATTTTTGAGTACTGATTCAACTTTTTGCTGGTTATTGGTCCATTCAGTTTTTATATTTCTTTCTGTTTCATTTGGTTTATATTTTCTAGTAATTTATCCATTTTTTCTATGTTGTCCAATTTGTTGGCATATAATTTTCATATTGCTTGTATTTCTATGGTATTGGTTGTTATTTCTCTTCACTCATTTATGATTTTATTTACTTGGGTACTTTCTCTTTTCTTTTTGATTACTCTGAATACACAATTATAAATTATAAATTTTATTATTTTTTTCAAAGAACCTGCTACTAGGTTCCATGATGTGTTGTACTGTTTTTTGTTGTTGTTTATAGCTTTTTTCTGTTATAATATTATGTATTTTATTCTGCTGGCTTTAGACTTTGTCTGTTGTTCTTTTTCTGGCTCATTTAGATGTAAGATTAGATTGTTTATTTGAAATTTTTCTTGCTTCTTGAGGTGGGTCTCTACTGATGTATACTTTCCTCTAATGACTACTTTGTCTGCATCCCAAATGAATTAGACCATCATGTTTTCATTTTAATGTGTTTCCATGTATTTTTTAAAAATTTATTTCTTTAATATCCTGGTTAACTCATTCATTTTTTTTTTGCAGCACGTTTTTTAAACTTCATGTGTTTGTATTTTTTCCAAAATTTTCTTGTGGTTGACGTCAAGTTTCATAGTGCTGCAGTCAGAAAATGCACATGGTATGATTTCAATCTGTTTGCCCTTGTTGAAGCCTGATCTATTCTGGAGAATGTCTCATGGACATTGATAAAGAATGTGTATTATGCTGCTTGAGGATGGAAGGTTCTGAATATATCTGTCAAGCCCATCTGGTCCAGTGTGTCATCTAATACCATTGTGTCCTTGTTGATTTTCTGCTTAGATGATCTGTCCATTGACATAAATGGGGTGTTAAATTTGCCTACTACTGTTGTATTATTATCAATGAGTTTCTTTGTTTGCTATTAACTGATGTATATATTTGGGTGCTCCCATGTTTGGGGCATAAATATGAATAACTGTTAGATCTTCTTCTTGAATAGTCCACTCTGCTATTGTATACTGCCTTCTCTAACTTTTGTTATAGTCTTTGTTTTAACATCTAGTTTCTGGGAGAAATATTGGTACTTTGGTTTTCTTTTGACATCCATTTGTTTGATAAATGTTTCTTTATCCCCTCCCTTTCAATCTGCAAGAGGCTTTAGGTCTAAAATGAGTTTCTTGTAGGCAGTGTATAGGTGGTCTTGTTTTTTCATTCATTCTTACACCCTATGTCTTTTGATTAGAGCATTTAGTCCATTTGCATTCAAAGTAATTATTGGTAGATATATATTTAATGCCATTTGATTACTTGTTTTGTCATTTCTGGAGATTTTCTCTGATGCCTTCTTGTCAGTCTCATTTTTTGGTCTTTCCTGTCCATGAAATGAGCCCCTAGAAATCTCCAGGTAGCCGTATGGGTCTTCTCTTATAAGTTAGGAATTCTTTTGTCTTGCTGCTTTTAAGATTTTTTTTTCTTTATCATTGTATTTTGTAATTTAATTACTATATTTCTTGATGTTGTCCAGCTTTAGTTGATTTTTTAAAGATTTTATTCATTTGCTACAGAGAGAGAGAGAGATCATAAGTAGGCAGAGAGACAGGGGGAAGCAGGCTCCCCGCTGAGCAGAGAGCCTGATGCGGGGCTCGATCCCAGGACCCTGAGATCATGACCCAAGCCGAAGGCAGAGGCTTAACCCACTGAGCCACCCAGGTGTCCCCAGCTTTAGTTGATTTTGATGGGAGTTTTCTATGCCTCCTGGATCTCGATGTCTGTTTCTTTCAACAGATTAGGGAAGTTTTCAGCTATTATTTCCTGAAATAAATTTTCTTCCTCCCCCCCTTCTTCTGGAACTCCTACTATATGAATGTCACTATGTTTAAGTAACTGAGTTCCTTAAGTCTATTCTTCTTTTCTGTAATTCTTTTTCTCTCTTGTTTAGCTTCATTATTCCCCATGATTTTGTGTACTATGTCAGTAATTCTTTCCTCTGCTTCTTCCAGCCTGATGTGTATTGCATGAAGCCTGTTTCCCATCTCATTTTTTGTATTCTTCATCTATGATTGATCCTTTTTAAACTCTTTTATTTCTGTAGGAAAGGTCTTCTTGATGTATTGTATTTTTTACTTAAGACCAGTGAGTATCCTTACGACTGTTGATTCAATTCTCCATCAGGCATGTTACTTACATCGGTTTGCTTAGCTCTCTAGCTGTCACCTTCTTTTGTTCTTTTATTTGGATAAATGCCTCCAACTTTGCATTTTGTATAAGTCTTTGCCTTCTTTTTTGTATTAGAAAAGCAAGTTATGTCTCTCGCCCCTGAGAAGAGTTCAGGGCATGGCAGTTCAGGGGTGTCTTTGGTGTGTGCTCGATGCACTGTGTTATTATTTTGGCAGCTGTGTCATCTGACCAGTTGTCTGCAAAGGCTCTCCTTGCCCACTGTGGGCAGTGTTTGATTCCAGGCTTGAATCTGTAGAGTTTTAAATAGGTTTGCTCTGGTCTGCTTGTGAAATGAGACCCGATATATTTATTTTAGAACACAGGCTGTGCAGAACTCTCTGAAAGGGAGAATGGTGTGAGTAGGTGTTTGTGCTGGTCTTCTTGGGGAGACACCCACCACACTAGGAATAAGGCAAGCTTGACTGTGAAAGGGAGTCCTGTCAGAGTGTGGGGTGTGGGATTTTGTGTCATCAAGTTAGGCAGCCAAGTGTAGGCACTGCACTGCTTAATGCAGGTGGCTCTGTGTTGATGCTGAGGAGCAGGGGAAAGAAATAGTCCAGACCAGCTTTTTGTTTCAGGAGAGGCAGCTCCATGAATTCTGTCCCTCAGGGAAGCACTCTGAGAAGACTGAATAATCTCCCCACTGTGTGTCCCAGGATTTTTTCAGATTGCTTTTACCACACTGTCTGACTCTTAGTTTTTGCCTGCCTTTTCTCCAGGAGTACTGAGGTGCTCTCAGGGCTCTTTCTTACCAAGCGTGTTGGCCTTTAAATCTCCAGGCTTTAAGCCCTGCTGTTTTCAAGAATTCCTGAAATTCAGACCCTCTTTCCAAGCCAATGGCTTTGGAGAGCATTATTCTTGTGCATCCCCCTGTGTTCTCTACTCTCTTCTGCCTTTCCCTCCAACCACAGCTTCCTCTCCTCTGTAAAGCTGCGGTTTGTTTCTCCTCTAAACCAAGTCTCTGCAATCCCTACCTTCTTTGATGTGGTTCCTTCTCTCCCTTTAATTGTGGAGTTTGTTCTGTTAGTCTTCAGTTTGATTTCTGGGTTATTTAAGATGATTTGATAGATATCACAGGAGATGAGCCTGGGGTCCTCCTACTCTACAACAATCTTCCCTCCAATCACTTGTATCAAACATTTTTAAACCATCACATTTTTGTTTTCATCTGTCACCATGTTTTGTTTTGCTGATTTCCTTCTATTTTGGGTTGACTCATTGGTTGTTTAGAAGCATGTTGTCTAGACTTCATATGTTTGTATTATTTACAGGTTGTTTTTGTAATTAATTGCTTTTGTTTCAAGTCACTGTGGTAAGAAATTGTGCTTCATTAATTTCAATTGTCTTAAATTTATTGAGACTTTCTTTGTGGCATAACATAAGATCCATCTTGAAAAATGTTTTAGATGGAAAAATGTGTATTCTGCTGTTTTTGCATGTAATATTCTGTATATGTCTGTTAGATCTTATATTTTATTCAAGACCACTGTTTTCTTGTGCATTTTCTGTATAGCATTCTATATTAAGTTGATGGTTACCTAAGTTTAAACACATCTTAAAGGCACTAAATGTTTACTTCTCCTTAATGTTTTATGTATATGATGTCAAATCTTTCATCTTTTCATTTTGTGTATCCCTTGATTAATTTTTTGTAAATATAATTGACATAACTTTTGTGTCTAACCTTCATACTTGCTTTTAAGTAATTAGTCTACTACCTTTAATATATGTTTGTGTTTACCTCTAAAGTTTTTTTTCATAATTTTCCCACCTCTAGCTTAACCTTTTCTTTCCACTTAAATAATTCATGTAATACTTCTTGTAAGACTCTTTTAGTGATGACAAACTCCATTAAATTTTGTTTGTAAGATAATTATTTCCAACCTTTTGCCATGTAACTGCTTACCTCAATTTCACTGAGCTGTTTTTTTTTTTTTTCCTTTAAAGTTTTCTCTTGTTCTTTCTTTTGGAGCATATTCCTCTATCTCCTTAATTTGCTTGATTTTATGCATTTATTTGTCTGATTTAGGATAAAGTTACCTCTCTTAATTTTGAAAGAGTGGCTTTGTATAGGAACATTCCATGTTCAGACCAACTGCCCCTGGTAAATTTGGCTAGATGGAGCTGCAACAGGTTTGGGCTGTGGGCCCCTAAGCACTCTGCAATTGGGCCACTCTGGTGGAATGTCTGGAACTCCAGGGTGTGTGGTCCAAATTATTCCTGTGTAACTCTGCACAGGGATTTTCCCTGTAAGAACAGATAGAGCTAACATGAGTGCAGGCAGGGGGTTCCAAATGTGTTCCATACAGATTGTACCCTGGTGGGATGGTTAGAGCTGATGTGGGTGCATGCTGATGTGTCCCATGGTGCTCCCTGTAGGCGTACCTTGGTGAGATGGCTGGAGATAAAGCACCTATGGGTCCTGGTGTCCTCAGGTCATGACTCAGGTCATAGTCCTGTTGCTCCATGAAACAGATGTCCTGAGAGCACAGTTGGAAATGAAGTAAGCATGGGTTAGTGGTAACAAGTTGCATTGTGCAGAGTATCCTAGCAGTATGGTTTGAGCTGCAGCAAACATGGGGTGGGTCTCCTGGAATGCTATGGATTTGTGCTGCTTTGGCAAGATGGATTGAGCTATAGTGAATGTAGGCAGATGTGTCCTGGTTTGTGCCACTCTGGGACCACCTTTGGGTAATAGCTGGAGCTTGGTTTGGTGCACCTGGGTGTGCCACTTTGGGTGGATGGCTGGTGGGCTAGGGTCTCTGGGCTTGCTGAGGAACTAGGAAAAGTAAAATGCTCAGATCCTGTTCTTATCTAATTTATCAAGATGGAGAGAGAACATAAACAGTGGCATTTGACAAATTCTTTGACCCCATAGAGAGTTCCAGCAGTTCTTCCATCACTTGACAGAAATGCTAGGGTTAATTAATGGGTATTCATCACTTCTAGTCTAGTTTCCCTTTAAGCTGGGGATTTTCTCTGCCTCAGGGCAAATAACTTTGTGCACTTTAGTTATTTTGTTTTGTTTTCTAAGGTTTTATTATTTTTTTGACACAGAGAGAGAACACAAGCAAGGTGAGCAGCAGAAACAAAGAGAGGGAGAAGCAGGTTCCCCACTGAACAGGGAACATGATGCGGACTTGATCCCAGGACCCCAGGATGACCCAAGCTGAAAGCAGAATCTTAATGACTGAGCCACTCAGGCGCATCTTTTTTTTCCCCCCTCAGTGTTATCCCTCCCCAGTAAAGTCTGAGCATCAGAGATGGTGTTTCCATCATTATGGTTATTCCATCTCTCTTGCCATTCTTGATGGGATCCTTTATCTTTTGTTGTGCAAAAACTGTTCAATCAGCCCTTAGTGTTTCTTCAGGAGAAATTGCTCTAAATATAGGTATAAATTTTGTATGTCCATGGGATATGATTTCAAGTTCTTCCTAACCTGCTACTTTATACCCCCCATTAAAATAATTGTATAATTCAGTGGCATTAACTACATTCACATTGTTATGCAGACCATAAGCACCACACATCTCTAGAATTTGTTTCATCTAGAAAAATTGAAATTATAACCATTAAACATTAACTCCCCATTATCTTCTCCTCCAAACCATTAACAACCACCATTTTCAATGAAGACCTTCTGAATGGATGAGTGAAATATGAAGTATCATGTTTGTGAAAACAAGGGCTTGATTACACTAGAGGATCTAGAAAGACTAGTGCAAAGAGCAAAGCTACTAAATGATCCTTTCTTACAGATGTACCCTTTAAATCATCAATTCAGGTCCTTCAACAAATAAAGTTTGTTATTTAAGATACTTAGAATTTCTGTAAAATATGCTACATAAGATTTAATTGAGGATTGAATTTTTTATATTTAACATTTGCTATATGCTATCCTCAGTTTTCAGGAAAAAAAATAAGTAACTGGCCAAGAATGATTGGCATTACAAGTAAATTTCAAATTAATGGCTTCACTACATTTGGGGAAATTTTGCTATCTTAATGATAGTACTGAATTTCATAATAAAAATAGAACTTGCTTCATATAATATAACGTTTATTATATATTTGTGGCATAATTTACTTTGCCTGCTAACCTTAATCTAAAATGTTTTATTGATACATAATTGACATAAAACTATAAATTTAAGGTTTAAAACTTGTTACATGTATATTTGCAAAATGATTACAATAGTTAATATCTCCACAACTTCACTTATTTATAATTTTTTGTGTGTAGTGAGAATATTAAGATCTGTTCTCTTAGCCATTTTCAAATATGCAATATGATATTGCTAACTAGAGTCATCATTTTACACATTCTCTTCAGAATTTATGAGTAGGAGCCTGTACATTTTTTTTTTTTGTTTTGTTTTTTTTTTTTTTACTTTCTCATTTTATTTATTTTTTCAGCGTAACAGTATTCATTCTTTTTGCACAACACCCAGTGCTCCATGCAAAACGTGCCCTCCCCATTACCCACCACCTGTTCCCCCAACCTCCCACCCCTGACCCTTCAAAACCCTCAGGTTGCCCCAACCTCCCACCCCTGACCCTTCAAAACCCTCAGGTTGTTTTTCAGAGTCCATAGTCTCTTATGGTTCGCTTCCCCTCCCCAATGTCCATAGCACGCTCCCCCTCCCCCAATCCCACCTCCCCGCAGCAACCCCCAGTTTGTTTTGTGAGATTAAGAGTCATTTATGGTTTGTCTCCCTCCCAATCCCATCTTGTTTCATTTATTCTTCTCCTATCTCCTACCCCCCATGTTGCTTCTCCATGTCCTCATATCAGGGAGATCATATGATAGTTGTCTTTCTCTGATTGACTTATTTCACTAAGCATGATACGCTCTAGTTCCATCCACGTCGTCGCAAATGGCAAGATTTCATTTCTTTTGATGGCTGCATAGTATTCCATTGTGTATATATACCACATCTTCTTGATCCATTCATCTGTTGATGGACATCTAGGTTCTTTCCATAGTCTGGCTATTGTAGACATTGCTGCTATAAACATTCGGGTACACGTGCCCCTTCGGATCACTATGTTTGTATCTTTAGGGTAAATACCCAGTAGTGCAATTGCTGGGTCATAGGGTAGTTCTATTTTCAACATTTTGAGGAACCTCCATGCTGTTTTCCAGAGTGGTTGCACCAGCTTGCATTCCCACCAACAGTGGAGGAGGGTTCCCCTTTCTCCACATCCTCTCCAGCATCTGTCATTTCCTGACTTGTTCATTTTAGCCATTCTGACTGGTGTGAGGTGATATCTCATTGTGGTTTTGATTTGTATTTCCCTGATGCCGAGTGACGTGGAGCACTTTTTCATGTGTCTGTTGGCCATCTGGATGTCTTCTTTGCAGAAATGTCTGTTCATGTCCTCTGCCCATTTCTTGATTGGATTGTTTGTTCTTTGGGTGTTGAGTTTGCACAAAAACAGACACATAGACCAGTGGAACAGAATAGAGAGCCCAGAAATCGACCCTCAACTCTATGGTCAACTAATCTTCGACAAAGCAGGAAAGAATGTCCAATGGAAAAAAGACAGCCTCTTCAATAAATGGTGCTGGGAAAATTGGACAGCCACATGCAGAAAAATGAAATTGGACCACTTCCTTACACCACACACAAAAATAGACTCCAAATGGATGAAGGACCTCAATGTGAGAAAGGAATCCATCAAAATCCTTGAGGAGAATGCAGGCAGCAACCTCTTCGACCTCAGCCGTAGCAACATCTTCCTAGGAACAACGGCAAAGGCAAGGGAAGCAAGGGCAAAAATGAACTGTTGGGATTTCATCAAGATCAAAAGCTTTTGCACAGCAAAGGAAACAGTTCACAAAACCAAAAGACAACTGACAGAATGGGAGAAGATATTTGCAAACGACATATCAGATAAAGGGCTAGTATCCAAAATCTATAAGGAACTTAGCAAACTCAACACCCAAAGAGCCTGTACATTTTGACCAATATCTCCTTATTTCTCCCACACACCAGTCCCGAATAACCATCATTCTATTCTATTTCTGCAATTCTAACCTTTTTAGATTCCACATGTGTAATATCATAAACACTTGTTTTTCTCTTCTAACTTAGCATAATGCTTTCAGGGTCCCTTCATGTAACAATTGGCAGAATTTCTTTCTTATGGCTAAATAATATTCCATTGTATATACATATACCAATTTTTTTTGCCCATTCATTGCATTGATGGACACAAATTGTTTTCATATCATTGCTATTATGAATATTACTGCCATGAACATAATTTATATGATCCCTTTCTTTTTTGATTTGCAGAAACTATTCAATCAGCCCTCAGTTTTTCTTCAGGAGAAATTGCTCTAAATGTGGGTATAGATTTTGTGTGCCCATGGGATATGTTTCAAGTTCTTCCTACAATGACACCTTATACCCCTCATTAAATAATTATATAGTGACTAACATGAGATTAAAAAAATGAATAAATAAAAAATTTTAAAAATTGTATAATTCTGTGGCATTAACTGCATTCACATTACTGTGCAAATATCTTTTTGACACCCTGATTTTTTTTTACTTTGGTTATATACCCAAAGGATTGCTACATCATATACTAGCTCAGTTTTAATTCTTTGAGAAACCTATAAATTATTTTCTATAATGACTTCACCAATTCACATTCCAACCAACAGTGAACAAGGTTTGCCATTGTACCACAATTTAGGTGACAATTGTTATCTTTGGTCGGATGTCAGTCTATATCATGGATTTAATTTTCAGATCTATAATATTAGATAATTTGGGTAAATTTCCATGTACTTGTTGCTACTTGTGTGCCTTCTCTGGAAAAGATATATTAATTCCTCTGCTCATTTCATTATTTTAATTAATTAATCAATTATAATTTTAAATTACATTGTTAGTCATCGTACAGTACATTATTAGTTTTTGATGTAATGTCCCATGATTCATTGTTTGCATATGACACCAGTGATCCATGCAATACATGCCATCCTTAATACCTATCACCAGGCTCACACATTCCCCCATCCCTCTCCCCTCTAAAACCCTCAGTTTGTTTCTCAGAGTCGACAGTCTCTCGAGGTTCATCTCCCCCTCTGATTTCCTCTCACTTCACTTTTCCCTAGGATATTCTCCTAATGTTCTCCAAGTTATTCCTTATGGTCCACAAATACATCAAACCATATGATAATTTTCTTTCTCTGTTTGACTTATTTCACTTAGCAAAATCTCCTCCAGTTCCATCTATGTTGATGCAAAAGTTGGGTATTCACCCTTTCTGATGGCTGCATAATATTCCATTGAATATTAGGGAAGACCACATCTTCTTTGGACATTCTTCTGTTGAAAGGCATCTTGGCCTCTTCCACAGTTTGGCTATTGTGGACATTACTGCTATGAACATTGGGGTACAAGTGGCGCTTCTTTTCACTACATCTGCATCATTGAGGTGAATGCCAAGTAGTGCAATTGCTGGGCCATAGGATAGCTCTATTTTTTAACTTTTTGAGGAACCTCCATACTGTTTTGCAAAGTGGTTGTACCAACTTACATTCCCACCAACAGTGTTTGAGGGTTCCCCTTTCTCCACAACCTCTCCAACATTTCTTGTTTCTTGTCTTGTCAATTTTTGCCATTCTAATAGGTATAGGGTGGTATCTCGATATGGTTTTGATATTAATTTCCCTGATGGCTAATGATGTTGAACAGATTTCCATGTGTCTGTTAGCCATTTGTTTGTCATCTTTGGAGAAGTGTCTGTTCATCTCTTCTGCCCATTTTTTTTTTCTTTTTTGGGGGAGAGGGGGACTGTTGAGTATGAGAAGTTCTTTATAGACCTTGGATACCAGCCCTTCATCTGTAGTGTCATTTGCAAATATCTTCTCCCATTCTGTGGGTTGCCTCTTTGTTTCGTTGACTGTTTCTTTTGCTGTGCAGAGCTTTTTATCTTGATGAAATCCCAAAATTTCATTTTCGCTTTAATTTCCCTTGTCTTTGGCTATGTGTTTTGAAAGAAGTTGATGTGGCTGATATTGAAAAGGTTACTACCTATGTTCTCCTCTAGGATGAATTCATGAATTGCTGTCTTATATTGAAGTTTTCATCCATTTTGAGTTTATCTTTGTGTATGGTGAATGAGGATGGTCAAGGTTCATTCTTCTGTATACAGCTGTCCTATTTTCCCAGCACCAATATTGAAGAAACTATCTTTTTTCTATTGGATAGTTTTTCCTGATTTGTCAATGATTCATTGCCCATAGAGTTGAGGCTCCATATCTGAATTCTCTATTCTGGTCCATTGATCTATGTGTCTGTCACTATGCTAACAGCTGGTGATCACAACTTTGTAATATAGCATGAAATCAGGCAAAGTGATGCCCACAGCATTGTTTTTCTTTTTAAACATTTCCTCGTCAATTTGTCTTTTCTGGTTTCATACAAATTTTAGGATTTTTTTGTTACAGAACTTTGAGAAATGCCATTGGCATTTTTATTGGGATGGTGTTAAAGGTATAGGTTGCTCTGGGCAACGTAGACATTTTAACACTGATCCATGAACTTGTAATGCTTTTCCATCTTTTTGTGTCTTCAGTTTCCTTCATAGGTGTTCTCTAGTTTCTAGAGTATAGATTCTTTACCTCTTTGATTAAATTTATTCCAATATATCTTAAGTTTTTGGTGCTTTTGTAAATGGAATTGATTCCTTCATTTCTGTGCATTGATTTTGTGTCCTGACATATTACTGAATTGCTGTATGAGTTCTAGTACTTTAGGGATTGAATCTTTTGGGCTTTCCACATAAAGTATCATTTCATCTGCAAAGAGAGAGAGTTTAACTTCCTCTTTGCCAATTTGAATGCCTTTTATTTCTTTTTGTTGTCTGGTTGCTGTTGCTAGACTTCCAGTACTGTATTGAACAATAGCGGTGAGATGAGCATCCTTGTCATGTTCCTGATCTTAAGGGAGAGGCTTTCAGCTTTTGCCCATTGAGAATGATGTTCACTGTGGGCTTTTCATAGATGGTTTTTATGAAATTGAGGAATGGTCCCTCTATTCCTATACTCTGAAGAGTTTTAATCAGGAAAGATGCTGTGTTTTGTCAAATGCTTTTCCTGCAACAATTGAGAGAACCATGTGATTCTTGTCTCTTCTCTTGTTTATGTGTTCTATCAAATTAATTGATTTGTGAATGTGGAGAGGTTGTGGAGAAAGGGGAACCCTCAAACACTGTTGGTGGGGATGTAAGTTGGTACAACCACTTTGCAAAACAGTATGGAGGTTCCTCAAAAAGTTAAAAAATAGAGCTATCCTATGGCCCAGCAATTGCACTACTTGGCATTCACCTCAATGATGCAGATGTAGTGAAAAGAAGCGCCACTTGTACCCCAATGTTCATAGCAGTAATGTCCACAATAGCCAAACTGTGGAAGAGGCCAAGATGCCTTTCAACAGAAGAATGTCCAAAGAAGATGTGGTCTTCCCTAATATTCAATGGAATATTATGCAGCCATCAGAAAGGGTGAATACCCAACTTTTGCATCAACATAGATGGAACTGGAAGAGATTTTGCTAAGTGAAATAAGTCAAACAGAGAAAGACAATTATTATATGATTTGACTTACTTATGGAACATAAGAAATAGCATGGAGGGCATTAGGAGAAGAAGGGAAAAATGAAGGGGGGGGGAATCAGAGGAGGAGATGAACCTTAAGAGACTGTCGACTCTGAGAAACAATCTGAGGGTTTTAGAGGGGAAGAGGGTGGGTGGATGTGTGAGCCTGGTGATGGGTATTAGGGATGGCATGTATTTCATGGATCACTGGTGTCATATGCAACAATGAATCATGGAACACTACATCAAAAACTAATGTGGCAGGGAGACAAAATGGTGGGGAAGTAGGAGGAGGAGCCATTTCAACTTCTAAAACTCTGATCACCCATGAAATCAGCCTGAGAGCAGAATTACACATGTCTGGATCTCTACAGGAGCAGAAGACACCAGTGGGCAGGTAAAGCTGAGTGGGAACGTCTGACTTATATCAGAAGATAAACAAAAGGGGGAGGGAGCCACCAGAGGTCACCGATCAGAAAGTAATACCCCAATACAAGAGTGCCCTGCATCTGGGGACCAGAATTAACTTGGAGTCTGGTTGAAAGCACTCAAAAAGAGCAAAGGATTGCGGAGGGAAATTTTGGGAATCGCGGCGGTTGGGGACAGGGGCTAAGCCTCAGGACCCAGGCCAGCCTCCCCTGGCACTGAGTGAGAGAGAGTGCGGTGGAGAAACCAGGTCTTGGTCCCTGAGCCGCCAGCGAGCCTGAGCCACCAGCACGCCAGAGAACGCCTGGGGTCCAGCTCTTGTGAGGTGCTGGGTGTCTTGCCAGAAGGCAGAACCGGGCTCCACCAGTAGAGCCTGAGATGGCGCAACACACACCCTCCCTTGAGAGAGGTGCGGGCAGGCACCAGCCCAATGCTTGCTCTTAGACCCGCGCCACGCTGCACCATTACAACCTGAGAAGCGCGTGCTCCACCCTTCCCTGAGACAGTGCACACAGGTGCCAGCCGGGTGCTCTCAGACCTGGAAAGACCAGGAATTCCCAGCATGGGCCAGCGGGAAAATCTCAGTGTGGGATTGCTGCTTGGAACCTCTCTGGTGGTCTGGAGATGCCCAGACAGCCGCTGTTGCCATGGTTTTGGGTACAAGTAGGAGATCCACGTCCTCAGGGACCTTAACTCAGAACCTGCTCTGAGGCTTCTATCTGAGAGGGAGGTTGGGGAGCAGTTTGCTTTCCTCTAAACCTCCAAAACCCATCAAAAGCTGTCAAGGTGAGAGAAATAAAAACAAAACAAAACAAAACAGGAAAACTGAACAGTCAAACATAAAAACCTCCAGAGAACAAGCCGGTTTGCTCAGAGCCCACCCCCCTGAGGGGGGCAGGAGGACTAAACTCAGGGAACATCATTGACTGAAAACCCACCTGGCAGGACCCTATCCCAGAAAACCAACCCGGAAGGAAGAAAAAAAAAAAAAGACAACAAGAGAACAACCACCACTACTTCATAGATACAACTTTTATTTTTAACTCGTTCCCACTATTCTGGTTCATTTTCTACTTTTATATAGATAATTATTTAACCTATTTGCCATCACAGTGAGATGTCCAGTACATCAAATTCCATAATAACCTTCTAAACTGAACTTTTTGAAACATGCACCCGTGTTTTTCTTTTGCTTTTCTATTTTTTTAACTTTTTAAAAAAAATTTAGTTTAGTGTAGTCTAGTTTATTCTTTCTTTATTTTTATTTTCTAATATTCATATAGAGTTAAACTTTAAGGCAATCCCCTTTCCCCAATCAATGCTACCCCTACAGGTAAACCAATTTTTAATCCCCCTTTATCATAGGAGGTTGAGTCCTTTAACAAGGATATCAAGATACATCCAGGAAGAATCGAAATAACCTTCCTTGTCCACACTGAGAACTTATAACCACTCTCCCATCTTTTTCTTCTGCCAGTGTTTCTGTGTATTTGTGTTTTTCCTGATAGTATATAAATCCTACACTTGGGGTTCCTTTTGAGGAGGTTCTTCCCTTTATTTTTTGCTTTTATATATATATACATATATATTCTTTTCCTCTTGTCATATAGTTTTATCAGTCTTTTTCTTTGTTTCTTTTGTCTGTATACCTCATAAATCTTATCTTGGTACCAATTTCGGCAGAGCCTTCTCTTTTATCTTCCCCTTTTTTCCTCTCTCTCTCTCTCTCGTTTTTTTTTTTTTTCTTCTCTCCTCTTCTTTTCTTTTTCTTTTCTTTTTTTCTCCCATTTGGGTAGAGAATCCTGTATGCTCAGAGGCATTCCAGGGTGCACCTTGACTGCACCACCGTCGATACATCCAGCTACATCCGATCAGTCATCTCTCACCAAAATGACTAGGAGGAGAAATGTCCAACAGAAGAAAAATACAGAGGAAAAATACAGGGCCTTCTACAACAGAGCTAATAGCTATTGACGTTGACAATATGTCAGAAAGGGAATTCAGGCTAACAATTATCCAGGCAATAGCTAGGTTGAGAAAGCCATGGATGACCAAACAGAATTGATTTGGGCAGAACTGAAAGCCACCAGGGATGATGTTCAAAATGCTCTCAAAGAATTCCAATCTAATCTAAATTCTCTAAAATCTAGGGTAACTGAGACAGAAGATAGAATTAGTGATCTGGAGGACAAACAGATAGAGAGAAAGGATCAGGAGGAAGCCTGGAACAAACAGCTCAGAAGCCACAAAAACAGAATCAGGGAAATAAATGAAGCCATGAAATGTTCCAATGTCAGAATTATTGGAAACCCTGAAGGGGAGGAAAAAGAACTCTAGAAGATATAGTGGAACAAGTAGTCTATGAAAATTTTCCCAATCTCAAGAACAGAAACAGCGTTCATGTACTAGAGGCAGAAGGGTTTCCACCCAAGATTTTAGATTCTCGAAAGTCTTCACAGCACGTGATAGTTAGAATGAAGAATTATAATTCTAGGCAGACCCTCTTGAGAGGAGCTAGGACAAAGAAGCTCCTAACATACAGAGGAAAGCCCATTAGAATAGCATCAGACCTGTCCACAGAGACCTGGCAAGCCAGGAAGAAAAGGCAAAATATATTCAGGGCACTAAATGAGAAGAACATGCAGCCAAGAATACTTTATCCAGCAAGACTGACATTCAAAACTGATGGAGAGATAAAGAGTTTCAAAGACCGACAAAGCTTAAAAGCCTATGCAACCAGCAAGCCGACACTGCAGGAAATATTAAGGGGGGGGGGGGTCCTATTAAAGAGAAAAAAATCCTAAGAATATAATTGAACAGAAATATAGAGACAATCTACAGACAGAAAGACTTCAAAGGTAATACGATGTCAACAAAAATGTATCTATCAATAATCACTCTCAATGTGAATGGACTAAATGTGCCCATAAAATGACACAAGGTTGCAGATTGGATAAAATGACAGGACCCATCCATATGTTGTCTACAGGAGACTCATTGTGAATCTAAAGATACACCCAGAATGAAAGTGAAGGGATGGAGAAGCATCTTTCATGCCAATAGGCCTCAAAAGAAGGCCGGGGTAGTGATTCTCATATCAGATAAATTAGATTTTAAACTAAAAACCGTAGTCAGAGATACAGAAGGACACTATATCATTCTTAAAGGGACTATCCACCATGATGATCTAACAATTGTAAATATCTACGCCCCCAATAAGGGAGCAGCCAATTATGTAAAAAAAAAAAACTATTAATCAAGATAAAGAGTCAGATTGATATGAATACAATAATAGTAGGAGATCTTAACACATGTCTCTCAGTAATAGATCATCCAGGCAGAAAATCAATAAAGAAACAAGAGCATTGAATGACACATTGGACCAGATGCACCTCATATATATATATACAGAATATTCTATCCTAAAGCAACAGAATACTCATTCTTCTCAAGTGCACATGGAACCTTCTCCAGAATAGACCACATACTCAGTCACAAAACAGGACTCAACCAAAAGACTGACATTATTCCCTGCATATTCTCGGATCACAATGCTTTGAAACTGGAACTCAATCACAAGGAAAAGTTCAGAAGGAACTCAAAGACCTGGAAGCTAAAGACCACCTTGCCTAAGAATGCTTGGATCAGGGTGCCTGGGTGGCTCAGTGGGTTAAGCCGCTGCCTTTGGCTCAGGTCATAATCTCAGGGTCCTGGGATCGAGTCTCGCATCAGGCTCTCTGCTCAGCGATGAGCCTGCTTCCCTCTCTCTCTCTCTGCCTGCCTTTCTGTCTACTTGTGATCTCTCTCTGTCAAATAAATAAATAAAATCTTTAAAAAAAAAAAAAAAGAACGCTTGGATCAACCAGGAGATCAAAGATGAACTTAAACAATTCATGGAAACCAATGAGAACGAAGAGACTTTAGTCCAAAACCTATGAGACACAGCAAAGGCGATACTAAGGAGGAAATACATAGCCATCCAAGCCTCCCTCAAAAAGATTGAAAAATCCAGAATACACCAGCTGTCTCTACTCCTTAAAGAACTGGAGAACAACAACAAATTGAACCAACACCACAAATAAGAAGGGAAATAATCAAGATTAGGGCAGAGATCAATGAGGTAGAAACCGGAGATACAGTAGAAAGTATCAATGAAACTAGAAGCTGGTTTTTTGAAAGAATCAATAAGATCGATAAACCATTGGCCACACAAAACCAAAAGAAAAGAGAGAAAGCCCAAATTAATAAAATTTTGAATGAAAAGGGAGAGATCACAACTAACACCAAGGAAATAGAAACAATCATCAGAAATTGATACCAACAGTTATATGCCAATAAGCTAAGCAACCTAGATGAAATGGATGCATTCCTGGAAAGCCATAAAGTCCTAAAACTGAACCAGGAAGAAATTGACAACCTGAATGGACCAATATCCAGCAACGAGATTGAAGCAGTGATCAAAAACCTCCCAAAAAACAAGAGCCCAGGACCTGACAGATTCCCTGGGGAATTCTACCAAACATTCAAAGAAATAACACCAATTCTCCTGAAGCTGTTTCAAAAAATTGAAGCAGAAGGAAAACTTCCAGACTCTTTTATAAAGCCAGCATTACCCTATTCCCCAAACCAGGCAAAGACCCTACCAAAAATTAGAATTTTAGTCCAATATCACTGAAGAATAATATAGATGCTAAGATTCTTAACATGATCCTAGAAAACATGATCCAGCAGCACATTAAAATGATGATCCACCATGACCAGGTTGGCTTCATCCCTGGGTTACAAGGATAGTTCAACATTCACAAATCAATCAATGTGATAGAACAAATCAATAAGAGAAGAGAGAAGAAACACATGGTCCTCTCAATTGATGCAGAAAAAGCATTTGACAAAATCCAGCATCCATTCCTGATTAAAACTCTTCAAAATTTAGGGATAGAGGGAACATTCCTGAACTGCATAAAATCATTTGATGAAAGACCCACAGCAAATATCATCCTCAGTGGGAAAAAGCTTGCAGCCTTCCCGTTGAGATCAGGAACACGACAAGGATGCCCATTCTCACTACTCTTGTTCATCGTAGTATTAGAAGTCCTAGCAACAGCAATCAGACAACAAAGAGAAATAAAAGGTTTCCAAATTGGCATGGAAGAAGTCAAATTCTCTCTCTTCGCAGATGACATGATTCTTTATATGGAAAACCCAAAAGTGTCCACCCCAAACTACTAGAACTCATACAGCAATTCAGTAACGTGGCAGGATACAAAGTTAATGTACAGAGATCAGTGGCTTTCTTATACACTAACAATGAAAATACAGAAAGGCAAATTAGAGAATTGATTCCATTTACTATAGCACCAAGAACCATAAGAGACCTGTGAATAAACCTAACCAAAGAGGTAAAGTATCTGTACTCGAGGAACTACAGAACACTCATGAAAGAAATTGAAGAAGACACAAAAAGATGGAGGACCATTCCATGGTCTTGGGTTGGAAGAATAAACATTGTTAACATGTCTATACTGCCTAGAGCAATCTATACTTTTAATGCCATTCCGATCAAAATTCCACCGGTATTTTTCAAGGAGCTGGAGCAAATAATCCTAAAATTTGTATGGAATCAGAAGAGACCCCGAATTGCTAAGGAAATGTTGAAAAACAAAAACAAAACTGGTGGCATCACGTTACCCCATTTCAAGATTTACTACAAAGCTGTGATCACCAAAACAGCATGGTAGTGGCATAAAATCAGACACATAGACCAGTGGAACAGAGTGGAGAGCCCAGATATGGACCCTCTTCAATAAATGGTGCTGGAAAAACTGGACAGCTATATGTAGAAGAATGAAACTCGACCATTCTCTTACACCGTACACAAAGATAAACTCGGAATGGATAAAAGACCTCAACGTGAGACAGAAATCCATCAGAATCCTAGAGGAGAACATAGGCAGTATCCTCTTCGATATCAGCCACAGCAACTTCTTTCAAGATCTGTCTCCAAAGGCCAAGGAAACAAAAGCAAAAATGTACTTTTGGGACTTCATCAAGATCAAAAGCTTCTGCACAGCAAAGGAAACAGTCCAACAAAACAAAACAAAATTGCAACCCATGGAATGGGAGAAGATATTTGCAAATGACAGTACAAACAAAAGATTGATATTCAGGATCTATAAAGAAGTCCTCAAACTCAACACAAACAAAACAGATAATCGTATCAAGAAATGGGCAGAAGATATGAACAGACACTTCTCCAATGAAGACATACAAATGGCTATCAGACACATGATAAAATGTTCATCATCACTAGCCATCAGGGAGATTCAAATTAAAACTACCTTGAGATATCACCTGACACCAGTTAGAATGGCCAAAATGGGCAAGAGTGGAAACAACATGTGTTGGTGGGAATTGAAGTTGATGCATCCACTTTGGAGAGCAGTGTGGAGATTCCTCAAGAAATTAAAAATAGAGCTTCCCTATGACTCTGCAATTGCACTACTAGGTATTTACCCCAAAGATACAGATGTAGTGAAAAGAAGGGCCATCTGTACTCAATGTTTATGTCCACAATGGCCACGTTCGCCAACTGTGGAAAGAACCAAGATGCCCTTCAATGGACGAATGGATAAGGAAGATGTGGTCCATATATTCGATGGAGTATTATTCCTCCATCAGAAAGGATGAATACCCAACTTTTGTAGCAACATGGACAGGACTGGAAGAGATTATGCTGAGTGAAATAAGTCAAGCAGAGAGAGTCAAGTATCATATGGTCTCACTTATTTGTGGAGCATAACAAATGATATGGAGGATTTGGGAGATGGAGAGGAGAAGGAAGTTGAGGGAAATTGGAAGGGGAGGTGAACCATGAGAGACTATGGACTCTGAAAAACAACCTGAGTGTTTTGAAGGGGCGGGGGGGCAGGAGGTTGGGGAACCAGGTTGTGGGTAATAGGGAGGGCATGTGTTGCATGGAGTACTGGTTGTTGTGCAAAAACAATAAATATTATTACACTGAAAAAAAAAACAAAAAATACTAATGCTGTACTATATGGTGACTAACATAACATAATAAAAAAATTATTTAAAAAACACAAAACAATGATCCAAGAATGATTTTAACTTTTTTCCTGAACGTTTTCTAAGATATGGAAACTATTTCAGCAACAGAAACTTTTAATTTTGGGGTAAATGGAAATAGGTTAATATATTTTGCACTTTTTAGTTTAGGAGACTATTCAGACATCCAAATGTCAATATTAAGTAGGAGTTGTATTCATGAGTCATTTAGGGATGATATCTGTAATAGAAATATTTGTAACTGAGAATTAGCAGAGTATGGAAGCCAGGGAAGTAATGTGAATGAAGGAAAAAGGAAAGAATAAAACAGAATATCCCTATTCTACAAAGGATTTTTCATCTACGGTAAAAAATATGATAGTAAGGAAATCAAATGGAGTATCAGTGTAATGAGGTCCTTGTTGTTTAGACCAGAACTTAATACAGTGTGTGAGCATAGGTTTGTCACTCTAACAAATGTGCAGGCAGGTCTCCTATATTAAAAATAAACAATGCTATGGACATTGGGGAGGGGAGGCGAACCATAAGAGACTATGGACTCTGAAAAACAACCTGAGGGTTTTGAAGGGTCAGGGGTGGGAGGTTGGGGGAACAGGTGGTGGGTAATGGGGAGGGCACGTTTTGCATGGAGCACTGGGTGTTGTGCAAAAAGAATGAATACTGTTACGCTGAAAAAATAAATAAAATTGAAGAAAAAAAAAAACTTAACACTCCTTAAAAAAAAAAAAACAATGAATGAATGAATGAATGAATATAAATAAATAAATAAATAATACAATACATAGACATGGATGCAAATTGTGGGTAAGAGGAAATTTGTTTGAAGTTCTTAGAGAACTTGACACACTTTTCAGATAATTAAGATTTACATTCAAGAGCTCAAAATGAAGATAAGGAAGATTGTCTTGCAAGAATAAGAACAGATAATTTAATATAAAAAAGTTAAAAACCTGAACAGGTGATAATACTGGGAGTATAAATATTATTCCTGGGTAATGTGGAAGGCATACCTGCTACTAGTAATTATGATTACAGAAACAGTCACCACTAGATTTTTCCTCCAACATTAAGTTGTATAGGTTTTGGCATGGAATGTAGAGTTGTGTTCTAAAATTTGTATGGAACCAGAAAAAACCCTGAATAGTTAAAATGATGTTGATAAAGAAAAACCAGGCCTGGAGGCATCCCAATTCTGGACTTCATCCTGTATTACAAAGCTGTAATCAGTATATACAGTATGGTACTGGCGCAGAAACAGACACATAGATTAATGCAACAAGGTAGAGAACCCAGAAATGGACCCAGAACTATATGGTGAAATAATCTTCAACAAAGCAGGAAAAAAGAAAGTCTGTTCAGCAAATGGTGTTGAGGAAACTGGAAAGCAACATGTAGAAAAATAAAACTGAGCAGTTTTCTTACACCATACACAAAAATTCTTTCATTTTCTTTCAAAATGAAAGAACTAAGAATGAGACAGGAAATCATCAAAATCCTAGAAGAGAACAAAGGCAGTAATCTCTTTGACCTCAGCTAAAGTAACTTCTTAATAAACATGTCACCAGACACAAGAGAAACAAAAGCAAAAATGAACTCTTGGGACTTCATCAAGATTAAGTACAAGAAAGTAAACCATCAACAAAACTAAAAGGCAGCCTACGGAATGGGAGAAGATATTTGAAATGACATATATGGTAAAAGATTAGCATCCAAAATCTACAAAGAATTTACCAAACTCAACACCTAAAAAATAATTAATCCAGTTAAGAAATGGGCAGAAGACTAGAATAAACCTTTCTCAAAAGAAGACATCCAGGTGGCTAATAGATACATGAAAAGATGCTCAACATTACTCATCATCAGGGAAATACAAATCAAAAGCACAGTGAGATACCACCTCATACCAGTCAGACTGGCTGAATTCAATAACAGAAGAAACAACAGGTGTTGGTGAGAATGTGGGAAAAGGTAACCCCCTTGCATTATTGGTGGGAATGCAAATTGGTGCAGTCACTCTGGAAAACAGCATGGAGGTTCCTCAAAAAGTTAAAAATAGTACTACTCTAGGATCCAGCAATTGCACTTCTAGGTATTTACCCAGATAATACAAAAAATAAGAATCAAAAGTGATACATAAATGTGATGTTTATAGCAGCATTATTTATAATATAAATTATAGAGCATCCCAAGTGTCTCTCAACTGATGAATGGATAAAGAAGTGGTATATATACACAATGGAATGTTACTTAGCTATAAAATAAAATCTTGTTGTTTGCAATGATGTGGGTGGAGTACAGGGTATTAATTTACGCTCAAGAATTTAGTCAGAGTGGGGCGCCTGGGTGGCTTGGTGGGTTAAATCCTCTGCCTTTGGCTCAGGTCATGATCCCCGGGTCCTGGGATCGAGCCCCGCATCGGGCTCTCTGCTCAGCAGGGAGCCTGCTTCCTCCTCTCTCTGCCTGCTTCTCTGCCTATTTGTGATCTCTGTCTGTCAAATAAATAAATAAAATCTTAAAAAAAAGAATTTAGTCAGAGAAATGCAAATATTATATGATTTCACTCATGTGGAATGAAAAATAAAAAACAAATGAATAAAGTGGGGGTAAAAAAGGAAAGAGATAAACCAAGAAACCAACCCTTAACTATACAGAAAAAAAAAACATGGTTATTGGAGGGGAGTGAGTGTGATGATGGGTGAAATAAGTGATGAGATATAAAGAGTGCACTTTTGATGAGCACTAGGTATTGTATGGAAGTGTTTAATCACTATATTGTACAAATGACAGTAATATTACACTCTATGCTGATTAACTGGGATTTAAATTAACACTTAAAAAAAAAGAGTATCTGACCATA